>NC_025701.1:34453482-34514554 GCF_000633955.1 Camelina sativa | reverse complement strand
ACCATGGCAGTTTGACCGAGCTACAACTCACGACGGTCGAACAAACCATTACACTTTCACGCACAATGACCGTAAGTTCAACCTTGCCCCTTTAAGTCCTTCTGAAGTTCATGAGTTGCAAAAACACATGAACAAAGAGGTCGAGGTAAGGACTTCTAACCTTTATTTGAGATCCAATGAGGTTTGTAAAACCATGAGTGCCAAGGGCACCGTGCTACTAATGATGTTCAAAGAATGTTTAAGTACAGGTACAAGTGAGCTTGAACTACCCGCTGAAGTACAAGCTTTACTAGATCAATACAAAGACGTGTTTCAGGAGGAGATACCACCAGGATTACCCCCTATTCGTGGCACTGAACATCAGATCGATCTTGTACCCGATTCTGCTCTACCAAACAAATCAGCTTACCGAATGAATCCGGAGGAGTCTAAGGAGTTAGAGAAGCAAGTGCATGACCTAATGGATAAAGGGTACATCAGAGAGAGCCTCAGCCCGTGTGCGGTACCAGTTCTCTTAGTTCCAAAGAAGGATGGTACATGGAGGATGTGTGTAGACTGTCGACCAATCAACAATATCACCATCAAGTATCGACACCCCATTCCAAGACTAGACGACATGTTGGACGAGTTAAGTGGTGCAACCTTCTTCTCCAAAATTGACTTGAGGAGCGGCTATCACCAGGTCCGAATGAGGTAAGGAGACGAGTGGAAAACCGCGTTTAAAACCAAGCAAGGTCTCTATGAGTGGCTTGTCATGGCATTTGGGTTAACCAACGCCCCAAGCACCTTCATGCGACTAATGAACCAGGTTCTAAGGTCATTTATTGGTAAATTTGTTGTTGTTTATTTTGATGACATACTTATTTACAGTAAGTGCCATTCTGATCACATTAAACATCTAGGGTTAATTTTGAAAACACTTCGGAAGGAAGGCCTTTATGCTAACCTAAAGAAATGCTCCTTTTGTACTGATAAGTGTGTGTTCTTAGGTTTTGTAGTGAGTAAACAGGACCTACAGGTGGATGAGGAGAAGATTAAGGCAATAAGAGAATGGCCTACTCCAACTTCGATTGGACACGTTCGCAGCTTTCATGGTCTCGCAAGCTTCTACAGGAGGTTTGTCAAGGATTTTAGTACAGTGGCTGCTCCAATGACTGCCGTGATCAAGAAAAATGTGCCTTTCTCATGGGGAGAAGCTCAAGAAAATTCCTTCAACACATTGAAAGAGAGGCTCACACAAGCACCAGTCTTAGCCCTCCCAGATTTTGAAGTTATGTTTGAAGTAGAGTGTGATGCATCAGGTTTGGGAATTGGAGCTATACTACATCAGAGGAAAAGACTTGTGGCTTTCTTCGGTGAGAAGTTGAGTGGAGCTACGTTGAACTACCCAACCTACGACAAGGAGCTTTATGCCTTAGTTCGAGCACTGGAAACGTGGAAACATTACTTGTTATCCAAGGAATTCATCATTCAGACCGATCATGAAACCCTCATGCATCTCATGGGTCAGACTTCACTTAAGAGGAGACATGCGAAGTGGTTGGAGTTCATTGAGACGTTCCCATATGTGATAAAGTATAAGAAGGGCAAAGAGAACGTGGTTGCTGATGCTTTGTCAAGGAGTCATGCTCTTATAGCTACTATGGAGGCTAAAGTAATGGGATTTGAGCATATCAAAGAGTTGTACAAAGATGACCCAGAATTTGGAGAGTGCTACTAGGAGTATGGCAAAGGAGCATACCAAGCATTCCACTTGCAGGATGGGTTTCTATTTAGAGATAAGCGGTTGTGTATTCCTCAAGGTTCCATGCGAGACTTGATACTCACTAAAGCACATGGTGGAGGTTTGATGGGTTACTTTGGTGCCGCCAAAACCTTGGCCGTGGTAATGGAACACTTCTTTTGGCCCCATCTCAAGAAAGACGTTGAGAGATTTTGTGCTCGATGCATTGTTTGTCACAAAGCAAAATCCAGGTTACATCCTTATGGTCTTTACGTACCATTACCTATTCCTAACGCCCCTTGGGTAGATATTTCTATGGACTTTGTCTTAAGATTGCCAAAGATTAAACACAAGGATTCAATCTTTGTTGTTGTGGACCGGTTCTCCAAGATGGCACACTTCATCCCGTGTGACAAGACCAATGGTGCGACTCAAACCGCAAATTTGTTCTTCAAGGAAGTGGTGCGCCTCCATGGAATTCCAAGGACAATAGTCTCTGATCGTGACACCAAGTTCTTGAGTCACTTTTGGAAGACACTTTGGAGAAATTTAGGTACCAAGCTTCTATTCTCTACAACTTGTCATCCCCAAACAGATGGACAAACTGAAGTGGTAAACCGAACTCTCTCTACCTTACTTAGAGCGACTCTTGCTAAAAATATGGAAACATGGGTTGATTGCATTCCTTTTATTGAGTTTGCTTATAATCGTGCTGTCCATTCGGCTACAAAACTATCTCCTTTTGAGATAGTCTATGGAATTAACCCTTTGTCTCCATTAGATTTAGCACCCTTGCCTCAGATAGAACAGGTTTGCCAAGATGGGCTAAGAAGAGGAGAAATCATCAAGAAGTTACATGACAAGGCCAAAGCAAATTTGGAAAAGAAGAATGCTGACAACAAACGCAAGGCTGATCGGGGAAGAAAGGAGATGTTGTTCAAACAGAGAGATTGGGTTTGGTTGCATATGAGGCCTGAGAGATTTCCAACACAACGAGCTTCTAAGTTATCTCCAAGAGGCGACGGTTCATTTAAAGTTTTTGAGAAGATCAATGATAATGCCTACCGTTTGGAGCTACCAAATGAGGTAAAAAATTCTCACACTTTTAATGTAGCTGACTTGTCTGCGTATGATCCAGGAGATTCAGTTTCGAGAAGAGGGAGGGAATGATGCGGACATCGATCCTACAAACCAAACCGTTGAACCAGATCCTGTACCAGAAGTACGAGAAGGCCCTATGACACGATCAAAGGCTAAACAGCTAAGGACGAGGTTTAACCTAGCCGTTCAAGACATTGTAAGCTCCCTAGAGCTGATGGACGTCAACTGGTATGTACCACCATCATGCCACCATAATGGACATGATCACATTACCGAGCAAGAGCTTGCTGAAGCCTTCACCCAAATGAGCCTTGATCAGACCAGTTCCCCAGGTATGAAACCTCTTTTGGCAGGTCAAGGAACCTCAAGAATCCAAGAGAAGACATTGGATCTGCAAGAGACGTGTGATACAAGCTACACCTCCGATCAATATAGTGAAGATCAAGACCAAGACATAGAGGACATGAACGAGCATCAAGAGGCTGATCAAGATACTCTAGAGGAACTCCAGGAAGACCCCTACTTCAGTAAACAAACCAACAAGCCAATACAAGACAAGAACCCTGAAGTAGTTCATCGAGTAGTACAAGAAGTGGTTCAAGGAACGTCTATTGGACCTAGATCGCATCCAGGTAAGTCTTATTAAATATTTTCGATCCTTTCAGGTCCCACCAATCCCAACAACGGCTAGAAGACTTGCTCATCAAGAGAGATCAAGTCTACTTAGCATTTTCTTTTATTAGTTTATTTACTTTCCAAAAACAATGGTTTTGTGTTTGATTTTATTTGCTTTCCTTTGTTGCATTATTTTTCATTTATTTTCGGCCTTAGGGCTAGCTGAAGGACTCTTATAAAGTCCCCCTGCAGCAGTTGTACGATTTTTCACCTTTGATTATCAATAAAATACTGAATTTTCTTACTTTTTCTCTTTAAGTGTTCTTGAGAGAATAAGCTTGTTCTTTGTCTTGTGTGTGAGATTCCACAAGGCTAAGTTCGTGTACTGTGTCAGAGACCAATCACATCTCTGTGGTGTACTTCAATCCGCCAGCACTTCCCCTTTTACCGATCCCACACGAGAGAAGCGACCGCCATCGTGTCAGATCCACATCATCGACCATCTTTCTTTCACAAGAGAGAAGCGACTGCCAGCTTGTGAAGCCATCATCTCTATCCCGGTATAAGACTCACCACCGAGTCTTGTATCATCTGGTATCAGAGCACAGTTCACGCTGTTCCCTTGCCAGGTTTATCTTTTCCATTAACTTTCATTTCATTTGTAGCTTTTGTTTTATTTTATTAAAAAAAAAAAAAATAGTTTCTTTTATTTCACAGCCTTATCTCTAGTTTGTTTAAGCTTTTATTTAAAAACTTTAAAAAAAAAAAATATATTTTCAATTTGTTTCCTTAAGTTGTGTGTTTCACTCTCTGTATTAGTTGCCGTACTAGTTCATCTCGCATTTAAAAAAAAAAATCTTTTCAGCTTTTGTTTCATTGCTTTTATTGTCTAATATTGCTTGTCATTCTTAAAATTTTAAAAAAAAAGAAAAGTTTCCTTTATTTTCTTTGACATTTCCCTTTTCAACTTCTGTGGTACGTTGATCCTTTGTTGTTTTTGTCTAAGCGCAGATCCGTTCTAGACACTCACTATGGGAGAAAACGCAGATATACCCCAAGACGCCATGATGCAAATGATGAGAACCCTCACAGAGCAGTTGAGAGGACTCGGCGATAGGATAGGCCGTTTGGAGCAACCTCAAGCGAGGGTTGACGTTGGACCAGATCCAGAACAAAGGAATGTCCGCGACGAGGAAGACGAATCCATTGACATGGATGATGATGATGATCCACCACCAGATCCATTAAGGCGTCAACATCAGCGGAGATAAGATCCTTTGATGCGGAACCGTGCTAGAGAGGTAGAACCAGGAGAACAAAATCGAGATGTTAAACTAATACCTCCTACTTTTGCAGGAAAGTCTAATCCGGAGGTTTACATGGACTGGGAGAGACGTATGGAATACATATTCCAATGTTATGGCTATGGAGAAGCCCGAAAGGTAGCCCTTGCATCGGCGCAGCTCACTGACAATGCCTTGTCATGGTGGGATAGGACGGTAGCCGATAGAAGGAGGCAGCGGTTTGCTACCATCAGCAGTTGGGGCGACATGAAGTACCTCTTGAGGTTGAGGTATGTACCTGATCATTATCAACGAGACTTACAAAAACGTTTTAGAAAATTATCTCAGGGAACAAGGACTGTGGATGAGTATTTTGAGGAGTTTGAGAAGCTCATGAACTCATTGGAGCTGGAAGAATCGAGTGAGTCCCTAATGGCTCAATTCATTGACGGCTTGCAAGAGCGTATAGCCCGAAAGGTGGAGACATCGAACTACAGCAGCCTACATGAACTACTTCACAAGGCTGTACAAGTAGAGCAACAAATCCAGCGTAAGATGTCTTTAAGGAACCGTACTAGAAACAACACGCCTTGGAATGCAAGCAACAGCCGGAGCATGGACAAAAGCAAAACCGTGGAAAATGACTCTAGGTTTAAGAACAAGTCTAATGAGGCACCTAAAACCTCTAAACCCGAACCAGGTAAGTTCCCTAACACTAGTCAATCTCGTACCCGTGACATTACTTGTTTTAAATGTCAAGGCAGGGGACACATGGCGAGAGAATGTCCGAACCAAAGGGTGATGATTGTCACACCTAGTGGAGACTATGAGTCTCAAGACGAGCAAGATGAGTACCGTACTGATCCGGAGAATGACGTGGAGTATCCCGACACAGGAGAACTTCTTGTGATCCGACGTATGTTGACTGTACTTGTCAACCCCGAGGAGAAAGTTCAAAGGGAAAATATTTTCCACACTCGATGCACAATCAAGAACAAGGTATGTTACTTGATTATTGATGGAGGTTCTTGTACTAATGTTTCTAGCAAGTATACGGTGGACAGGTTAGGTCTTCAGAAAACAAAGCACCCGAGGCCATACAAACTTAGGTGGCTGAACGATGACACCGAGCTGAAAATTGCTGAACAAGTTACTGTATCATTCAACGTTGGGAAATACCAAGATCAAGTCATTTGCGATGTAGTTCCAATGAGAGTTGGACATCTTCTTCTTGGAAGACCATGGCAGTTTGACCGAGCTACAACTCACGACGGTCAAACAAACCATTACACTTTCATGCACAATGACCGTAAGTTCAACCTTGCCCCTTTAAGTCCTTCTAAATTTCATGAGTTGCAAAAACACATGAACAAAGAGGTCGAGGTAAGGACTTCTAACCTTTATTTGAGATCCAATGAGGTTTGTAAAACCATGAGTGCCAAGGGCACCGTGCTACTAATGTTGTTCAAAGAATGTTTAAGTACAGGTACAAGTGAGCTTGAACTACCCGCTGAAGTACAAGTTGTACTAGATCAATACAAAGACGTGTTTCCAGAGGAGATACCACCAGGATTACCCCCTATTCGTGGCATTGAACATCAGATTAATCTTGTACCCGGTTCTCCTCTACCAAACAAACCAGCTTACCGAATGAATCCGGAGGAGTCTAAGGAGTTAGAGAAGCAAGTGCGTGACCTAATGGATAAAGGGTACATCAGAGAGAGCCTCAGCCCGTGTGCGGTACCAGTTCTCTTAGTTCCAAATTAGGATTGTACATGGAGGATGTGTGTAGACTGTCGAGCAATCAACAATACCACCATCAAGTATTGACACCCCATTCCAAGACTAGACGACATGTTGGACGAGTTAAGTGGTGCAACCGTCTTCTCCAAAATTGACTTGAGGAGCGGCTATCACATGGTCCGAATAAGGGAAGGAGACGAGTGGAAAACCACGTTTAAAACCAAGCAAGGTCTCTATGAGTGGCTTGTCATGCCATTTGGGTTAACCAACGCCCCAAGCACCTTCATTCGACTAATGAACCAGGTTCTAAGGCCATTTATTGGTAAATTTGTTGTTGTTTATTTTGATGACATACTTATTTACAGTAAGTGCCATTCTGATCACATTAAACATCTAGGGTTAATTTTGAAAACACTTCGGAAGGAAGGCCTTTATGTTAACCTAAAGAAGTGCTCCTTTTGTACTGATAAGTGTGTGTTCTTAGGTTTTGTAGTGAGTAAACACGGCCTACAGGTGGATGAGGAGATGATTAAGGCAATAAGAGAATGGCCTACTCCAACTTCGATTAGACACGTTCACAGCTTTCATGGTCTCGCAAGCTTCTACAGGAGGTTTGTCAGGGATTTTAGTACAGTGGCTGCACCAATGACTGCAGTGATCAAGAAAAATGTGCCTTTGTCATGGGGAGAAGCTCAAGAAAAGTCCTTCAACACATTAAAAGAGAGGCTCACAGAAGCACCGGTCTTAGCCCTCCCAGATTTTGAAGTTATGTTTGAAGTAGAGTGTGATGCATCATGCTTGGGAATTGGAGCTGTACTACATCAGAGAAAAAGACCCGTGGCTTTCTTCAGTGAGAAGTTGAGTGGAGCTACGTTGAACTATCCGACCTACGACAAGGAGCTTTATGCCTTAGTTCGAGCACTAGAAACGTGGCAACATTACTTGTTATCCAAGGAATTCATCATTCACACCGATCATGAAACCCTCAAGCATCTCAAGGGTCAGACTTCACTTAAGAGGAGACATGCAAAGTGGTTGGAGTTCATTGAGACGTTCCCATATGTGATAAAGTATAAGAAGGGCAAAGAGAATGTGGTTGCTGATGCTTTGTCAAGAAGATATGCTCTCATAGCTACTAAGGAGGCTAAAGTAATGGGATTTGAGCATATCAAAGAGTTTTACAAAGATGACCCAGAATTTGGAGAGTGCTACAAGGAGTATGGCAAAGGAGCATACCAAGCATTCTACTTGCAGGATGGGTTTCTATTTAGAGACAAGCGGTTGTGTATTCCTCAAGGTTCCATGCGAGACTTGATACTCACTGAAGCACATGGTGGAGGTTTGATGGGTCACTTTGGTGTCGACAAAACCTTGGCCGTGGTAATGGAACACTTCTTTTGGCCCCATCTCAAGAAAGACGTTGAGAGATTTTGTGCTCGATGCATTGTTTGTCACAAAGCAAAATCCAGGTTACATCCTCATGGTCTTTACTTACCATTACCTATTCCTAACGCTCCTTGGGTAGATATTTCTATGGACTTTGTCTTAGGATTGCCAAAGATTAAACACAAGGATTCAATCTTTGTTGTTGTGGACCGGTTCTCCAAGATGGCACACTTCATCCCGTGTGACAAGACCAATGATGCGACTCAAACCGCAAATTTGTTCTTCAAGGAAGTGGTGCGCCTCCATGGAATTCCAAGGACAATAGTCTCTGATCGTGACACCAAGTTCTTGAGTCACTTTTGGAAGACACTTTGGAGAAATTTAGGTACCAAGCTTCTATTCTCTACAACTTGTCATCCCCAAACGGATGGACAAACTGAAGTGGTAAACCGAACTCTCTCTACCTTACTTAGAGCGACTCTTGCTAAAAATATGGAAACATGGGTTGATTGCATTCCTTTTATTGAGTTTGCTTATAATCGTGCTGTCCATTCGGCTACAAAACTATCTCCTTTTGAGATAGTCTATGGAATTAACCCTTTGTCTCCATTAGATTTAGCACCATTGCCTCAGATAGAACAGGTTTGCCAAGATGGGCTAAGAAGAGGAGAAATCATCAAGAAGTTACATGACAAGGCCAAAGCAAATTTGGAAAAGAAGAATGCTGACAACAAACGCAAGGCTGATCGGGGAAGAAAGGAGATGTTGTTCAAACAGAGAGATTGGGTTTGGTTGCATATGAGGCCTGAGAGATTTCCAACACAACGAGCTTCTAAGTTATCTCCAAGAGGCGACGGTTCATTTAAAGTTTTTGAGAAGATCAATGATAATGCCTACCGTTTGGAGCTACCAAATGAGGTAAAAAATTCTCACACTTTTAATGTAGCTGACTTGTCTGCGTATGATCCAGGAGATTCAGTTTCGAGAAGAGGGAGGGAATGATGCGGACATCGATCCTACAAACCAAACCGTTGAACCAGATCCTGTACCAGAAGTACGAGAAGGCCCTATGACACGATCAAAGGCTAAACAGCTAAGGACGAGGTTTAACCTAGCCGTTCAAGACATTGTAAGCTCCCTAGAGCTGATGGACGTCAACTGGTATGTACCACCATCATGCCACCATAATGGACATGATCACATTACCGAGCAAGAGCTTGCTGAAGCCTTCACCCAAATGAGCCTTGATCAGACCAGTTCCCCAGGTATGAAACCTCTTTTGGCAGGTCAAGGAACCTCAAGAATCCAAGAGAAGACATTGGATCTGCAAGAGACGTGTGATACAAGCTACACCTCCGATCAATATAGTGAAGATCAAGACCAAGACATAGAGGACATGAACGAGCATCAAGAGGCTGATCAAGATACTCTAGAGGAACTCCAGGAAGACCCCTACTTCAGTAAGCAAACCAACAAGCCAATATAAGACAAGAACCCTGAAGTAGTTCATCGAGTAGTACAAGAAGTGGTTCAAGGAACGTTTATTGGACCGAGATCGTGTCCAGGTAAGTCTTATTCAATATTTTTGATCCTTGCAGGTTCCACCAACCCCAACAACGGCTAGAAGACTTGCTCATCAAGAGAGATTAAGTCTACTTTAGCATTTTCTTTTATTAGTTTATTTACTTTCCAAAAACAATGGTTTTGTGTTTGATTTTATTTGCTTTCTTTTGTTGCATTATTTCGCATTTATTTCGACCTTAGGCTAGCTGAAGGACTCTACTAAAGTCCCCCTACAGCAGTTGTACTATTTTTCACCTTTGATTATCAATAAAATACTGAATTTTCTTACTTTTTCTCTTTAAGTGTTCTTGAGAGAATAAGCTTGTTCTTTGTCTTGTGTGTGAGATTCCACAAGGCTAAGTTTGTGTACTGTATCAGATACCAATCACATCTTTGTGGTGTACTTCAATCCGCCATTACTTCCCCCTTTACCGATCCCACACAAGAGAAGCGACCGCCATCGTGTCAGATCTATATCATCGACCATCTTTTCTTTACAAGAGAGAAGGGATCGCCAGCTTGTGAAGCCATCATCTCTATCCCGGTATAAGACTAACCACCGAGTCTTGTATCAGAAAGTGTATCAGCCGAGTCAGGTGAAGTATCCTGGGACACATTTTGGTTTTGATTTGATGAGATGCCAAGGTGATCAAGAAGGAACTTGAGGCTTGCGGATCGATCAGTTGGAGTTGCAAGATCCTTTAGGTAATTCCAATCTTTCTTAGCAATGTATCTTTGTTCTTCAAGGAACTTGACATCCCGAGATACAAATGTGCGACTATTGATCGGAACAAAGCACTTGTATCCTTTTTGCGTGATTGAGTAGCCTAGGAACATACATCTTGTACTTTTTGCTTCACGTTTGTTCCTTAGCTCTCCCGGTACTAAAACAAAACAAACACACCCAAATACTTTTAAGTGACTGATAGATGGTTTAAGTTGGTTCAATACCTCAAATGGTGATTTATCTTCCAAAATCTTTGTTGGAATGCGATTGATGAGGTAACATGCGGTCAAGACTGCATCTCCCCAATAACTTTTTGGTACATTAGCATGGAACATCATTGAACTTGCTACTTCCATCAAGTGTCGATTCTTTCTTTCAGCCACTCCATTTTGTTGAGGAGTGTATGGGCAACTTGTTTAATGTATAATGCCATGCTTTGCTAGGTGTTCTTTGAATCGATTGCTTGTATACTCGCCTCAATTATCTGTTCTAAACACTTTAATCTTAGCATTTAATTGATTAGTAACATAATTTTGAAAGTTTATGAAGGCATCTATCACCCGATCATTAGAGGGAAGCAAAGTAACCCAAGTATATTTTGATTTTTCATCTATAAAAGTCACAAAATATTTGTTGTTATCCCTAGAAGCACATGGTGATGTCCAAACATCCGAATGCACTAAGTTAAAACATTTTTCATAAAACGTAGTGGACTTAGAGAATACGGTTTTACAATGTTTGCCAAGAATACAAGCTTCACAACTAGAATGATCAAAAGAAACATTAGGTATCATCAATTCAAGGGCTCGAGAATGAGGATGACCTAATTTAGCATGCCACATAACATTAAATGAAACACCAAGTTGATAACTAAGAGAAAAAGATTTAGGTGAGCTTGATGAAGTATCTTCAAGAATATAAAGGTCATCTTTGGATCCACCTTCACCAATCATTTTTCCAGTCTCAATATCATGAAAGTAAACATCATTAGGCCCAAATATAGCATAGCAATTAAGGTCATTTGTTGCTCTTTTAACCGACAAAAGATTAGAAGTGAATTTAGGCATACAAAAGGCCTTAGATTCTTTGTTAAACAATTTTAAGTTACCAACTCCTTGAACTGGTATCCTATCACCATTAGCAATTATAACATCTCCTCTAGCCGGTTCAATATTTTTTAGGAGATTCGAGTTACTAATCATATGGTGAGAAGCACCCAAATCAACAACAAGTGAACTATTAGGCTTTAGAGTTAAGAAAGTTTTACCAGACTCCTTGAGAGCCAGGGACTTGAAGAATGCTTCCAAGTCTGATTTCCTCACAAAGTCGTCGGATGGTGTCTCTTCTCCACTCTTTGATGAGCCAGCGGCTTGTTCATCCTTAGTGTGAGTGAGGTTGGCTCTTGGATCTTTGTTGTTGAGGTTACTCGGTCTCAAGTGGGGGTGAAGGAACCAGCATTTGTCCTTGGTATGACTCTTTCTTTTTCAATGTTCACACCCTCCTTTTGATCTTTGATCCTCTGGCTTGAATGTTCCTTTGTTAGCCATGACTAACTCCCCTTTACCACTAAATTGGCCAAGTGAGCCTTGCTCCTTTTGAATTTGTGAGCATACATCATCAAGGCTAGGGAGTTTGTCATACCTTAGTATATGTTTGATGAGGTCGTTGAAATTTGGATTGAGTGTGAGGAGTAGAGCAAAGACCTTGTCTTGTTCCCTTCGCTCGTTGAGTACCACCGGATTCATGGTGTTTCGCCTAAGCATTTCAAACTCGGGCCATAGGGATCTGAACTTGCCGAAATGCTTGTTAAACTCCATATCTTCTTAGCTCAAGTCGTTTATAGATTTCCTTACTTCAAAAACACGAGTCAAGTTGGAGATCTTGCCAAACACATTCTTGAGAGTCTCCCACAGTTCACTTGCTGTTTCACAATATGAGTAAGCTTCAAGGATTGGGGCTTCAAGGATTGGGGCTTCAAGGGAGTTTTTGAGGATGGAGAGAACTGTTTGGTCTTCTTGGAACCACTTGGCTTCTTCTTCTTCGAGCCTAGCTTCCTCTCCATCCTCTTTGGTGGCTTTCTTTAGAGCTTTTCCACCTTCGATGTGGCTCCAAAGTCCGCGGCCACATAATGCGGTTTTGGTGGTTCTTGACCACAGGAGATAGTTACCTCTTTTGAGAACGGTTGGTAGCACTAGCGGCTTAGAGTTTTCCATGGCCGAGAGAATGAAAGTGAAATTGGTGAACTAGAAACAAGTAAGAATGACAAGAATCTTGAGAATAAGAAGAATAGAAGAATCAGATTGTCAAGAACGACAACCTTGCTATGATACCATCTTAGAATTGCGGAAAATGTAGAGTAGAAGTTGAGAGAATAGTTTGAACAAGAATAAAAAAATAATGTAAAGACTTAATTAGATTAATTCTTATGTTTGTTACAAGGTCTAATATATAAGAACAAAGGGCATATAGCTGTTAGGTGAGAGAGTAAGCTGAAAGGGACACAGTGTGGCTTGTCTCAAACTTGTGCAAGGTGAAAGCGACCCGTCCTCCCTTTGTTTGACTCGCATAGCTCACCTACCAAAGGCACACACGTGATTCTTCATCCTTGCTAGATATTTATGCTCTTCTCGATCCTTCTTTCTCATGGCCTCTTTGTTATAAGGCCACTGTTGCACATCTCACTCCAATGGCCCTCATGGCCTCATTGCTTTGATTGTATGGACACTCGTACGGATGATTGTACGGACATTCGTACGAACACTCACCCTTGATCTCTTGTTCCTTCTTCTCACCAATAATAATCACCAACCCCACTGTACTTTAACCAACATCACTGTCAATTTTCAGATTATTGTGTCATATACCATAACCCCAATTTGGATGTGTGGAAAAATCTCAATCCATACCAACCCATGATCTCATCTCTTTTTACTTATGGTTTGGTCGGCCAATTTTAGGTTTGTACCATATCGATGATGCCTTGCTGGGTACCTGGTCTTTCTGTTTTAAAAAAAAAACAAAAAAAAAACAAAAAAAAACAAACAAACTCAAGTAGCTTTATAAGATATTACTTAGGTTGGAAGTTTTCAAACCAAAGGTAGAGAAAATTATCCTGAGGTGAAGTGATAGCGCCTGCCATGTTGTCAAGAGAAATTAGCTTCTTCTGAAGAAGGAGCTGGATTTCTTTCTTCAGTCTATTCGTCAAGCAAAAATCTGTTGAGTGGATTCTTACATTCCTCTCTGACCAAATGAAATATATTAGGGCATAAAATAGGAACTTGCATATCACATTAAGCTTTCAATTTGTGGTAGGTCGTTTAATCCAATATAGAAATCCACTAAATGAGATTGGCAACTGAGGCAATAGGTGAGCGAAGAAATCAAACCATAGGACCTTGGAGTACGAGCACTGGAAGTAAAGGTGATCTCTTGATTCAGACCCGGTTAGACAGAGGAGGCAAGAATTAGGAACCTGAATATTCCAGCGTCTCATTCTGTCTCTTGTTGTGAGTCTGTTCAATATTCTTCACATGCCATGAAAGCCATTTTTGGAATTTGTTCCTTGAACCAAACATGTGAATGCCACTACACTTGGGGACTGAAAGGATGTTAATGCTTCCACGTTTGCAGAGAGGAGAATAATTCGTTTGATTGATCCGGAGTTAGCTTCCAATTGAAGAAGTCCTCTCCTAGAGATGAGTTAGGTGTCGTTTTATCTTGGAGACAACTTCGTAGAAGCTGTACCTGAGGATTCCTTCCTCGAGGAAGGATTCACTCACCAATTCTTGAAGCTTCCGCCATAGTAGTGAGAATCCAATTACCAGAGACACGAGGCCCATTCTCGCCAATTTCAATCAATTGACCTAACCTTGTCCAGTTACCTTGCCAAAAGAGAGTATATGCACCCGAGACAATGTGAGAGTGGATAAATGGTCTTGCCAATTCCCTCAGTTTCACCAGTCTCCTCTAAATTCAGCTTCCAGAAAGCATCTTCCTCTAATAAGGGGATTTTTTACCCAAGACACCCAAAGCGATTCAGCTTGAGAGAGGAGGAGCCAGAGATCAACTTTAACCCAAAAGTTCTATTCCCGTCTGCCAGCCTCCTGAGACCAAGACCTCCTGCCGATTTAGGGGTACAAACAACTTCCTATGAGACCTTAGCACCTCTAGCACTATCTGCAACTTCCTTCCACAAAATGGGAGAGCAAATTATCTCCAGTTCTTCTATGAACTTTGATGGAAGTTAGAAAACTGATGCCCAAAAGTTGGTTGTGCTATTAATCAAAGATTGGAGGAGTTGAAGCCTTCCAGCAAACAAGAGGTAGTGGTGAGTCCAACCGGACATTCTTGACGTCACTTTTTCAATTAACGGTTGGTAATCTGAAGCTAATATTTTTTGAGTAATAGTGGAACCCCGAGATATCTAATAGGTAAAGAACCATGGCTTAAGTTGAGTCGTAAGGCCAAGGATCTGATAACGTTCCTATTATCTCCATTAAGAAATAGGAAGAATTTGCCAGATTGATGCCCAGATCCGAGGCTAGTTTGAAAGTATCCAAGGTTTTCAATATTCCAACCAGAGATGATTCTGACCCCTCGAAAAAGACCAGGAGGTCATCTGAAAAGCTTAAATGAGTGTTCAAAGGCTGAATACAGAGAGGATTCGGTTTAATCCTTTTCGGAGATACAACTAAGTCCAACTGCTTCGATAAAATATCTATTACCAAGGCAAACAGAGGAGCATATATGAAGTCTCCTTGGCGCAAACCTTTTTTCCTAGGAAAATATCTTATTAGCTCACCGTTTAGTGCTACTGAGAAGGAGGGAGTAGTGAAGCATGTAACCAACCAATTGATAAATCTAGAGGGGAGTTCAATAGCTTTTAGGATGTTGGTAAAGATATCGCAGTTATCAAAAGCATTAGATATGTAAATTTGGAGGCAGCCTCTAGTTATTGGTCCTAATTTGTGAAAATTGACCAACTCTGAAGCCAAGAGGACATTCTCACAAGGCAATCTTCCTTTAATGAAAGCTACTTGATTCTTCTGAACTGCCAAGTTTTTAAACAACTTTAATCACTTTGACAAAATCATTGAGATTACCTTATAGATGGTGTTGCAGCAAGAAACATGCCTGAATTGACCTAACTTTTCAGAGACTGTTGTCTTCTGTATGAGAGCAATTATCGTTGCATTCACTTGCTTAATGAGCTTCCCAATATGAAAGAAATATGTGACTTCTTCTATCACAATTGGTCTCACTGTTCCCTAGTTATGGATGAAGAAATCTGCGGTGAAGCCATCAGGTCAGGCTGTCCTGTTTCTCAGGAGAGAGAACATACTAGAAGTTACCTCTTCTGGTGAAGGAATCGCCTGGAGTATGGCTGCTAACTTGGCACTACACCGGAAGTGAGATAAATTCCTTATTTCCTCAATTGTCATTGGTTGCACTGAGGTGTTCGTGGTACCCAGAAGCTTCTGATAATAGACAATTATTAGGTGTTTGAGCTGAGTCTTTTATGAGATCATTTCCCCGTGATCATTAAGAAGGGTGACAATCTTGTTCCTGACCTGGTGAGCTTTGACAGAATTGTGGAAGAATCTAGAATTGGAGTCCCCTTTAGTGTACCATATGATCCTTGACTTCTTCTTAAGAAAGGATACCTCAACATAAGATAAGAATAACCACTTCTGTTTTACCTGCTTCTCCTCTTGAAACAATAACTGAGAAGGATTGGTAAGAATTTGAGATTGGATTCTCATTAGCGCTTCTTAAGCTTTTCCATTACGAGCTTGTATGTTGCTGAAGCATGTCCTATTGAGTTCCTTGCAACCCATCTTAACTCCCTTGAGCTTCTGACAAAGTCGAAATATAGTTGAGACACTGTGATCATGACCGTTCCACGCGTTCTGGAGAATAGTAGGAAAATCCGGTTGACTTGTGAATAAATTGTAGAATTTGAAAGGCACTTTCCGGGTCTCTCTATCGATTGACATCGAGACCAATATACGAGTGTGATCAGAGCGGCATGGAGCATCGAATAATGCATTGGAGTGGGGATACAAATTAAACCATGCTTCGTTTATGAGACACCTATCCAGCTTCCTGGTTATGGGATTGGCCTCCTGGTTGTTATACCAAGTATGGTTTGATCCACTTCCAGCCATCTCCATTAGTTTGTGGTTGTCAATGCAGACCTGAAATTCCGCCATTCCAGTCAACGAAAATGGGTAAGGATGGAGGGAGTAATGGTCTTGTGCTCTTAGGATTTGATTGAAGTCACCAAGTATCAACCATGGGTGGTTCTGTTGGCTACCCTATTGATATATCTCCTCCAAGTCAGACCAAAGCTTACGCCTAGCTACCATACAGTTCCTCACATAAACAAATGATACCGAGTAGGATTGAGTTGTAGAGGTATCAAATACTCCACAAGTAATAACCCGATCCGACTTCTTGTGTATGAAAACCTTCAAAGTAGGGTACCAAACGACCCAAATTCTACCATTAGATGCAGTATATGAGTAGTTGTTTACATACCGCCATCCTGGAAAGTTGTTTGCCAAAATAGGATCCCCATTTTCTTCCTGGAACCGAGTTTCCAAAATGCATCCTATAAGAGGTCTTAGAGACAGAACCCAACTCTTAAGTTGATGTTGTCTAGAGGTTCTGTTAAGCCCCCTTATATTATGAAAAAAAAATTTCATCATCATTGATGGGTGGATAAAAGATGTTGAAAGCTCAATGATGGAGAAAAGATGCTGAAAGAAAAGCTTTCAAGCTTTATGATGGGGACAACCCTTGGTAGGCTGTCGTCCACTGAGCTTCCTACATTCTTCCCAATATTTGCTTGCTTGGGAGGATCTTTCCTAGTTCTTTTATCAATTGAAGAAAGAGTCAGGCCAATAGCAATTTGAGCCCTTGAGGTCGAATCCTTACTACCCCCTTCCACTCCAGACTTTGTCACAGAACCTGAATTCTAATGCTTGGTATTGGACTTCCTCATAGTCTGCTGAACATCCCCCTTGCACGAGTTACTTCAAGCATCAACATTACCAGCACTACGAGTATCCAATACATATGTATTGTCCTTCACTCCATTTAAGTTAGAGTCCATCTTCTTTGGAGAACGAGAATGCCGTGTAACTACCGTCCAGTCAATCATGGGATCAATGGCTGGGGAGTCGAGGTATTGATGAGTTGCCTTGGGAGTGGGAACAATCACCAGTATAGATGGAACAATTGAAGACGAAGCTCCTCTCTGTTGTCTAGAAGCTACTAATTCATTAGTTGGTTTGATTGATGGATCAACTGAGATTGGGTTTGACCAGTTGGGAGAGATGGATGGAGCCACAGGACATCAATGATAAAGGTGCCCGAACTCACCACAGTAGTCGCATTTTGGTGGAAGACGAGGGTATTCGACCCAAATTCTGACCTCATTCCCATCATCGTCTTCTACCAACACTGATTGAGGAAGGACCTTTTTAGTATGATTTTAACCTTAATTCTGGTATCAACAGCTAAAGGCGGTAATTGGTGTTTCTCTGTATAAAATGGTTTACCTATGCCTGAAATAATCGTACTTAGACCCGATAATGAGTAGAGATGAGGAGGGACAACCTTAAGTATAACCCAAATTGGCAATGACACTAGCTTGACTGGGCAAAGGGTTGTTGTTGGAGACCGAGCTGTCACCGTGAAGAGACAGTTACCAGCTTGCCAACACCCAACCTTGAAAACCCATTTTCGAATAGATTCAAATGGAATGTTGATAAGTATTATCCTGTTTGGTAAATGTGACACTTCAGTTTCAGGGACTTGCATAGAGATTTAAAAGAATTGATTTGACCACCTATGTCACCAAAGTGCACTTATCTTTTCGGTCAAGAGTCCTGAGAAAACTCCACAGTAAAGTGTGCTTATGCTGCAGTAGTCTCAGGATGGGTGACCTTCCGGGAAGTGACTGTTGGAACTGTACGAGTGAGGACAAAACACAGGGAAAGATTATGTGGTGACTTGTAGGGGCGGTAACAAGTCTTTAAAGCCTCCCGAACGTAGCAAACCTATGTCGGATATAGATGGGGTCACGACCCTAGTGAGAGGACGTGAGACCCAGTAAGAAAGTTGGGCCCATGGACTAGGATTGGACATGGAGCCCACTAAGAGGTGGTGGTCGGCGTGTTACAGTAAGCATCGAATACTTATGCGACCTTCTCTCCCCCAAATTGGGTTTAGATCTACAAAGATTTTTTTGACCAGTGGAGGGTTGCAATAAATGTGAGCCACTATATGTTCCCTCCATGTGCCCGAAGCTTTGAGCACGACTGAAGCTGGAGAACGAACACGCGGTGTACCGTCTTCTGTGAAGGTAGGTTGAGTGGCTTTGCTTAAGTTTCGTAGAGTGGATTTGAACCGTTCAGCCCATTGTAGCTGTGTGTCATCAATTATCGGTGGTGATTTCACCTCTACTTGTGGAGTAAGTGATGGAACAAAACTTGTGTGAACAATTGGGCCAGGCCCCGCGAGAGTTGGAGCAATATCCGAATCAATCTTTTTGACTTGGGAGGAAGAGGAACTCTCGAATCCCATAGCTAAATCTGGAGATATTTTAGTAATCTGAGCCTGGGCTGAAATGGGAATTGGAAATTTTTCACCGGCAGAAACTAGATCTGGATCTGGGGGATCTGGGTTCGCAATCAATGCTTCAACAGGGAAAAAAGAAAGGAAGAGGAAGGGGAAAGAGGAATTTCTCGCCGGTAGCGTGAGACCAGGCGACGGCTAGGACAACGAATTTATGTTTCCCCTCTTCGATAGCCCTTTTTGAAGAGAGAGAAAGACTTTTACTGCAATTTGGTCGTTATGTTTTAATAATATAGTTATGATAGTATAGCTTCTGATGTGATCTAATTTATTTATAAGTAATTAATTTAGAATATATGGCAGTTAGTGCAAACTACCATAAACATGTTTCTGTGAGGGATCAGATGACTGTGTTGATACTCTTTCGTCGGGTTTGTAGTCTTGCTAAACGATTTTTCGCTCACATAAGTTCTGATCCCATGCAGGTAAGTTTTAGAAAATATGGTGCTCGAGTGATGTTGATCTTAGCTTAAGGATTTAGACCGAGACTCAGTGAATTTCAATTTTATTATTCATTTTTATTTTAATATAAGAATTTATAAGATTTCAACAAATCATAATTATCTTATGTTTAGTGATGTTTTGCAAAAAATTGGAAAATTCTTGGATTCACCTAAGGGTGAACTTCTTTCATTCTTCCTTTATTTATTAGTCAATCACAATTTGCAATGTAATATATGTAAATAAGATAAAATAATTACTACTATCTAAATAATTAAAGCAATTGAATTAAATCAACATACTATAGTTTAATAAATAAATAAACAAAAACCAAAATATTAATTTTAAATTTATAAGCCCTAACATTAGTTATATTATTTTAATTATAAAATCTAAACCTTAACCATTCATTTATAAACTGAAATATAATTTTATTTCATTATAAAATATAAATTCTAACCACTCTTTTGTAACCCCAAACTGATATAACTTTTTAATTGTAAAATGTAAACCTACTTATTAACACTTTTGTAAATCTACACCAACATATGATTTTTTGAATTATAAAATCTATACTCTAACTATTTTTTTGTAAACCTAAACCGACATATAATTTCTTTTAATTGTACAGTCTAAAACCTAGTTTTCTTTGTAAACCAAAATCGACGTTAAAAAAAATATTGTAAAAAAATTAAATCCTAAATACTTTTTTAAAAACCTAAACCGATATATATATATATATATATATATATATATATATATATATATTTGTTAAATTGTAAAAACAAAACTCAAACTTTTATTCAAACTAATATTTAAACGCATTAATAAAAAGTCTACTGATCTTGTTTCTTTAGTTAATTTTTTTAAAAAAATTGATTTATTTTTAAATATAATATTATATGGCAAATTTTGATTGACTGTTAAAAAAGAGTGAATGAGAAGGTTCCCAACCCCTAAACCCAAGGATTTTTCGCACTACAATTATAACGATCAATTACAGTTAAACTTTATTTTTATACGAGGAAATCTTTTTCTTCATCATCATAGGATGTGGTGGACGAAAACGGCTTCCACCTGGTGTGTTAGGACCTGTTTTTGGATAGTCCATTAGGCTCTCACTACTACTCTCTTCAACCTGTAGTTTATTAATAATAACAATAATAATAATATTAAATGACAACAATAATTATGATTAGCCGATATATATGGAAAGTAAAAACGAGTTTTATTGTATTGCTTACCTTGTCTGAGGAATGTTGATAGATAGAACTAGAAGTGACAGTAACACCATAATCTGTTTTAAACCCTAAGGAACAAAATATACAATATGTATTCTTAAACATTGGTTTTATTAATAAGAGGTGTAATAATAAACTGAAAAACTTGTAGACACTATGATATTATATGGGGCACTTTTTCGAAATGAGCCAGGTGAAATTACTAATTAGTAATCAATTGAAAATTTCTTAAATTCCTAACGTAGATCCGTTATGACAAAAGAGAAACATATTGCTCCCCTTTATATCATTTTATATCTAATGTTTAAGATTTTCATATATACACGTGTAAAGAATTCATTTTTAAAAAAACATAATTTATTATCTATATAAACATTATTTAACCAATGAAAAAATAAACTGAAATATACAATTTATAAAATAGAAATAATTCATTACTTTTGCATAAAAAATGTTGAAGATCACTAAAATAAAATACTTTTCTTTTGGCTAAAACATCTTATCATAAAGAATATTAAACTTCAGGTCATTAGGTGTGAAATTCGTAAGAATAAGACTATGTCTTGGCTATTAATCCTTACCAGTTACCACTATGTAAACAAATATTTTTTGAAAATCAAATAACAACTTTTGACATTTCTAAACTGTTATTCTTTAAACTTAACCAATGTGTTATATAATTCATTAGCGATTTTATTAATTTAACTTGTGATTTACCCGAAGAACACAATGAAAACATGAGCACGAGCGAGAAGAAAACCACCAACTTCATCCTTGTAGATACTATAAGTTTATAATCGGGTTTGAACATTTGGAGGAATAATCAAAATGAATAAAAATTTGCTAAGGGACTTCGACCAAGAAAGATGTTTTATGATGGTAATATTGTTCTCCAATTTATAGCCTCTCATGAACCAATATATTATACATGTGTCACGTACAAACGGTAACTTAATAAAAAAGATCCTTGGAAAATTATTTGAAAATTTTTTGATGTAGAAAAAATTGTATTTATAGTACGTACTAAGTAGTTAAGGCAACAAAATATTAAAAAATTAACGCAACAAAATATTAGTACGTACTGTAAATATAAATATTAGTAGGTACTATAATTATAGTAAGAAATCTAACAGTTCAGCAAAATATTAAAGTTTAAATATGATAAAAAGGTTTAGATATGATAATTTATATAAATAGAAAAGTTGAGTTTTATTGTTATTAATTATTATTATTATTACTATTAAATCCAATGTCAATTATTTGATAAACAATACTCCCTCTATCTCACAAAGATTGATGTTTTGGGATATTTTTTTGTCCCACCAAGATTGATGTTTTGTAAACTTCAAGAAGTAATCATTGAAAATATTTAAATTTTTTGAATTGTTATTGGTTTATATTTTGTCTTTGTACCAAAAAGTAATTATAAATTAATTTATAAATAAAAACTAAAAATTTTCTTAATATGTGTGAAAGTGTCAAAACATCAATCTTTGTGAGACAGAGGAAGTATTAGTTAATTGCGGTTACGTGTTGTGCTCACATCGCTTCTCACAAATTATAACCTTTAATTAATTTGGTAAAATATTAAGGTAATGTAAATCATTATAACCTTTAATTAATTTGGTAAAATATTAAGGTAATGTAAATCACTAATGTTGAATCCACCACTATCGAAGGCCAAAATATTCTGACACAAGCCTCGAGAACACAGTAGATGATGATTTTCATAATTTCATTCAGAATTAAGATTATTTATTAGTTGATTGTAACGCCAAAGCATCAACATGAAATGAAAACGTACATAGGCATTTAATAATAAGATGTATAGTAATTAATATGGCCGATAAGGTAGAAATAGGCCAAAACATGGACAACTAGTTTGTGCACCATAACCAAATAACATATACACGTTGCGGGCGATCGTTCCTAATTTGGTTTGTTTGTGTTTTATATGTTTAAGGACTCACTAATCGGAACCGACCCATAGACATAAGAACTCTAGAAGTAAAAAAAATGTAAGAGAAAATTTCTATTGAAATTTGTTGACTTACAAAAAAACACACAGATTCATATCTTGTAGTATTTAAACCAATAACAAAAAAAAACATCTCAATAGTCTTAAAAGTTTACATGGTATAATAATAACAAGCAACAAGAACTCCAAAAGGCATATCAACTTATCAAGTAGTCATTTCTTCACCAAGACCGTAAGCATCCGTGTAACCAGCATGGGCATGCCCGTGGCCATGATGATGGTCATGGTCACCACCAGCCTTTGCTTCTTCTAACAGTTTCTGTACTTTCTCCGGGATAGGTTCTTCAGTAACCCTTCTGGTGGATCTTGGGAGCTGAGAGACAAATTCAGAAATGTAATCTGCAAGCTCGACGGATTTGCTTTCCTGCATCATCCAAGTGACCACAAGTTTTAAGGACTCAAACTCGAAAAAATCACTACGGAAACCAATATTGAGTTTGTGTGAATACTCTCAGATATACACCCTTCAGTGATACAAGTGCCAGTAAGAACTCTACATCTAATCGAAAACGTCGCAATTTCAGATTAATGTGCCATTTTTATTTTATAACTAAAAAATTCAACCAGTGTATTGGATGAACGTAAAACTCACAAGTTTGTGTTCTTCAAACAAGTCAAGCAACACTAAAAGACAGGCTATAGAGCTAAAGATGCTCTGCTACTATCGGACTAGAGAGCAGGATGGTAAAGATCCAAACTACTGGTAAAAAGAAGTATGTACAAGACCAAGAGAACATTCAGATTTGAACAATCTCAACTATAGTTGATTACGACACTCTAAATTTTGAAACTGGATATGGTTATAACCTTACTCATTTAAATACTAGAGATTGATTCGGTAGAACTTTTTATTTTAGTATAAACACAAAACCTTCAGCTTTGACAAATTCAAAAAAGCTGAACTAACTTTAAAAGTCCAAAGAATCTCTAACCTGAGGCCACCGGCTCCCTGAGTGTGTGAAAAACTTTGCTTTTGGAAGAGACTTAGCTACACATTGGCCCTCCTCGCTCCATTCTTTAGACCCTTCTCTAGACCAAATCACTTGCATCGGGATACCACTAATCCCATCTGAATTTCCCCATTGTCCAATGTCAAAGCTATGGTTCAACTTCTTTAACGAAGCAACAACAGCTTCCCTCCCATTCCTTCCCTTCAAAAGTATCCTATGAGCTTCAACTTGCGATAAAGTCATCTCCTTTGAGCACCTGAAACTCACTAGCTTCTGAAAACCAAACGAAAACCCTAACAAAACCTCTCGAACCCCTGGTACATTCAAAATCCACAACGGCAAAGCTGGACTGATACTAGAGTCAATAAGAGTTAAACTTCGAACACTCTGGTAATTCTCAGAAACCCAATTAGAAGCCAACCCTAAAGCTGAATCATGAAGAACCAAATGCATAGGAGCTAAACCCAAAGTATCAATGACTTGACCTAAAACTCTAGCTGTTTCTTCACTCCCTAATTCAATAGCTTTCAAGCTTCTCCTTTTCGAATTTTGAAGCTTGATAATCTCCTCATAAGGCAAATCTCCAGTTTCAACCATCTGATCAAACGCCCAAAACACACCTTTCTCTTGGATCAAACCATAAACTTCCTTAACTCTAGCCACAAACCCAATCTCTCTATCTCCTCCACCTATCACTACCATTGACTTATCAGAGAAACCATTCCCAGGCAAATCAACAGCAACGCCATGAACCCCTTTTGATCCAAGAGACTGAATCACTTCCTTAAAAGCAAACGAACTAAGACCTAACCCATGAACGATTACAACGTTCTCTGTATGAACCGAACCTGATTCAGATACAAAGACTTCGATTGGTGACTCGTCTGGGTTTACTTGGACTTTGATTGTTCGTCCATCTGAGTAATGTTGGCGAAGAGCTGGTGGGAGTGAGAGAAACCAAGATCTTGGATCGTTGTGAGATGAGAAGAGAGAGAGAGATGTGAAGATGATAGTGGCGAGTGAGAAGATGAGTGTAAAGTAGAACCAAAATGGGAAAGGGTTTTGAGATTGGGGTTTAGGGTTCTTCTTCTTCACAGTCGATTCAGATTTCGAAAAGTCAGAGTCTTTCGGTGGAATTAGAGTTTTTGTATCTTCTTCTTCTTCTTCTTCTGTGATAATCGCCATTAGAAAGAAAAAAAGGAGAAAGCTTGGGGGTGAGTGTGAGAGAGAAAGATGATTATAATACAAGGGCAGACTTTACTGCAAAAGTGATAAAGAGAAACATCACTCAAGGAGCGTGTTTAAAGATGATGACGTGACACAAACAGAGGAACAACTTTTTGATTCCTTCTGTTCTGTTGCCTTAAGCTTAAATTTTGTTCCTAGTCTTTGCAATTGTGGGGTTATAGTTGTTCTTNAATTTTTTTTTTTTTTTTTTTTTTTGTCAATTGATGTTATCGATAAACTTGGTTCAACCAAGCTAGGATACAAGGTAGAATACTACACCCAAAAGATGTGACGTTTAAGTTGGCGAACTACAAAAATGTTCCCAGAGACAAAGGCCGGAGGAAAACAAGATTCCCCGGAAATTATGTAAATTATACATAACAGCAGCATTTGATAACAAAAAGGAAAGGAGACAACAACCTTAATCTAAAAGCACAAGCAACTGGCCAAAAAACCTCAAAGGAAACAATAGAACCAAGAGAGCAAAGAATCTCTTCTTTTAACGCACAAACGGATGAGATTTACCAAAGATGCCCACGACCAACTCAAGAATAACATCAACCACCTCCTAACACGATAAGAGCCAATTTCTCGTAACCAAGAACCAAGGACTTCATAACATGGCAAGCAAGGCCACTCATTTCCGGAAGCGACAATGACATTGATACGCCCATGAACGTCAAACTAAAAGTCTTCAAAACGCGAGGAGTGAGGCTTAACTTCTCGAAGAAACACCAATCTCAAAAACGAAACCGACGAAAAACGAGAAAGCTATCACCCACTATGCACAACAAGAAGAAGAAGGAACTCTGCAAACTTTAGATTCTACTATCACATTCAAACAAAACGAAAACTCTGCCTTTTGTAACAACCTTAGTCTATTTCAATAAATCATGGGAAGTCTTTTGTAACACCCGCGAACCAAAACTCTGCGTTTTGGGGGTGGGTGTCGATCGACACCCATGGTGGTGTCGGTCGACACCAATGTTTTTCTGGTTCGACCAGATTGAGTTTTTGATCGATTTGGTTCGGTTTGGTTTTGGGAAACCATTGAACCGGGTTACTTAAGTGTTTGTCGACGCAAGAAGGGTTTTAGAAGTTTATGTTGTCGCCGCTTTGTTTTTTTTGAGAGAAAAGGGAGAAGAGCATTGTTCTTGAGCTTTTGAGAGAGATTGGTGAAATTCCTTGCTGTTTCTTGAGAGATCCAAGTCTAGGAATGAGTTAAAGGCTTGCTAGGAGGGTTGGATTCGTTGTTGTGGTTCAGGAACTTCCTGCAAAGAGGTGAGTGCATGACCATGGCTAATCTAAGCATTTGATTTCCTTGTTCTTGCTTGTTTGTGGTTCTTTTGTGTGTTTTTCTTGCTGGGATTGGTTGCTACAGGTTTCTATGGACGTATATGGCTTGGGTTTTGAGTATTGGGCGATGTGGAGGAGGTTGGGAGCGAGATTCGACTCTCGGCTTCGAGTGGATCGCGGTTGCAGAGGGAGTGTCGATCAACACCAGCAAAACGGCATCGATCGACATTGTGGGGTCGGTTGAAACCAAGGCCAGTGTCGGTCGACATTTGGCTGGTGTCGGTCAACACCTCCTTTCCAGCGAGATGATGTTTGTTTTTCCTGGTTTGTATGTTTTGTTTGTTGTTTGTTTGGAACATTGGAATCACTGGTGCTTGTGTGTATAGCCCAGTAGATGAAAGGATTGCCTCACTGAGTGTTTATCAAATACTCATGCATTTCAATCTGTGTTTGTGGTGCAGGTAAAGGCAAAGTGTGATCGTAGAATCAAGGCGATGAAGAAGAGGATGTTCTAGGGACCCGATTGGTTGTTGTCTGGCATTGCTAGGTTGCTAGAGTTGGGTCATTAGAAACATTGCTAGGTTGCTGGTTCTATTCCCTGTTGTTTGGTTATTGGTTATTGGTTATATTTGAAATATTGGTTATTTAACTATTATTAGATATTGGTATTTGTTATTCTGCTGTTGATTGTGATTGTGGTTAGTGGGTATGAAACCACTAGTTGTAGTCTATTTATTATTATTATGAATATTTATTATAAAAAAAAACGGTTTGGGTGGTTTCATCTTTGCTGCCCGTTTCCTTAAAAAAGACAAATGCTCTAAAAAACTATAAATCAATCCAGTTGTTTGCCTTTTTCTCCAACACCTTCGACAAGTACTTATAAAGTAAATGCAAAACATCAAATTCACAATTTGACTACTATAGCGCTAGAGGGAATGTTTTTCTTCATCTCATTGTTTTTTCGTCGTTTCAGTCGTAGTTTAGCTACAATTTATTGTAGTTTCAGCTCCAGCCCTGAACTCAACAAAATACAATCGATATATTATGCCAAATGGAATATATCAAAGACAAAGCCTTTTGTTTGCAAAAGTTGATGGCTTTTCCGCTTACGGTTTCCGCCACTGACTTGGTACTAATATCTAACCCAACATATTAGTTTTTTTGTGTTTATGTTTTTATCAAATATTTACTTTTTGAATTGCATATTTTGATTTTATGTTTTATCATGCTTTACATGTAAGGGTTGTGAATTGTAATTTTGAATGTGTATGTGTTATATATCAACTATATCTAAACATGCATATAGGATATAGCAAAATCAAAACTTTAAATGATGAATGTGGTGAATTAATAAAAAAAAGTTGTGGAAATACTCTTCACAACTTAGCAAACAAAATATCTATACTGTGATCATCACAAATGCAATTATGTTTGCGTCTGTCAAATATGTAGAAATATTTATGGCACATTGTATATTTAACAATCTTTTCATCTATAGATCCCACTTGCAAGAGTCGTGATCTGCGGTATTGGCGTACCATATGCCAAGTTGTTGATGGAATCTGCTGATAGAGCAGCATAAAAGGTACCGGCTCTAAAGGAACAGTTCAAGGAGTGCCAAGATGCATACTTTTCAATTGTAATGTCTCTCAAAGGATACTGCTTCATTAGAACTCGAAGAATCTCCAACGGCTGCCAACTATGAAGCTATGATTTGTTTCGACCAAACAACCAGAGTAAATAATTTGATCGGGAAAAACGAAGACCCGACTTCAAAGTCTCATGGAGATGACATTGCATATGGAGAAGCTCCTTTATCTCGCTGTTGAAGCCACCGAAGTTGTTGGATGATGAAGACACAAAATACCATCAGGCTTGTCTCAATATATGATTGAAAACTATATTTTATATAATAAAGTAAGGTTTTTCTTTTAACTCTCTCTCTCAAATTGCACAAACATGCATCCTACCTATTTGTTCAAATTGTGAAACATCAGTTTTATACAATTACTCACCACCTTTCTGTAATAATAATGCTCTATTTTTCGTAAGTCCACCTGCATTAGAAACAATAAAGTTTCAGCAATTACTTACCATTTTTTCGCATTCTTTTTCGAATTTAATGTTAAATTATATTTAAAAGTAAAATAAACGTTTTACAACTAATGTAGCTAAATGGTGGAAAAGAAAGCTGATAAAAAAACTAGAAAAATTTGATCAAACGCTAAAGAACAACAATCGCTAAAGAGCTATGGGACTAAATAAAAGATTGCAACCATCGTATCTTCGTATCTTTAGTAACGCTTGAAGAGAAAAAGCGTACGTTTGAATACAAAAGTCAATGTGATCTTTGAATTTTGTAAGAGATGGTTGGGCATGTGTCTTCAAAGAGAGGACTTGCTGAAGCGCCCAAGCTAAGTGTTGACTACTTCACGGCATATTCAAGTGTTATAAGCAAATTTAGGTTTTTCATATGACTTTTCTTCTTTTAAATTTCAGTTGCATCATCATCTTTTCATAAATCAAATTTAGATATCTGTTTTTTACGGTTTCAAGAAGAATGGATTAGAATTGGTTGTGGTCTTGTGGATAAGCCTACCAGCAAATTGCAGTTTTCAGTCATTAATTCAGATGTGGGTCAAGAAAACTTTTTTTGTTTACTTCTCGGCTCTATGATTTTCAGAACTTTAAGTTTTCAAGGATACTTTTTTATCCCCATTTGTAAAGGAAACGACATTATTTTGAAAAAAAAAACTAAATTATCAGCGGGTACGCAAGCTATATGTTTCGTGACTCTGCTTTTCATATTCCTCATAAATTAAATAGGAATATGATTTTCGAATAATCTTATGTCTACTGATTACTTCTTCTTCGTGTAGCTCTAGATTTAGTTGGTGTTATTTGAGAAGGATCATTGTTTATTGATCAATCTTTCAATTTATGTATTGGCTTTATGTAGAATATATTCCTACTAAATTTATTTTTGATGGGTTTTTGTTTCAAGCGTTACTTGCTGCTCGGTTCATGATATATATAAAACTTGACAGGAGCATGAGACTAGCTGCTAAAATATTGTTTGTTTGGGTTTTAAAGATAAACAAGACGTTGACGCAATGACCATCAACAATAATAAATTGTACAAATATAGCTTAACAAAAATAAAATACATATTAATATTGAATTTTTCATATATAAATTTGAGATTGTTGTTCTTACAATTTTATTATATGAAATAGAAATATATAATGCATTGGCTGTGCAATGAATCAAATGATACTGGAACAAACAAATAAGAACGTTTCCAAGAGAAAAAGGATTTTCAAATAATAAATTAATTAAAGAGACCTCATACGCCATGCAAGTTCATCAACTTCATAGTAATGTGATGACGATCAGTATTTGGGAGTGGTGGGAGCAGTCTTGGGACCGGTGAAGTAGAAAGGACCAACGTTAAAGAGCTTGAAGTTCTTGTCGGAGTACATCGACAAAGGAACTCCGGTGAGGCCCTTGTTGACATTGGTTGGGTTTTTGCAAGTCTCGATAGGAGATGTGTAGAGCTTGACACGGCAGTGAGATAGGTTCTTGTTGTGGGTTAACGCCACGTGGAAGTATCCCTTAGAATCAGTTGGATTGCTATAGATCACAACCTCGTTCTTGCTTTTCCCGTATGATCCCATCTCGGAACACACAATCTTTGCCTTTGCTCCTACATGAAATTTAATCAACCAACGTTTCTAATTAGTAACTTAAAAGTTCTGTTATGCCTTAGGGTCAAATCTTTTTAGGAAGGATGGTTTATGCATACACACATAGTCAAAAGTTATAAAAAAGAATTGTTTTTTATAAAAGATATTTTTAAAGTATTTTATACCTTGAATAGG
Source organism: Camelina sativa (assembly GCF_000633955.1). NCBI lineage: Eukaryota > Viridiplantae > Streptophyta > Magnoliopsida > Brassicales > Brassicaceae > Camelina > Camelina sativa. Next base: position 34,484,693 of record NC_025701.1, on the reverse strand, counting down.
GTAGGTTTCGTAGCTGTTTTTGCATAAGATGATGCCATCAACGGCTTTAATGATCTCTGGGACGTATGGCTTGGTGGGTGGAGTGTAGGTTGGTATTGGTACATATGGACGTGGAGGAGAATAGCTTGGAGACTTTTTGTAGACCGGTGGAGTGTAAAGCGGAGATGGGAGAGTTGGCTTAGTATATACTGGAGGTGAGAGTGTAGGTTTGTAGACCGGCATGGTGTAAACCGGAGGTGGGAGAGTTGGTTTAGTGTAAACCGGTGGAGTGTAAGCCGGAGGTGGGAGAGTTGGCTTAGTGGAAACCGGAGGTGGGAGAGTTGGCTTTTGGGCAGGTGGTGTGTAAACACGAGGTTTGTGAACCGATGGAGTGTAAACTGGAGGTGGGAGTGTGGGTTTAGGAGATGAGGGTGCATCGTAATCAGCAGTGGCAATGGTGGCCAAAGAGAGGAGGAGGCAAATGGCGAAGGAGGTGCTTGTGATCGCCATTGCAGATAGCCTTTTAGTTAGTTCGTAAATTGTGTTCTTGATATTTGAAGTGGGATGTTGAGAACAATTTCATCAAATGGATTTTTATAGGAAACTATTAAGGTACACAAAATTTCAAGAGAACTTAAAAAAAATATTATCTTGAAAGGTGACTAATTGGATAGTCATGGTTGGGGGATTCTAATAGTGTGATGCACGATTAAAAACATCTTTGCCGTTTACAAGTTTACAACCATGCACACGGCGCCGACCAAAGGTACAGAGAACTATAAAACAGATTTTCGTTTATATAGCCAATTTTTTTTATTTATTTATTTTACAATAGCTAAATGCAAGCATAAATGTAAAAATATAATTATAAACAAAAATGATCCATTTCACTTATGTAAGTATAGTTTCTTCACAAATGATGTTTGAGTTAAGTAGTGTGATATGAATTATGTTTCTATGCAACAATTTTATCAGTGTATTTTAAGAATGCAACTTCCTTAAGTTCACAATGTGCAGCTACAGTAAAACTTTTATAAATTAATAAGGTCGAGACAATGACATTTTTTATTAATTTATAGAGGTTTTAATTTATCGATAAATTAATTCTTATTTATTTATTGATAAATTAATAAAATTTTAAATTTTTATTAATTTATGAAGAAATTTTCTCATTTTCATAATTTTGAAATGTTTTCTATTATAAAATAAGAAACTTTTGTTATTATTTACATTTTAAAAGATTTTTTAAAATTTATAATATTTGGTATCGTAATAGGATAAATGTCAACTGTGTAGTAGATTATCTAGGTAAAAATGATAAATGTTAGAAGTTTAGAATTTAGAAGAAATTGCTAGTATTATCCTTCATAGTAATGATGAAGTCGAAGAAGATATTGTGATACCTTTAGAACCAGTTACTAAAAGCAATGATCAAATCTAAGACTTTTCATAATTTTTGGATGCAATTTGAGAATACAATAATGAAAAGATTAGAAATGAGTTCTAACAAGAATGTAAATTAAATAATAGTCAAACAACAATAGAGTCATATTTCACTATATTTTTTAGATATATATATATATATATATATATATATTAGTTTATTTGATTATTAATTTATGATATTGATGGGACCATATTTTTATCTAGTATTTTCAAAAAAAATTATTATTTTATTATTTTATCGAAATATGTCAGTTTTTACACTGTTCCAACTCGGGACTGAAAGAATCTATTAATTTATAGCTAGTATTAATTTATAGAGGTTCTATTGTATATATATTGTGATCTATATTTCAATTATATGTTTAGTATATGTCAAATTCCATATGTTTATTTGCATCGGTATATAGTAGCTGTAGATCACAATTCTATGTTTAGTCCAGTGCACTTGATGTGTCTGTTGTATGGTAATGGTATGCATGACATTCTTGCATTTTCATACTATTTCTTTCAAATGACTTATGGTGACTTCTGTTAGGTTGCTAGAGTGGATCATTAGAATGATGTTAGGATGTTGGTTTATTATTTTTTGATCTTATTGGATAAATAGCTATTTATTTATTGAATTTTTTTTTGAATGTTTGCTGGTTTAATGTTTGACATTTTCCGCTGTTGGTACTGGTTGTTAGTGAATATGAGATCGCTAGTTAGTTAACTAATATAAAAACCAAAACCGATATATATATGTTTAATTGTAAAAACTAAACTAAACTCTTATTCAAACTAATATTTAAACTCATTAATAAAATGTCATCCACATTTTGTTTCCTTAATTATATTTATTGTTTTGTTTTTAATTTTGATATATTATTAAATATAACCTCATTATATGGTAAATTTTAATCGACTATTAAAAAGGTGAATAAGAGAGGTTCACGACACTCATAAGGATGAACCCAATAATTTTTCGCATTAGAATTATAATGATCAATTTATTACATGTTAAACATTATTTCTCTATTAAGAGATCTTCTTCTTCATCATAGGATGCGGTGGACGAAAATGGTGTCCACCAAGTATGTTGGGACTTGTTTTTGGATAGTCCATCAGACTTTCAATTAGGCATATGAATTAGGGCCAAAACAAGCGGGCTGACTCGGTCAGTCCTGAAAATATCGGGCTCAGGCTTAAATATATATGTTTATAAAAAATTGGGCTTTTTGGGTTTGACCCGTTTGGGCTATAGGATTTTTCGAGCTTAGCCCGAAAATCCCTTTAACAAATACATTTGTACATTTTTTGTTACCATTTTTTTATTTAATTGCAATATTTGATTAATGATTTATTGTAAATAAAGTTTAAAACTCTAATCCTAGTTTTCATATTTAAACTTTAAAATAATACTGTATATGAATTATATATTGTTTTATTTTGTTGTAAAACAATATATAATTAAAGTATAATTAATCCTAGTTTACAATATTTAAACTTTGCAATCAAATATTTACTTTTAATTGTAAATAATACTTTTAATTTTTTTATGATACTTTATATGAATTATATATGTTTTATTTGGTTAAAGTATAAAATTTTGTTTAGTTTAAAACATTTTCTTTAAAGTTAAGTTGGTTGTAGTGAATATAGATGAGGTATTAAAAGTTTGATTGATTTGTTTTATTGTGCATCTTTAATACTTCTTTTTAAGACGTATAAAGTTATAAGTTTGAATTATTGATCTGTAAGATAAGCCCGAAAAGCTTTGTATCCCTATTAGGGTCGGGTTCAGGCTTTGAAATATAGACTCAGAAATATTTTGGGCCGGGCTAAAACATATGCAGGCTTTACGGGTTTCGGGCCGAGCTATCCCGATTGACATCCCTACTCTCAGTGCTCTCTTCAACTTGTTTTGTGGATACTAGAGCTGTCAAAATAGTCGGAGTGTCCATGGTCAGCCCATGTCCAATTCATTATGGACGGGTTATGGACAAGTCCATAAACGAGATGGACTTAAATGGTCGAAAACTAATATCGTCCATGGACAAACTGGGCTGGACATAATGGACATTGGACAGCCAATATTACCTAAAAAACTAGGTTAAAATTGATTTGGAAAAATCTAAAAATCATTTCTCATCATGTTTTTTTTTATTCAAAGTGAACTTATATTGCTTTAGAAATTGTCATTACAAAGAGGAATTTGTAGCCATTCTGATACAAATTCAGAATCAAGATAGGATTCTTGTGTTATACATCCAAACTTTGCTTACCTATGAGCTACTTGATTACACTTACGTCTTGTGAATTTGAATTGAACGAAATTGAACTTTTATTCCCAGAGATTGATATCTTATAATAAATTGGACAAGGATTTATTCTGTAAAGTGTCATTTACTTATTTGCAAAGTAATTCACTGTCTCGCTCAAAGATGACTGAATCATAACCTTAAAGTCACGTTTGTTCATTGCTATTAGCAAAGCCTTTGTCTCCGCTCACTACAGGAAATGTGGGTATTAATAGCGGCCGTTAAACGCTATAAATTCACAAATATAGTGTTTCCTAAAACGCTCTAAAATCGCCTGTTATAGTAGGTCGGACATTTTTAATAGCGGATTGTTAGTGTGCTATAGTTTTGTTGCCCGTTATAGGTGTTTGTAGTTATCTGTAGCAAAGATAGCAAAATTTTTGTGTTATTAGTTTGTTTTTAAATAATTCAAAATTTATTTATTAAAAAAAATGACGAATTATTTATTACTAATTATTTTGTTATTTGTTTTTGTTAGGAATAAAAATAAAAAGAACCAATTAAAATTAATACAAAGTATATAAATATTAAATATTTAGAAAACCACATAACAAATTTCATTCTTTACAAAAACCACAAACACCTATCAATCTACCACTAACAAACCTTCACAATCATCCCTAACATAAACAGTATCATCATCACAAGCTTCATCAACTCTAAGCCCACAATCTCTTTTATTGACCTGTCTCTCTTTGTCCTTGAACTTTAGTCACCACAGCTCCAGTGACTTCTTCTTCTTCTTCACCGTTTCTTTGCTCTGTTCTTCTTAAGCTTTCAGCCTTCCTCTTTTCTGCATATAAACAATCTCCAAGATTCAGATACATAAACACACAAAGTCTAATAGATTCTAACCAAAACACTTGGGATGCAAATTCATACTCTACTTAATCCCCAGAGGTCAAATTTTTATCTAAAGATCATTATATGTTTGGCTAATTCACACGCTAACCAACTTATCTAAAGAAGTGTTCTTATGAATAGATTGAATCTAGGGTAAAACAAGTTCCAAGATTTTAATTAAAGGAAAACAAAATCGGCCAAATCTCTGAAGAATAAATCTTAAAAAGGAACTAAGAGCTTAATATCAGTCCTGTTCTACTTTTAATTTCACATATCTCTTGAAATGAGGAAACATATAACAAGATTTCAAATCAGGTGAAAAGAAAACTAGACCTCGTGGCTTCGAATTAAGAAGAACCATCGTCTTTGTCGTCGGAATCAGCCACGGGAGTCAAAAGCACTCGATCTCCTTCAAGAATGGCTATAATAATCGCCGGCTTCTCGTCTACATCGCCGATATACTCAAGTCGGAGAAGAAGAAGAAGAAAGAAAGAGAGGAGAAGAGAACAGAGATAGCCAAACTAAATTGACCTAATCTATCTTATAATTTTTATAATTATTTTTTAAAACTATTTAGAAATATTTTAGAGGCAATTAAATTTTCACCTTCCCGGTTACTCTACGAGCCAATAAAAAATATTTCCGCAATATCGTAGCGTTTGTCTTTTTTGAAAAATTTCTCGGAAACTCAACTATAGCAGAATCATCAAAAACGCTATTATCTACTACTATTAATACTCTTATTTCTTGTAGTGGCTTCTAATGGATTTTTATGAAAATTGTTGGCGCTCCAGACGACAGGATTTCTCCAATGGTCTCTTATTATTTAGCCGCCAGTAGGTTGTTGGTTAACACTTTTAAAACCTGCATCATAATTACATTTCATCATAGGAAACAATGGGGTCTCCCATGTGAGAGGTGGCGTTTGTGTACTTCTAATATCCCGAGGTTCCTGAGTTCTTAGAGTATCACCCACTCCTTTGTCTCTGATATTGAAGACAACACCGTTTTGGACGCACTTTCGTGATAACCATTGAAGACAGAATTATTTATAGCTGTCTAAATATGAGATAAAAGACAAAAAGGAAATAGGGAATCGACAAGTGGGATATTCTGTTGAGCCGATTGATTGATAATATTTGATATGTTGGTTTCAGCATTGTTCAAGTTGATTGACGTCGAGTAAAAGAGTGTTCGAAAGACGCCAAACCATTTTGGCAAAAGGGCAACTGAAAAGTGAGTGTAGGATAGTTTCATCTTCTTGTTTGCAACGTGGGCACAAAGCCTATATGTTCATGCCTCTTGTTCGTAAACGAGGAGTGGTTGTTAGAGCACTAGATAAAATACGCCAGAGAAAACTTGATGGTGATAAAACACGCCAGAGGAAATTTAGCGACTACATTTGATACCGTGTTTAATTTGTGGCATCAATCTTAGACAGCTAACCTATAAAAACAAGGTCATTAGTGGGAATAGTTGTTTATGGACCGATCATTTTTAGTGGACAATATTAGACAGGTCTGGAGATGGGCAGCCCATTTTAACAGCTCTAGTGGATACCAGCAAATTGCAGTTTTCAGTCATTAAATTTAGAGTCAAGAAAACTGTTTTTCTTTGGTTCTCGTGCTCTCTGATTTTCAAAACTTTTCAAAGATCCTCTTTTGATCCCCATTTGGAAAAGGAAACGACATTATTTAAAATATTGTTTTTTTTTTGGTTTTCAAAGATAAACAAGACGTTGGTCAATGGCCATAAAAAATAACAAATCTTACCAATATAGCTTATCATCTACAAAAATAAAATACATATTAATATTGAATTTTTTTCATACATAATCACAAATTGTTGTTCTTCTTAGAATTTTATTATACGAAATAGAAATATATAATGCATTGGTTGTGCAATGAATCAAATGAAATCGGAACAAACAAATAAGAACATTTTTCAAGTGAAAAAAAAAAAGATTTTCAAATAATAAATTGATTAAGGCGACCTCATATGCCATGCAAGTTCATCTTCATCGTAATGTGATGATGATCAGTATTTGGGAGTGGTGGGAGCAGCCTTGGAACCGGTGAAGTAGAAAGGACCAACGTTAAAGAGCTTTAAGTTTTTGTCGGAGTACATCGACAAAGGAACTCCGGTGAGGCCCTTGTTGACATTGGTTGGGTTCTTGCAAGTCTCGATAGGAGATGTGTAGAGCTTGACACGGCAGTGAGATAGGTTCTTGTTGTGGATTAACGCCACGTGGAAGTATCCCTTAGAATCAGTTGGATTGCTATAGATCACAACCTCGTTCTTGCTTTTCCCGTATGATCCCATCTCGGAACACACAATCTTTGCCTTTGCTCCTACATGAAATTTAATCAACCAACGTTTCTAATTAGTAACTTAAAAGTTCTGTTATGCCTTAGGGTCAAATCTTTTTAGGAAGGATGGTTTATGCATACACACATAGTCAAAAGTTATAAAAAAGAATTGTTTTTTATAAAAGATATTTTTAAAGTATTTTATACCTTGAATAGGGTAGGTTTCGTAGCTGTTTTTGCATAAGATGATGCCATCAACGGCTTTAATGATCTCTGGGACGTATGGCTTGGTGGGTGGAGTGTAGGTTGGTATTGGTACATATGGACGTGGAGGAGAATAGCTTGGAGACTTTTTGATGACCGGTGGAGTGTAAAGCGGAGATGGGAGAGTTGGCTTAGTATATACCGGAGGTGAGAGTGTAGGTTTGTAGACCGGCATGGTGTAAATCGGAGGTGGGAGAGTTGGTTTAGTGTAAACCGGTGGAGTGTAAGCCGGAGGTGGGAGAGTTGGCTTAGTGGAAACCGGAGGTGGGAGAGTTGGCTTTTGGGCAGGTGGTGTGTAAACACGAGGTTTGTGAACCGATGGAGTGTAAACTGGAGGTGGGAGTGTGGGTTTAGGAGATGAGGGTGCATCGTAATCAGCAGTGGCAATGGTGGCCAAAGAGAGGAGGAGGCAAATCGCGAAGGAGGTGCTTGTGATCGCCATTGCAGATAGAGTTCCTTATAGCCTTTTTAGTTAGTTCGTATATTTGTGTTCTTGGTGTTTGAAGTGGGATGATGAGAACAATTTCATCAAATGGATTTATATAAGAAAATGTTAAGGTATTCAAAATTTCAAGAGAACTTAAAAAAAATATTATCTTGAAAGGTGACTAATTGAATAGTCATGGTTGGGGGATTCTAATAGTGTGATGCACGATTAAAAACATCTTTGACATTTACAAGTTTACAACCATATATGATATATGCATGCACACGGCGCCGACCAAAGGTTCGCAGAACTATAAAACATATTTTCGTTTATATAGCCAATTTTTTTATTTATTTATTTTACATTAGCTAAATGCAAGCATAAATGTAAAAAATATAATTATAAACAAAAAATATCCATTTCACTTATGTAAGTATAGTTTTTATGCAACAATTTTATCAGTTTCTTTAAGAATGCAACTTCTCAACTCTCAAGTTCCCAATGTGCATTCTGTATATTGTGATCTTGGTTTAAATTCTATGTTTAGTCTAGTGCACTTCATGTGCCAGTTGTCTGGTAATGGTATGTTCATGCGATTTCTTTGAGATGACGGTGGCTTTGTTACAACACTTACTGTTTTTGTAGATCCAGTGATTGTAGATAGGTCAAGTAATTCGCCTATGTCTATTGTAGAAGTTGTTAAAAGGTCGAATATATATTGTAAACCAATAGCTAAATGACTCAGATAAACACAAAACATAAAACAAATCTGGCAATTCAACTTATAAAACCTATATGCTCTGTGGTTGGCTCAACTCCAACACTCTCACATCACACTGTACTTCAGCAAATATTTTAGGCTTGTTTAGCTATATATATTCAAACTGCAAGTTAGCGCATACGAGGAACATTATATATAGGTATATATCATATATACTAGTTAAGCAATCGAATTATAAAAAGCCAAGCTTTAGAAACAGTAAGAGCCTTAGAGACAAAAGTGCAAAATTGGCTGGACTTTTTGTACAGATCATTTGCCTGGAGATGCAAATCTCGACTTCTCTCTATGTCGACTCAAGCTTCTGTCTCTCGGGGATGATGATCCCATCCCTGCTTGCCGTGTGATCTCTGCAGTAAAATTTGATTTTATATACATATATTGTGGTCCAGAAATGATACACCACTAGAAACAACGTGGTCATGTGAGAGACATAAAATGCTGGAACAGACGAAGAAATGTGCAGCGCGCAACAATGAGTTCATGAAAATTGCAGTTACCTCTTCGCTTTCTTTCAAGTTCTTGATCCAGCTCTTCCTTCCATTTCCTCTCAATCTCTGACAATGCAACACTGCCAAGCCAAAACAACCCATTTCCAGAATGAACAAACAAGTCTTGGCAAAGTGGATTTCCAAAAAAAATTCATTACGAAATTTCTAAAATCTTTTGAAATATTTGTGATTAACATTCTGGCAACAGCTTCCATGGACACCCAATTTATAAATTGGAGGGCCATAATAGACTTAAGACATGCATTCATGCGACTACCTTCTGGGATATTGGTTCCTATCTACTAAACGGCGAGTAGATGAAGAAAAAGAATCTAAACCATTCATGTTTAGCCTTAAAATCTAAGCAGAACAACAGTTGCTGTTAGACTTACCTCTGGCTGTTTGATTCATGTTCAGCATCAGCACTTGCATTGCTATTATTCAGCACACTAGAGCTGCTACCGCTGTCTGGGCTCTTGGAGCAACAGGCTGCATCTGTTGCTCTAGAAGGTGAACGACCAATACGGCCCTGACTCGGAGACTTGCTTTTCGGAGGTAATTTTAAGAAACCACGATGTGTCTCCTCTCGTTTATTGTTACTAGTGTTACTTTCCATGTAGCTGGCAGTGCATGTGATCAAACCATTGTAGAATTCTTCATACAGAGGCGTCTGCAACTTCTTTAGATCTGCAGCCTACGGATTAGGACATTTTACCAACAAGTTAATGTTTGCAAACTCAAAGTTGGATCTAAATGCACTGAGGAAACAGAATATTGTACATAAGTCACCTTCTCATCTAAGAAAGATTTAATTTTTGACTCGGTCAGCTCATTTTCATCTTCTGAGTACGATGGGTGGTCAACTTCCATACACATTTTTGTCTCCGTTTCTCCATTTCCAGACTTTTCGTCAAATTTGCACTTCAAAACACCAGAGATCTCACTCATGGTATCAGAGCTCTGCGCAAAGATAATTTATAATTGTGTTTTCAGAAATAATATATTACACAATGATTCGATTATTCATAAAAGAATCTGGAATATAGATGAGAAAAGACAATGACACACAGGCTTACCTTCTTGGCATCAGTATTATTGTCAAGAGTAAGGCCAGTATCCCCATTATATGTCAAGAAATTCTCATCGCCAATCAAACACATGTCATCATCATCTTCATCCTCATTATACCCGTTATTACTTTTCAGACACAGACTGTTATTTTGGATTGAATTCTCAGGGAAAGCAATTGTACAAGTCAGACTACCCAAGTTACAGATGTCTCCTACATCATCACTTGTAGACATTTGACTATAAGAAAAAGAAACAAATGATCAGCAGTCAGAAATTCAGCTAAAATGTTTTGGCTTCAGCGCAGCACTTACTAGCTTTTCATCTCAGTTAAATCTGATGATAGAGGACTGCTTGAATTGTCCTGAGAATATATATACAAAAAGAGACATCCTATCAAAATGCCTTCACAAAAAACCTAAGATGATATGCTATACATTGCATACTCTGAACTCACCATGACTGAAGCAAGAAGTATATCAGATTCCTTCTGTTTGCCCGTAACAAATGGATGCTGCCAATGAACGAAAAGCAAGAACATTATGTCTCAAAAGAATTAAAATATGTGACCTGATTGGATTTCATTTACTCATGTTAATATTTCACCTTTAGCAGCTCAGAAGCGGTTGGCCGCAGATTTGGTTCCCTACAAAAGAAAGGACACAATGTTTCAGCAATCCACAAGACGGGAAGGAAGAGAAGTGACAGAAGTTAATTTTAAAATTTTTGTGTCAAAACTATCATACTGCTGCAGACACTTGAGCAGAAAATCTTTAGCGTCAGAGGAAAGATTTTCAGGGATTGGAGGATGTGACTTCGTCGTTCCAATGTGGAAGATAGCAGCAATCTGAAAAGAAAATATGTCCACATAAGTTCAAGAAACAGAATTATTCATAGAACTGAATAACAAAGCACACTAAACTAAATACCTCTTTATACTGCTGGCTCCAAGGAGCTTTCCCAGTTACCATTTCAATCACTGTGCACCCTACACTCCAAATATCAGCAGAACTGCACATAATAGGATTAGATGAAGTTGACTACAAAGCATGTAATCTCGCAATTACAAAAATGTTTGAAGTAATACTTACAAGCTATGCCCAGTTTGAAGAATAACTTCTGGAGCCATCCAATAGGGAGTCCCTTTCATAGATTTGGCACCCGAAATAGTAGCCTATAGATAAATCCATGTCTATTAGTTAGAAATCATGATGAAGAATATGTTTGAGGAACGAGTTAAAAACCTCAGCAGCAGATGTTTTTTTTTTTGTCAACAGTCAGAAGCAGAATGGTTTTAGTGAAATAGAAGTTGAAGACCGAATATTGACTTACCAATTCAGCTACCTGTTTGGATGCACCAAAATCAGCAAGTTTAATGCATCCTTGATTATCCACAAGGATATTAGCACCCTGAGAACAGAAGAACCTCAAAATAAGAAGGGCCAGGATACGAGATGTTTTAAGCACTTTCATAGTAAGGGCAAAAATAGATACCTTAATGTCACGGTGCATAATGGCATGCCTGTGAAGATACTCCAAGCCAAGAAGCAGTTGGTTCGTGTATGTCCGAACAACCTTAGTCAATCAGTTTAAAGACGTTACTATCATTAAACATTTCAGAAAACCCCAATAGAGGTTTATATATAGTGACTTACAGATTCAGGAAAGGGTCCAAATTTCTCCAAGAGTGAAGATATAGATCCACCAGGAACAAATTCAAGCAAGATGTTCAAAGTTTCATCTTCCCTCACCGTACCCAAATATCTCTAAGGCCAAAAAAGAATACCAAAGTTTAGGAAAAACAAACAAAAAAAGGCATGTTGTATTAGCAAGAAAACAATAACGTTAATGCTTACGACTATATTTGGATGAGAAAGATTCTTGAGTAGCTTAACTTCCTCTTCAAGCTCCTGAATATGAGCCTTTTGTTCACCAAAATAGGAAAGTCATCTAATCTAAATAGAAAATGTAGCGCACAATATAAACAAGAAACGTGTAAGCTTGTTACTGAACCTGAGTTTTCTCCTTGGATGCACAATTGGATGCAATCAGAACCTGTGAAAGAAACAACTAAAATGAGCTCATGATCAACTCAAATCACAACAACTCAAAGATTCAAAACGAGTCCAGGAATGAACATCTGAGAGCTAAAAGCCCTAATTCCAAAATCTGACCAAAATCAATCTTAACCCGTTAGAGTTACCACCAAAAACGAAGTAGAAATCTGTGATTAAGCTTGCAGATTCCATTAATTTACCAATATTAAGAACCATTAAAGTGAACCTAATTTCAAAATCGAGGAGTAAAAGCAAAATTGACGAAGGAGATTTACAATTCCAAACTCAGACTAACCTGTTTAACGGCGAGAAGCTCACCGGAATCAAGATTCATACCCATATACACAGTACCGAAAGCACCACGGCCAATTAACTGACCTTTCCGCCACCGAATCGGAGGTTTCAAAAGTACGGTGGAGTTAGGCGGAGGTAGTGGTGGTGGCGACTGAGGTTTGGAGAAAACTCTCGATTTACGGATACAGGAAGTGATTTTATCGGCGAGAAGAGTAGGTAACGGAGGATGGTTCTCTTGGTTGTCATCGTCGGTGGTGGTAGTACGGAAGACTAGTGAGCGGCGAACTGATCCGAAGAGATCTTGCATTTAGAAATGGTTTGCTGAGGACTCTTCTTCTCAGTGATGTTGTTGTTTCATCTGGTGTCGATATGGATGGCTATGGGAGAGAATTCAGATTTCTATGCCGATGAGAGCGTTGGGGGATAAAGGGGGAGAAGAAGATTCCTTTTTCAAAATTTTATTAATTTACAAAGTATTCCAGAGAAACGTTAACAATATAAAATTTCCGAAATTGTTTTTGGAGAAAAAAAAAAAAAAAATCTATTTTAATGATATTTACGAGAATTCCCTAAACATTCTCAAATCTCAATTATGTTTATTATATACATGGCAAATTAAGATTAACAAATGACATTGCTGCTCTCAAGTATTAGTTTAACAAGAAAAATAATTATCAAACCTCTTCCATACACAATTTTTATAACTTTTACAAAAACATTTTCGCACTCATATTTTTTTACTACAATTCATGTGAAAATATGGATATTTCAATTCATTAGATATATCAAAGTCTCAATTTCGCGTCTTAGCCAAAGATCGTGTCACATAGAACAACTCAGCAACAATTTCAACACAAAATCACTTGGAGGATGTTAATGGATCTCTTACGTTTCCAACAAAATCAATAAAGGAAGATTTGCCCCACGGAATACAAGGATAAGCTTCATTTTCCAACGGACGTCAATCTAGTTCTTCACTTAAAGAAGTTTAGGTCTAATTGGTTTAGGAGCTTCTAGATTTATGTTTGGTAACCAGAAGTTGTTTCTACTAACCCCAAGGTGAAGAAATGATACAACCCATGTTGTTTCTCATCAGCAAACTAGACCTAGGAATCAAAGAGAGAATATCAAGAAAACAATTAATGAGTTAATCAAAGAGCTTATGACCAAAGAGAGCATGCAAAATTCTATTGGGAATGATGTCTATCAAGTCTAGTCTAATTTGAGCCTAATACAAAGTCTAAGAAAACCCAAAATAATCACTTTCTCTTGTGGTCAAAGAAGAGTGACGAAAATGAAGATCAAGAGTCACTTTGAAATAAGAGAACCACCAAGAGTTGGATTTTCATTCAACTTACTATCTTCATTAACTTTTAGTTTCAAGAATAATTAATACTTGGTTTTGTTACCAAATTTCATATCTCTTTATAAACAGATGTAATCTCATTTGAGAAGATATTCAATAAATCTTTTTTCTTTTATTTGACGTTGTAATCTCATTTGACATGTAATCTCATTTGAGAAGATATTCAAGAAATCTTTTTTCATCAGATATATCACGTGTTGCCGTCTCTGTCAATCGATCCATTATATCTTCAAGAACTTTGAATTTATAACCACACAGAACTTCAACTTTTAAAACTCATCTTGGACTTCACGAAGGCTGACCTCTTCAATGTGTCCCATGTTGCTCTCATACCATTGGAGACTGGATCCGCCTCACCATAGACATCGAATATTGGTTCTTCATTATCATTGTAGACATCAAAGATAGGGGATCCATAGATTTCATCTTAGAACTCCATTGATTCTTTTTTTTTTTTTGGTTTTTTTTGTTTTGTATGAAATAGAAATTTGAAGGTGTTTTGTTGAACGCTGATTCTCAAAGAATGTCGTCAACAAAAAGGATAGAAGTACTTTGATACCAAATGTTAGCAGTGATGCTAATTTTGGTCACTCTTCAAAGGAAGAGTAATTGGTCTGATATCACTGATAGAATGGTCCCTCTTCAAAGCTAAAGAGTTGTGTTGACACACAAATCAAGTCTATCCTTCATTTGCTAATCAATGATATTTAAATACACAAGAAGAAAGAAACTAACCCACTAAACATACAGTTAAGATATTTGACTAAGTGGAGATACAATCCCACTAATTTAAGATAAACAAAGACAAGATAATATCAACTCTATCTTCGACTTAGATAATGTCGGTTTACTCCGGTTAACCGGGTTATGTTCTCATCATTATTATCTAGTTTTGCAAGCCTTGAGAATTCTAGTATTATCAGTTTACCTATCTTACCTTAGAGCGTCGATATTTTAAGAAAATTACATCAGATTTTGTTATAAAATATTACATATATATATTTTTTTAAATATTACATATTTTACCATATTAATATAACCCACGGGTTACAAAAAAAACCCACGCGTTGCCTGGAAAATTTCTTAGTATATATATACATAAATAATTTATTAGGTGACAGAAAGGAAGGGATTTTTATTTTAATTAAAAAGAAAGGGAAACAATATGTCATCTCATGCTTGTAAGTTGTAAACGTAGAGCGTCGCTAGTTGTGAACACTAGGCGGACAGGATCTTGTGCCTCCAGGCGGTGAAACACTTCGTTTTACACGAGCCTTGATCTCGAGGAGGAGCTTCTGATTCCAAATCCCTTCTGCTGTTTTATATTCCAACAAAACAAATTAATCTTTAAATACATATTTTTTAAGGAATAGTAAATCTAACAAATTAAGAGACAGAAGAAGAAGTCGTCTCTGAATCTGATAACTATAAACTTACTTGTATTGAGAGATTTCGAATCGTAGAGTAATCGAGCGGAAACTACTGTGTTTGATGATGCAGAGAACAAGAGAATCATCAAAGCTATTAACTTGTACATTTTGTTTCGAGTATGAAGTTCTAAACTCTTAAGTTTATAAATTAACGATGTAAAGTAGGGTATTTATATCTAGACAGAATGCACAACGGTGACGTGGGTTACGTCGTTAATCTCAAATTTCGACGAAAATAAACTATTGAATTTGGTTTTGTATACTCACTAGCAGTTTTTTATACTTGTTTGTTAGAAAATGTTATTTATAATCTTGAATATCTTATGTGTATGAGACCATCGCCATTGCACAACTTTAAAAGGGATCTTTAAATAAAAAATAATAAATGAACAGGGAACTCAAGAGATTTGTGTCTGAAAACTTGGGGTAAACTTGTTTTCCCATTGTTGCAGTCTAGTATTGATCTCTTCGTGATCTGATATATATGATCAAATGTGTATTGGGTAGTTCATAGAAATGATTTTACTGGGGTAAACCCATCAGTTGTGTGTCTGATTGGAATGTCCGGTGTCTGTTTGTAACTTTCTATTGATCCTCTTAATTGCTGGCTGCTTAACGTGTGTTGTTGTTGATGCAGGTATTTGTTGGTGTTCCAGACGTTAAGGAAGGTACGTGGATAGTCACAATACCAGATTAGAAGCATGTGTGTGTAACAACAGATTAAGAACTTGTTAGTTTATATTCAGTTTCATTTGTGTTCTTGTAAAATATACTATAATTACAATTTTAAGTTTCATTTTTCTCAGTTTTGCGTTGTAACATTATACTCAAAAACACATTTTCTATTTAAGTTTTAAGACCCAACATTTAGAGATCACTAATGGAAGGTGAAAAAAATAACACAAAGTTGATAAAATGCTTAAATTAAATTAATATTAAGTTTAATATTATGTTATAGTTAAGACACTATTAAAAAGTTTACCAATGTGGATGCTCTGAGGCTGAATTGGACTAAACTTCCCCTCATATACACGTTCTGTCATGTGTGGAACATACCTCGAAGTACCAAAACACCAAAATATCAATATCTATATATAACGTAAGATTACAACAAAAAAAAAAAAAACACTCTTTCGTCGTTATGATCGCCTTCATCTATGTTATCGTGTTAAAGTAATAATTCTATTCCACTCAAATTTTCTATATACGTAGACAAAGGAAATTCTAAAAACCTATTTCTTCTAATTAATTACAAAAATGTTTGAGATTAAATTAAGCTCAACATACGAATAACTAATATTTGAATCTCTCAAAAGTAACTTAAAAACAAAAGTTTATTTGGGGTTAAGCTAGCTGACTCGATCTTTAAACTTGTTGGGCGTTGGTTCCTTCATGAAAATGTTGATTGTTTAGTATTATTTCTTTGCAACCCTCAATGCTTATTGTTTATGATGTAAGTATAATTCAAGAATTGATAAATTCTTTTACTTTCCAATTTTTTAGTGATGAGGCTGTCCCTCTGATTGCTGAGTCAGCAGCATTGGAGTTGACACTTAGGAATGCTTATGGTGTACTAATGTTTGCTTGATATTGGGGATTATAGCAGAATCAGCTTCGTTGTGTTGCTAAGTTTTGGCTTTCCTCATCTCCATGACTAGAATCATCTTATATTAGTTTAAGTAATGTTGATCACAGTCTTGAGAATTTAGAAGATCCCTTTTACGGAAGTTCAGATGAAGAATATAGTGAAGCTAGCGTGTTGGACAATGAGAATATAATACGTTGAGACGTGTGAGGTTTCACACGGTATTTCTTTTTCCTTTTCTTATGATTCTCTCTGTGTAAAATGCTTTTCACTTTTGATCTACTTCTCTGTATGTCTGTTTTTTTTGGTTAATCTAAACCAAAGGCTGGTTACCGTGATGGGATTGCTGCCGGGAAAGAATATATTGCGCAAGAAGGTTATAACTTTGGCTATAAGGAATCAGTTCTTGCTGCATGTTTGGTAATGTCAGACGTGTTTCCAGGTAGAATTACTAAATTGGTTCATGAGCTGCATGCTGCGATGTGTTACATATCCGATAAAGCCTATCGAATAGTAGTAGTCTATACTTATCCTGTGTTGACCCTTTTTGAAGTGCACTGAGAGAAATGCTGATTGATGAACAAGAAACTAGAGAGAAGTCTCATAAACTATTATGTTCTGTGCATGCTCTCTTTTTTTTTTTAATGAATGTAAAATTTTCAACCAAAAAATCCATTTTACAATATATGCATCCTTAAATCGAATGTTTTTTTAGAGTTTAACCAAAACTTTTGAACCAAAGAAGAAAAGAGATAATTGTAGTTTTAGTACGTTTTTAGAAAGTAATATACTTTTTAGTACGTTTACTATTCATAATTACAAAAATATGTGGTCTCTCATTATATCAACGTGGCACTTTAGTTTTTTTTTTTTTTTTAATACCCCTCATGTTTAGTTACTTAAATACATGATTATATTAAAAAAAAAATCGAAATTTTTTTCACATACAAAAAGTCTAAAGTTTTTTCTTTATAATTTGATATGCATTTTGTTTGATGATTTTATTTAATAATATTAAATATTTTTTACAAATTATGTATCATACAGATTTACAAGGTGTACAGATGTCTGTATACATTGTAATGTAAGTTTGTACACATTATTAAGTGTGTAGATGTAATTTGTTTAATTCTTAGACTTTCATATGTCTGTGCAGATGTCTGTGTCGCAACGGTTTTATACAAATTACATATGTACACGTTATTATGTGTACAGACTATTATCTGTATAGAACCATTGTATATATCACTTTTGGTATAAAATATATTTCAAATAACTAAAACAAAATGCATATCAAATTATAAAGAAAAAGATAGTATTTTTGTATCTAATAAAATATTTTCAAAAAATTTATATTATTAAATATCTGAATATCTGAATAACTAATATATTATTATTTATATTATATTATATTATTAAATATCTGAATAACTAGTTTAAAAAAAAAAGGCTACAATGACACCAGTTCCCCTCTCTCTCACACACACACAAATGGGTCATACATCTCTCACTTCTCTCACACTCTCTCACACTCTCTCACCCTCTCTCACTCTCACACACAACCGAACCCTACACAACCACACACTCACTCACAACTACTTTCACAATTGTAAATAGTGAACTACTAAAAACTTAATTTCTTTCTAAAAACGTACTAAATCTACAACACACCCAGAAGAAAATACACTCGAGAATTAGCTGGTTAACTCGAACCACAATCGAAGATCATCTTCAAGCTTGCGAGAACCAAGAGACTGAATGGAACTGATCTTATTCCGAACCAAACTGTCAAGAAACTTAATTAATTGGCCTGGCGAGGAAGGGATTTCTCCATGTCTGCGCGTGTTACGTTCGAACCAAATAGAGAAATCAGTTGCTTGGAATATAAGTCTTAAGATATAGCGATGTGTTCCCTTGATAGAGCAATCGTTAAAGAGCGGGAGAATCAACGTAGTTGAGGTGTCACTGTGCTGCATTAGTTTGCGAGCTAAAAAGCTCCCCAAACCCGAGAAGCAAAGGTACATGTGAAAAACAAATGGTCTCTACTCTCTAGTCTCCATCGGAGCTTGACAAAGAACACATGATGGACTGATTCCCCTGTTCCAAGATAGCATACTGTCACATGTGGTAAGCCGGTTATGGACAGCAAGGCAAAGCAAAAAGGAGTACTTCGGGATAGAGTCCGTAAACCAAATGCCCTTGTACCAACTTATTGTTTGACCCGGATCTCGAACTTGCTGCCATGTTTCAGAGGTTGTGAAAGGAGATTTAAACGTGTTTGTCTGATCTTCTTCACAGAGCTATGTCAAGCTATGTCCGGTCTTTTTCAATTTTCGTTTCAACTCTGTTGAGAAAGTCCTGACGGTGGTGCATGCATGCATGCCCTCTTTACGGAAGTAGCAATGAAGCAGTTGTATGAAACTTTGACTACAAAGCAAGGGAAGAGAAAAGTGGAGAAGAAGTGTCTGAATCTGGTTCTGGTCGGGTGTTAACGCCACAACCGACTTGGGATTTGGGAAGCTATGTTACGGAGCTAAGCTCTCTTCTTAACAAATTTCCTAAGAGTGAAATTAAATTGGACACATAGAGGAGGCTTTGTTCTCTAATTATAGCTAAGCAAAAGCAAGACTAGCAGTGTCTTGTTTTCAAACCAACCTGTTTAGAAGTTCGGTTCTGTTTGGTTTGTTGTCGTTCTGTTTGGTTTGGTCTAGTAAAAATTGATTGCCTTAAATATGAATTATATGTAAATTCGACCAAAATCTGACTAGTTTATTGTTTTACTATTCTCATTCTGCCATCTAGGTTTTTTGGGCATTCACATGACATAGAAAATAGAAGTCCATTTCATTTAACTTGCGAGAAAATTTCAGTTCGAAATTCTCATCTTGTAGAGAGGGAATTTTTTTTGTTACGTATATTTCAATCGTAACAAATTCGACGTCTACATGATACTTGACTAAAACAGAAGTTCGTCAACCATTAACAACCAAAAAAAAAAAAACATCAAAATAAATTAACAATATGAAAATTAAAATTAAAATATTTATTCAGTAAAAACAAAAACTATTTGCATATAACCAAAAATTAAAAGGAAGATTTGATGATGACAGTATAGCGTTACAACTTACAAGATGAGTTAAAACCCCCTTAAAGAGTGAGTTGACATATATAAAAAATCTCATTAGTCGTCATACTTATACCAATTAACTATTGTCTCTATGGTGGACCTCCTCCTTGGCCTGCAGGTCGTGAAACACTTGGGCTCACACTACCCTTGATCTCGAAGAGGACTTGTTGACGATCCCAAACCCTTTCTGCTATTGGTATAGTTAAACAAAATAAAAAATAATACAAATTTTTATGAAATAGAAAACCGAACTAAGAGACAAAAGAAGATGTTTCTTTTAACTAGATACTCACTTGTACTGAGAGATTTGTGAACGTATTGTAATCGAGCGGAGACTGTGTTTGATGATGCAAAGAACAGGAGAATCATCAATGTTATTAAACGAATCACCACATACATCTTTCTTGGGTCTGAAGATCTAAACTTTTTTTTTTTTGTTTTTTTCTGAAGGTCTAAACTCTTTAATTAAGTTATATAAATTTTGTAAGATGTAAAGTCTGTATGACTGTATTTAAATACATGCACTACGTAAACACGTATGCGTAATTTTTATATACTTTTTCCGTAGAACATTTTCCTTTGACTCTTGAATAGGTCCAACTTCCCTTTTAAATTTGCACTTCGTAAACAACAATATGCTTTTGCTTGTAATTATAATGATAACAATTATCATTACCAAAAAAAAAAAAATGAAAACAATTATGCATCTTGTTTGACAAGAAATTCTCATTATGACTCGTTCAATAATTTGAAGAGATTTCTAATTGGACCTAAAACTATACCTAAAGAGGATGTCAAAAGGTAAGTAGAACGTAACTATATTTCTAAAGATACACTAGCCAGGATCAAACTCCCCACTTTTGAGGTTTTTACCACTACAACACCCTAGTTTTCAACAATATTAATGCCCCTAAAATTTATTATATTTATCTGCTGCCTAAGCCATAGCTTTAAGAACTTAAGTTCTAGGCGGGACGCCGGGACCTGTTTAGAAATGCTTCTAAGTTTATACGTGTCAACAGGTGAGTGGTTGAGTTTTTTTAATAACAAAAGGTGTTTTTTTTCTTTCCATTGAAGGTGGGCACGTACTTGAAGGTAAATCATTATCATTATGTTCAACCAACCAAAATGCTCAGAGAGCCACAGTTTATCTCATGCCCTTTATGTCTCTCTCCCTCTCTTTCTCGTAACTGCTGCTTAGGATGTGTTTTGGTAACAAGAGGGTTATATAAACAAACACCCATATATGGCACGGTTCAGAACATCATCAATTCAAGCAGAAGTATGAATAGAATTGTCTGAAGATGAAGAAGGTGTCCTCAAGCAGCAAAGCAAACGAGTGAAGATGATGTAATCACACAGACCACAAGAGAGTCACAAGCATATGAGCAAGCTTTCTTAACCGGTTTAGTTCTTGATATGATAGAAGTGCATGATTTTAGAATGGTCAATCGGTTGATTTTGGAGCTCATATATAGATGACCAACTGATTTCGTTTCAGTTTACATGGGTTTTTAATTAAAATTGATTTCGGTTAGGTTACATGGATTCGAAATTAAAATTGATTTCAGTTCTATTACTTTGGAAAAAGAAAAATAAAATAAAATATAATAACTTTACACACGCGATGGGCATTGAGTTGATTCATTCAAGCATTAACACAGACAAAAGACATCATTGACATCATTCAGCTGATTCAAGAAACAAAAGATATAAACAAACTTAACCAAATTGATTCATTCAACCATTCACACAAACAAGAGATATCATTGATCCGATTCAAGAAACAAAAGACACAAACAAACTTGACAGTCACTAATCTTTTTATTTTATTTATAAATATGTCAAATTAGATTTCAAAAAGAAACAGCGTTTGTACATCAAGTGCAACGTTTATGACATAGACTGATACAGAACAGAGGAATCGTTATCCAGAGATAATTAAAAACGGGAAGCAAGCCATTTCTCGATTCCATCCATGTACCTTGTGTCACCTCCGAGCTGGATTGTAAGTAGCTGATTACGGACTTGGTGGTCAATCCGGTGTGTAAGCTGAGCTTGGGGAGTGGGGGAAGTACCGTGACGGCGATCATTCCGCTCCTGCCAAAGGGTGTAAACGACCGCCTGCAAGATGTATCGCGCAAGAAAACCCATCGTTCGGCCTGTCTAGTGATGGGAGGTGCATTCAACAATAGTTCTCCAATCTGTAGAATATCGAGTGGTATAGATAGGTGAAGCAAGGTCCTCCCAAACACCAGCGCTGAAAGTACAACAGAAGAAGAGGTGATCCCTCGTCTCAATCGCATTTTTACAGAGGATGCAAGTTGCAGCAGCTCTCGTGTTCTACTGCAGCAGCTGATCCCCTGTCCAAAGCCTGTTTTGGAAAGCCAACCAAACACAAAAAGAATATTTGGGGGTGGCGCGAGGGAACCACACCCCATTACACCATCCTACAACGATTGAATGCAGGAAAATATTATTTCAAGTATCTTTGGTGGAAACCCGTGGCCGAAACACATCGTTTTCCCCCTTTCAGAGGACCATATCCGCTTCAGACTTACGGTCACTAATCGATGCAACTAAAAACAGTCACTAATCAATGCAGCTAAATGTCAATGTTAAAACGGTTGTGGCTTAAACACTTATCACCAAAAAATCTTTAACAAACATTTATCACCAAAAAAAAGGTTAATTCTTTTAACGCCCGCAAACCAAAGGACAATTTTGGGGTGGGTGTCGATTAAAACCATAGGGGTGGTTGTCAACACCAATAATTTCTGATTTGGCCAGTTTAGTTTAAATTGTGGGGTTGAAGCGGTTTGGAATTTCGAAAGCCCTAGATCATCGTATTTAAGGGGAAGGTCGAATTTGGGATGTTTTTTAGCCTACTTGTCGTTCCAGAGTTGAGCAAAAATGATTAAGTTCCTGAAAGTTCCTGAAGGTTTCTAGGCTTGTTGGTGGTGTGGGTTGTTTGTGCAGAAGGAGATCTGGGCGTGGGTGACGTTGCAGAGCTGTTGTGAGGCTTGAATCTTGCTATTCTTTGTTCTTTTCTTTCTAAATCAAGGTGAGTGCATGACCATGGATTATCTGAGCGATTAGATCTCTGTTTTATGTGTTTTCTATGATTGGTGACTGATTCCTTCTGTGTTTGTATGCTTTCATGGTTGAATGTGGCTTGGTTTGCTACAGTGATTGCCATGGACCAGTTTGTGGCTTGTGGAGGCAGTGATCTTTCGCTGGAGTTGACAGGATTTGATGTTAGGGCATCTGTCTCGATTGACATCAAGTCGTGTGTTTTTGTGATGGACTGATGAGGGTGTTGGTCGACACCAGGAGGTTGTCGGTCGACACCAATGTTCAGCAGACTGCGGATGTGTCTTTTTGCTTGCCTTGTTTGGTTGTTCTTTTTGAATTGCTTGTGCTTGTCTTTTTTTCGTTTGTGTATATAGCCTAGTAGATGGAAGGATTGTCTCACTAAGTATTTGTGATAATACTTACGTATCTCAATTGTTGTTTGTGGTGCAGGTATGTGACGTAAAATCGTGGCGATGAGGAGAAAGATAATCTTGGGTCTCGGTTATGTGTTGATTGTCTTGGTTATGTTGTTAATGTTGGAACCCTTTATAGAAGTATGCTAGGTTGTTGGATAGAATGATTAGGAATGATATTGTGTGATGTTTCATTGGAGATATTTGTGTGATATGTTTTCCGTTGTGCATGTTATTGAATGTTGGTTTAATAAAGTATTATGGGATGCTTGATTAATATATTATGTAAAACAAAAAAACAGGTCCGGTCATTTCAAGTCTTTACCTAATCTGATCTATCAAAATTCAAAACAGGGTAAAGGAAACTTTACCTTGCTTCATTGGTGAAACGAGTACCACATCATTTCCAATTGCAGTTTCTGCAAATTAACCTCAAAGAAAAAGAGAAAGTAACAAATCAAATTAGCAAAAACTCAACATATTCAAGACTATTGATTGAAGCAAATAAC
The DNA here is from genome assembly GCF_000633955.1 of Camelina sativa. NCBI lineage: Eukaryota > Viridiplantae > Streptophyta > Magnoliopsida > Brassicales > Brassicaceae > Camelina > Camelina sativa. The sequence continues at coordinate 34,460,932 of NC_025701.1, read as the reverse complement.
AGAGATATAAATCAATTTCATGACGACTTACTGATTCAAAACAAAGACAAAAAAATAAGAGAAGGCTTAATGATTCAAGCAAAAACAGAAAAACAATCTCAGGCTGCTTATCCGAAACTATCTAGCAAAATCAAACAATCTATGCATAAACCGATTTAATCTGGGCCAGCTTGGGGTCCGTTTGGGCGGCTAACGGGAGGCTAGCGGGTCCACGGACAGGTCCGTTGGGGCAGCTAGCGGAGAGCTAGTGGGGTCTGCAGGACGGGTTGTCACATAAAAATCGATTTTTTATTGTAACAACCTGTCCCGTGGACCCCTGCTATCCCCACGCTAGCCGCCCAAACGGACCCCAAACTGGCCCTATAGGGCATCGATCCTAACCCCTCACTGTGGATATCCAAATCCACCAGGTCAATTGGTGACAGCTTGTCCTGTGAGAAGGTTGTTAAAGGGTGGGGACCAAGGTTCGAGGAACGCCTGGCGCACCAATAACCTACTGGTGGATTTGGATGAATAGTTCATCTCCACAGTGAGGGGTTAGGATCGATGCCCTGAAGGGCCAGCTTGGGGTCTGTTGGGGCGGCTAGCGGTAGGCTAGTGGGGTCCGCGGGACGGGTTGTCACACAATCATGCCTAAATAACAAAGCCAAACCTTGCTTATTGATTCAAATAACCATAATTTCGCTAAGAACAAAGAACCCTAATTTATATCAAAGAACCATAATTTTGCTAAAATCAGCGAACCCTAATTTTGAATCAAAAGACAAGAATTTAGAACTAACTACACATGATTAAGGTTTAGATTCGTACTATAAGAAAATTCTTGAAGCTTCCTTGAACGAAAACTCTGTGATTTCAAGTTTCAAATCTCCGATTTGGTGAACCTGTCATTGATGATGGTGACCAACGTCGGTGGGGATGATGAAACCGGCGGAACAAACACTCAGAGAACACAATTTCATACTCAATTCTCCTTTAATCGAAGGATTCAAATTGAAATCTTCGATTGTTTCTCCATCGGCAGAGAGAGAGAGAGATAACAAGAGAGAGAGAGAGAGAGAACAAGAAAAGATCAAATAAGAGAGAGAACACGGAAAGAAAAAACATCTTCTGTTATAAAAAAACTCAACCACTCACCTATTGACACGTACTTAGAAGCATTTCCAAAACACTTAAAAATAGAACCACTTCTATTTATTTTTGGGTCCATTAAACAAAATTTAATCACTTTTATTGCTCAAAAATTTTAGAACCAACATATATAACCACTGATGAAGGTGGTCTTAAGAGATAGGTGTGTTTCTTTTCAAAAAAAGGGATTTGGTGGGTAAACCCCACATATATTGGAGACACGAGCGCAACGCGAGTTTACTGCAAGTGGGTGGGAGTGGAACCTTTAGCTCAAAAAAGTGTAAAAATTTGTGGTATAGCTTCGATGTTCCTCCTCTCTTTTTTGTTTATGTTTTTGTTGTTGCGAAATTTGGCACCCACAACATACTGACCTAAACCGAAGATAAACCGAATAATTTTGAAGATCAACTGAACTGAGGAACCTACCTCTTTGGACCAGCTAAACGGGCCTATAAGCAGAAGCCCGACAAAATCACTCGACCGACCTCCAAAATCGCCACTGAGTCCGACCAGATCAGGAAAAAGAGAAATTTAACTTCTATTTGATCCGAGATTTTAGGAAAGTAGTCTTAACTTGTAATCTAGGCTCTCATATAAATAGAGGGATTCTCCTCCCCCCCATATAAGACATCTAGAAATTAATACAAAAAGCCTAAATCTACAATTGTTCTTGAGAGAAGCCTAGCTTGCTCCTCAATGTATCTTAATCCCTTTTTAATTTGAGCTTTGATCTAGTTTTCGAGAGAGATTGTTAAGTGAATTAGTTTCCCATTTCAAACAAAATCATTGTGTGAATCCTATATTCAATAATTTTTTTTTTTCCTAACAGTGAATGAATCAGTTGTTTACGTCTAGGGTAAGCGGATATTTAATTTCGACGGGGCCTAGGACTAGTGAGTCAACTCGGTTTCTGTTCTCAGTAGACAACATAGTCACAACTCCGGTCTCATAATTTTTGTTTTTGTGTTGGTTTTTATTTATTGTCACATTATGGTGTGCTTACTTTTAATTTTTCCATACCACAGAAACATGGGATCCAGCGTGATGGCATCATGGATGTTGTTGAACCACCAGAATGATCAGTTTACAAGATTCCTTTTGCAAGATGTATTTTTGGACTTCTGACTTTAGTTATTGGTAGTAAGTTTACAATGGTGCCCACTTATTCTTTAAATTGGAAAGCAGATAAGATACGAGGATTGTTACAGCGGCTATCACACGGGTTAAACAAGGTGCGCTGTTTCATTCTGCTATATTATACTTTTACTTTTACTATATTACCCCTAGTAAAAGTTATAGGAGGATATCTAGAAGATATGTAAATATACAGTAATCATATAAATGATTTGTAAATATTCTGTATGATCTCACTAGTTAGGAAAGTAGGTTAAATGATATTCTCGTATATATGCTTGTATATTATAAGCTAGGTTGCATGGAAACGGAAACGGGTACGTGGAAGCGAAACGTTTCGGAAATGGGAAACGATTTTTTTTCTAAAATTAGGAAATGGAAACGTTTTGGAAACGTATGGATATATACATATATATACATATATATTTATAGATATATATAAATATATAATAAAACATTAAACATAAAAATCATATCAAAAAGCTTCAAACAACAAAGCTTCAAAATATAAATTTTAAATAGTTTGATTAAAACACTAATAATATTATATATTTATATCTATTATATAGTTTTATATTTCCAAATTTATTTATTAAGTTTTAAACTAAAAAAAGGTTTCCGTCGTGTTTCTAAAACGGAAATGGAGTTTCCATCGTGTTTCGAAACATAAATTTTTAGGAATCGTGTTTATGTGCCTTGTTTCCGAGTTTCCACGATTTTCCGTTTCCGAAACGTTTCGGAAACGGGAAACGAACCTCAAAAAGAGTTTCCATGCAACATAGATTATAAGGATATACTTTTTAATTATAATGATATTCTTATGAAAGTAAATACTAATTCTTTCATTCGAACTCTCATCAAACTCTATCATGGTAATAGAGCAAGTTTGCTCCCAAGTTTAGATCTAACGACCAAACTCGTTATTTTTTTTTTTGTTAAGCCAAGTGCTTCCACATCCAAGTTATTGATCTTCTCTTTGTTCAGATCTATTATCATAGATTATTGAATCTAAGCCAAGTGCTTTTTCTTTATTTTATTTTAAAGAAAATAAATGTTTTCATCATTCAAGCTTCTTATGAGCCTCTAAATCAAGCCATAATGCTTGTTTAAAATATTTAAAAAAACATCTTATTTCCCAGTTTTCAAGTTATTGATGCTTCTTCAAAATTTTATTTGTTATGTTTCTATTCAGCTAAAAAAAAAAATGTCAGCTTACAGCCATCACTATATGTTCACCGGATCTATCCAAAATCTGACTTAGTCGCCAGCAAGACGTCGGAAAGCAAGCTTGGATAGCACTGTTCAAGCACAAGCTCTACCATTCCACTAAGATCAGTCTTAAGATTAAGGGGGCGTATCAGAAGATGTCTAGAAGATATGTAAATCTAAGAGTAAATACTAATTCTTCCATTCCTAAACTCTTATCAATCTCTATCATAAGCAAAGCTGATGGTGAAACCACCAAAGACACTAATCAGGAGAGAATGTCCAAGTTAGCCAAAATGGAGGATCTTCAAACACCGAAAAACTTCACATTAGCCCCGCGGAAAAACTCAAATGCATTTTATTGATGTAGTTAATGAAATCAATTTTTGTAAATTTCTTACTGCGCCACCATATTCCTCAAATTACATGATATCACTGAATCAAATAGTGACGTGTCTTCTTAAGAAAATTGAAAGTAAATTTTTAGAGATGTCATTTGCTATCTATCTTACGCACATCTCAATCTTCTCGGACTTGACATGGATTTGGAGCTAAAATTTTAAATATACTAAAGCAAAACCTTTCTTGAATTAGAAGTTTCTTCATTTCTCTGTTCCCAAGTGTCCTTAAGACTCAAAAAAACTAAAACCCTCTCACTGAACAAGAAGGTTCGTCTTCCTAGGATCTCTCACTTCAATCTCCCAGTGCCCATCAGGCAAACTATTGTTCTTAGCAATTCCTCTCCACTTCTCAATCCTCTTCTCCATAATCTTATCCAAACTACAATAACCCTTCAACTGCTCTGACATCTTGTCATATACTTTCCACCATTTCTTGTGCACCGAATCACTCGCAAACACGCGTCGTGCGCTCATGTCCCAATTGCAGTCATAGTCTCTATAACATACCCATGGCTTCAATCCCAAGTAGTGCACACCTTCTAGATTCTCCGGAAGATCATGTGCTCGCTGATTTTTTTCGTCGAAGTACTTCATTGTATGCACGCGTTTCGATAACCTGTGCCACCATACAAATATCTCATTGAGGAATCCTTGGTCTCCCCCGTTGTATGACTCGATCTTGAACGATTTCTCTATTAGATCTTTAAACATACATGCCGAAGGCTCGAGAACCTGATGCAAGAGAACAAAATTAGTATATGTTTTTTTAGGCAGAAATTAACATTTTCAACTAATTATATTCAAAGGATGTGATGCATGGGTTTTTTCAATATTAAATCTAGCTTTTAGGCCAAATACGTCATATTAATTTGTAACATGTAAAACGTTTTACCAAAAAAAACTTTAGATATTTTAAAACAGAATTTGGCTGTATTACCATGATTCCGGAGTTGAATAGCACTTTGTCGTTGCCTGAAGCTGAGAGTTGTGGATAGTAGAAGAGATAATCAAGTTTCTTGAGGATGATGAAATCTGCGTCTATGAACACAAGTTTATCGTAATCAGTTACTTGCCACACACGTAATTTGCTATAGTTCCACTCATTGTAAGAGTCCTTTTTCGAAAACGGGCTGCGGATTCTGTCGATCAACCGTAGATTCCATCCCGCAGCACTGAGACCGATAAGAGACCTGTTGGTTATGGTCTGGTCATGGAGGAGAATCATGTCCTTATGAGATCCTGATTGTCTTATGTTTTGCGCTAAGGCTATTGCCCCACAAACATAGGATTCTGAAGAGTGTAGTACTGTCACATAGGCGACTCGTAAGCGACGAGGAAAGGCTATGGCTGCCTTGGACTTAAGATTGCCTTCAGCTTTTTGTCTCCATGTTTCTTGACCTGTAAATGATAATATTTTAAAAGTTACAAGTGAGATAACGAGTAAGAATCCTTGTATATTTTGATAAATGAAGGAATGAGAAAAAAAGAGTGAGACGAGGAAAATTTGGTGAACAAGTAGGGTTTGTGGTAAGCAGGTATAAGGTTGTTGAGGATAAGCTTTTTCAGTCCGATCCCCACCTAATTGTTTTTAATTTAAAATTGGTTATAATTAATTATGATTATATTTATAATATCTACATATACCTTTTTTCTGGTTGAAAATATGTACATATTATATATATGTTATGAAACTAGAGAGTTTAGGGGACGAAATCTCTTGTTTTCATTAATCAATATCGAGGTTTACAAGTATATATATAGTAGAGTACAAAGGCTAAAGCCCATAAACCGACTAGGACATAGAATAGGCCATGGGCCGTAAAGCAATGGCCGATGGGCCGTACAAGGATGGACCGTACATGGGCCGTAAGGCCATGTCCTAATGGACTGTGAATGGGCCGGTCTATAGAGTCCACTAAGTGTTTTACAACACTCCTTGGACGAGATGACCATGCCTATGTTGGATGGGATCGCTGCAATGTGCTTAGGGGATGCTGCCTCATTAAAACCTTACCAGGAAAACCCAATGGGACAAAACCTTGGTGAAGGAAAAAGAGTACAGCACACATTGCTCCCCCTGATCCAAACATCACTCCAAGTCCTTAAGCCTCCGCATTCCAATCTTGTGCGTGAGCTTCTTGAACGTTGATGTCGGCAATGCTTTGGTGAAGAGATCGGCTGAGTTGTCGCATGATTGAATTTGCACCACTTGAACTTCAGTAAGATGTGCTTCGTCCGATCTCCCTTGATGTAACCTTCCTTGAGCTGTGTGATGCAGGCCGAATTGTCCTCTTATATGACCGTTGCTTCTTTGCTATCGTCCATGCCGCTATCCGTCCATATATGTTGAGTCATCGAACAAAACGCACTAAACCTTCTTTGCTATAACCTGCATCAACAATACCAACTAAAACCTTCTTTGTTATAGTTAGTAAAATATAAACCCAAATCTTACCTTCCTTGTAGGTAACATAATAAATACTTAATTTCACTCTAGTGCCTTTGGGTTAGTCAAGAACTAATTCTTGCTAGGAGGTTCACGGCAAAACTTATCTCTGGTCTAGTGTGGCTAGCCAAGATTAATTCTCCTATAGCACTGAGGTATGGCATTTCAGGACCGAGAACTTTCTCATTGTCCTTCTTTGGACCAATGGATCTTTATCCAAATCAATGCTCCTTACAACCATTGGGCTAGTCAATGGGTGAGCTTAGTCCTTATTAAAACTCTTGAGTACTTTTCTGTATATGCCATTTGATGCACAAGGATTCTATCATTTATGTACTCAAGTTGTAACCCCAAACAGAATTTTTCTTTTGCCTAGGTCTTTCATTTCAAATTCTTTCTTGTTTGGGCGATTTAACCAGGGGTTCCAAGGATGTTTAAATCATCCATATAGACTGCTATTATCACAAATCCTTTGTTTGCAAACTTCTTTATAAATACATGGACTGATGGAATCATTATTATAGCTTTCTTTAGCTAGGTACTTGCTTAATCTATTGTACCATATACACCCACTTTGTTTCAGTCCATAAAGGTATTTGTCTAGCCTTGTGCAGTATTTTCTCGAGAACCACTCTTATAATTGAGCTCTATACCCTCTGGTAATTTCATTTCATTTTCCAGTGGACCATGTAAGTATACGGTTTTAACATCCATTAACCGTAAATCCAGTTTTTCTTTTATAGCCAGACTTATTAAAGTCGTTGCATCCATCACAGGGAGTAAGTCTCCTCATAATCTATTCCTGGTCTTTGAGAGAATCCTTGTGCTATAAGCCGTGCTTTATCTCACGCTTTCATTACTCTCATTTCTCTTTCTTACAAAGACCAACTTATGTCCAACTGGTTTATATCAAGTGTTGTCTTTAAGGTCGGACCAAACACATTTCTCTTCTTTAAAGAGTTTAACACCACGTCAATGGCTCCTTTCTATTTTAGCCAATCTTTACTTTGAGTGCACTCTCATATAGACGTGAGTTTCTGATCCTCATTTACTTCAAGTGCTACCTTGCATGCAATTATTTCATTAATGTCGACATCTTTGCAGTTCCATTTTATTCTAGACATGATATAGT
>NC_025701.1:34451692-34452302 GCF_000633955.1 Camelina sativa | reverse complement strand
AGTACCACACAACCTTAGGATTGAGACAATCTTAAAAGCTCTGAGTTATACTCATCCATGGATTGGAATTCCTGGATCCTTAGGTTTTTCGAATTGAGCCTTTGGTAGGAGCACCATCTATTGGTGTCCATATTGTTTTTCAACTCTGTCCAAAGGTCAATAAGATTCTCAATGGTATGGTACTTGGTCCTTGAGACTCTCAGCAAGGTGATGGTGTGTATGCAAAATTGCCTTACATTTATTCTTTTAGTGCAACCATTATCATCCTTAATACACTCACATAGGTACTTTGATTTTACAAAACATGATCTCATCATTATCATGCGGNGAAATTAAAATAATACACCACATGAGTTTAAATATTTTTCTTTAGGCAATCAAAATCTCATAATCCAATTTAGGAGTTCTGCATGTCTTTATCTTATGGTTTTCTATACCATAATTATTATTACAAGTGGACTTGGTCTTATGTTGCCGGTTTAGATAACCTGCGGCCTTTACCCCGACCACGGCCGAAGCCTAATCGGTTTCTATAGCCTTGACCATCATAATTATGTCTTTGGTAAGTCCCACGACCAGGACCACCATGTCCACTTCTTCCTCGGCCACG
>NC_025701.1:34443127-34450681 GCF_000633955.1 Camelina sativa | reverse complement strand
TTACCTTTCACCAATTAGGGTCTGACTGGTTTTGATCTGGGAGCTAAAGACCTCAGATTTCACTCACGAACCTCGATCAGAACCGCTATCAACCCAATCCTTGTACCACTCTCGAACTGCTCTCGGATGCTCTCGGACAGATCCTCGTACCGCCTACGTACCGCTCTCGGATGCGCCTAGGAACCGCGAACCTCGAACCTTGATCAAGTCTTCAATAAAATTTCGATCACGAACACGCCATGGTTTCGAACTCGAACATAACTCGGACAAAACTCGATCTTCGAACAGGAACAGGACCGCGGACGATGATGGATTCCGAACAAGGAGTAATCACTGAGAGTTTTGGATTATCACCGAGAGATCTCCGAGTTTGCCCCGGAACTTGCCGCGTACTGGATCCAAAATGGACGGAAGCTGATCGCCGGAACTTGCCGCGTACTGGATCTTCGAACATGAACTTACCCCGGACTGGCCCCGTACACGGACGGAAGATGATCGCCGAATTTGGGCGGCGGTTTTTAGGGTTTTAGGGTAAGAGATAGAGGCGGCGGTCGATTAGGGTTTTAGGGTTTTAGGGAGGAGAGAAACGGCGGCTGCCTTTAGGGTTTTAGGGTTAGGGTTTTCTCAGCTGGCCTTAGAGGCTATCGTGCTGATAACGTGTTATGAAACTAGAGAGTTTAGGGGACGAAATCTCTTGTTCTCATTAATCAATATCGAGGTTTACAAGTATATATATAGTAGAGTACAAAGGTAAAGCCCATAAACCGACTAGGACATAGAATAGGCCATGGGCCGTAAAGCAATGGCCGATGGGCCGTACAATGATGGACCGTACATGGGCCGTAAGGCCATGTCCTAATGGACTGTGAATGGGCCGATCTATAGAGTCCACTAAGTGTTTTACAACAATATATATATATGTTTCCTGTTTCCACATTGACATATATACATTTAAAATTTGTTGTAATGAATATCTTCTAACGTTTTAAGAAAAAAAAAAATGACAAGTTTATAGAAAATAGTTTGGACGTGTCATACAAAAGAACCTTATCCAAACATGAGCTTCAGTGTCAAGAATTGAAATTTTGGTTTATGATCATCACACGTCCAAAATTCTCGAAGTAGAAAAACAAAGAAGTTTAGTTTTGACAAAAATGTTAATGGTTGTATGTGGGACAACACAATGTTTATGCTATTTAAATATGCAAAAAAATAATCAATGTACTTAATATTACGTCAACAAAAACTATATATGCATACTGTGAGGCACGATCTAATCGCACCAACCATTAGTCTCATATTACTTTAATTACCAATTTTTCATTTGAAACAAGTACGTGTTAGCAATAATGATCTACCAAAACACCTCTCCAATAGAAACTTCACCAAGAAAAAAAAATGCATATTTACATATAATGTTTTTTTTTTTGACAACATATATAATGATTTAGTAATAGTAAAATGGTGTTTATTAGAAATTACTTAGAAGGATTAGTATCTACCATAAAATAAAATAAAAGAATAATTGTGAGATAATATGTCAGAATACAAGTTTATGAAACTAATAAATTTGTTTTTTGTCGAATATGAAAACTAATATTTAAAGAGGGAAAAAATTATAACTTACCAAGTTGGGCAAACGGAGGAGCAACGCGACATGAACCAACAGGCATGAGAAGCTTCTGCTTCAAACTCGGGATATAAGGCTTATACACCCAATAATTCTCAACACGCCTAACTCGCTCATCGCACCTGAAGATCTCATGCATAGGTCCACATGAGCCGATGAACACAACGTACACTGTCGAATCAACCCTTCTCATACCACTCTGGACGGCTAGATTCGCAACGGCCAAGTTAACCTGAAGCCTAAACAAATCTCTCAGCCCTTTACTCTCCGACCACCCATCGCAAGGAACTCTAGCAACGATGACGTCCACGTCAGCATCAGAACCTTGTGGCTGAGGGAGAGAGATCTCGGGACAGTTAGAAACTTTCTCATCGATCCACTCGGGGTAAAGACTCTTCCAAGTAACATTCTCCGGTATAGGATCAAACGAAACGTACACGTTATTTAATATCAACGGTCCACGAGCCTCGTAGCTCTCGCGCTCTTTCTCGTCGATGTTGAGGAAGCCAACTGGGAGCTTCTTTTCGGGTAGATAATTACGGATGAGTCGGAGCCAATGCCATTTCGGGTTTTTGTTGACTTGAGGCGATGGTAGATTAATCTGTAACGTTGAAGACGATGAAGTGATCCGTAAAAGAGGTTTAAAAGGTAAGATCAAACCAAAAAGTGACAATGAGATTAGTATTAGATAGATCATGAATATTTTCCCTCGAGAATTATGGGTTTTTGTCCCCATTTTTTGATAATTTTTCTCCTGCGTCTCTCTCCTATACCTATAAGTTTGTACACGCATTTTTATTTGCAAGGATTTAAAGCTTTATATGCACACTGACTCATGTGTGTTGCAAGGGCTCATTTGCATGGACGCACGTTGGTGTGGGAAAGTCAATATGTCTCTCTCTTTTATGGTTGGTTTGATTATGTTAAATCCCAATCAGTAATAAAAGTTTGGTTCACAATAATGCAAAATAACAGAAAAAGAGAAATATATATATTAATTTTTTTTAAGGACATGTTTTATAAAGAAAAATATCATATCAATGCATGTTTACATTTTATCTTGAAATGGGAATGTATTTGACCAATCCATGCTACAATTCAAAATCATAGCTGTTTCATTATTTTATAATTCTATTGAATTTCACAATTTATAGGTGATATTATCAAAATTAGTAACTTACTATAAAGTTTTACATAATTTGTCAACTGTTGTAAATGGTTAACAAGTTGTGGTGCTTGTGGTTGTTTCTCCACTCAAGCGTCTCATGAAAAATCACTCAAGCACTTCATAACTTGGGTCATCCGTAGAGACTAGTCCGGCTTTCGGCATGAGATTCCCCCTATTGTAAGAGAATAAAAATGCTGTATTGTTTTGAAAATATTATATTCTGTAAGTTATTAAAAATGTAGAAATTTATTTTACAAATTAAGTAATATATCAAAAACATATATTTGAAAATTTTCAGATATTATGTGTAAATTAAATTGGGGATTAGAAACTAAGTAATATATAGAAGCATATATAAATACAATTTATAACTTATAGTAAAAGAAGTAAAAATTGGTAATCTGAACAAAAATGTTGTAATTGTTTGAAAATATTATATTCTGTAAGTTATTAAAATTTTAGAAATTTATTTTACAAATTGAGTAATATATCAAAAACATATATTTGAAAATTTGTGCAGTTATTTTGTATAAATTTAATTGGGATTAGAAATTAAAGTAGTATATAGAAGCATATATAAATACAATTTATAAATTATAGTAAAAGAAGTAAAAATTGGTAATTTGAATAAGAAAATGACACACATATATCTTTCCACTTAAAGATTGAAACTGATTTTTGAGTTTTGTGGATTTCCTAATCTAAGTAATCCTATGAATGGGCTCTCTCCCACGTTGACACGCCAACATGTCACATTTAATATTTCATTTATTTTTTAAAGATTGATTTAAAGCCATACATTAACTCGTTATTTCTTATATTGACATGTTTAAATTTAATAACTTACAGAATATAAATCAGGATACAGAATACAGGATATCTAAAATTTAATAACTTTTTTAAATTGTATATAATTATATATATTCTAGTTATTAATTGTATATATAAATCAATAATTTAATTTAATTATACTAAATTTAATAAAAGTTTACATAACATAAAATTAATGGAATTTTAGTTTTGTATAGATTTCATTATATTACAAAAATTAAATGATATGATATTATAATTTTCTCATAATTTCATATGCTATTAATATAGAATTAGTTATATTTATGGTATATTGAGGAAAATATTGAATAATAAATTATAATTTTTGATGTTAGTTCTATCTATTTTTTTAAGATAATAAAATAAACCTATTTTAATTAGATAAGTTGCCTTTTAATAAGCGTTAAACAATGTAACTAAAAGTAAATAAACAATAAAAAAAAAAGATGAATTATTTACTAGAAAATTATAAAAATACATCAAAATGATGGAAAAACACCAGAGAAGAGAAACTGGTTTGCCATTGGACTAAGGGAGTGTGGTTTCCCGAAACTACACCAAAATTTGCTTTTATAACGTATCTGGGAATGCACAATAGGTTATCTACGGGATACCGTATGTTAGCATGGAATCAACGGGTTGATTCATCTTGTGTTTTCTGTCAAGAACCGATAAAAACAAGGAACCACCTCTTCTTCCAATGCCCCTACTCGAGTCAGATTTGGAAGAACCTCACATGAAGGCTTCTCGGCAGCCAACACACCACACAATGGGACCAGATTACAGCTCTCATCTCTAGCTCAGCACTAGAGCCACACCCTTTGCTTATACTACGGTACACACAATCTGGAGTGATAGAAACAATCATAGGCATGCAGAACAGCCTAGATCAACAGCTCACCTCGAGAAACTAATCGACAAGACGATTCCAAATAGGATTACTTTCCTACAAAAAGCGGGAAATCAGCAATATGAACATCTTCTTATTTCTTGGTTTTATACTCGATTTCAAGTTATAGTTTCAAAGCTTGATTTAAAAAAAAAACGACGCACTTGATGTATTTTAATGAATAAATTTTACATTCATTGAAAAAAAATCAAAATAATTAAAAACACCAAAAACATTATTTTGTCAAGTTGGTTCAATCAATATAAATTATTATAATTAACAAATTATAAATAAAAACCCCGCGGAATATAATCAAACTCAGAAAACCAAGACTGCAAAATTCCCATTGATTTGGCTAACTAAATTATCAGCTCGTTGGCTGCATGAGGATGTCTGCCTCTGATGAGAGCTTTGACAACATTCTATCCTAGGATTCTTGAGATGAAGGGGTATTTAGTGATAAGAGCTTAGTGCGTACCATTTATGGTTTGAGAGTCTTTTGTGACTCTTGAGATGTGCTTGAACATATCCGTAAATCAAAAGAAACATTTGCTCATCATGTTGCATTATTAGTAACATGCTCTACATAAACCGGATACAAACTTTGAAATTATGATACATTTTTAATAAGACAAACAAAAGAATCATTTATCAAATTGAAATACCACCAAAACTTATATTCACAGTGATAGTGACGCACAGGAAAAAAATGATAGATAAGGGATTATGTAATATTTTGTTTCCATATCTGTATCGATATTACTTGCACAGCATTTGACCACATTTGTATATATACGTGACATAATGTAATGAAAATGGGCATCGAGTCTTGCTTTGTAACATGGTATCAAAGCCTTTTAAAAAAAACCCTCCGCCTCTTTCCTCCTCTTCCTCTGTCTCCTCTTGTCTTCTCTTGCTTACTTTCTTCTTCCCCTCCTAAACCATAGATCTCCTCTCCATTCTCTCATTCCTTCTTTGATGGCTCAACCGGTTTCCAAGGTCTTCACCGTGACTCACATTAAGTCACACATCCCTCTCGTACTTGACATGCAGAAGATGAACTACGATGCATGGCGTGAACTCTTCGAGACTCACTGCTACAGCTTCGGCGTCCACGGTGATCTCGATGGCAAATCCACTCCAGCCAATGACGAGGACACTCCTTGGAAGGAACATGACGACATCGTTAAAATGTGGATCTACGGCACCATATCACCCTCTCTTCTCGACACCATTCTCAAAACTCGTAGCACCGTTCGACAGATCTGGACATCCATCAAGAATCTCTTCAGAGACAACAAGGAGGCTCGGACTATCCAACTTGACAACGAACTCTTCTCACTTACCATCGGCGATCTCTCCGTCCATGACTACTGTCAGAAGCTGAAGACTCTCTCGGATCTCTTGACCAACGTTGATTCTCCTGTTACCAAACATGTACTCGTTATGCATATGGTTAATGGTCTCACCGAAAAATACGAAAACATCATCAACATCATCAAACATCGCCAACCCTTCCCATCCTTTGCCATTGCTCGCTCCATGCTTGCCGAGGAGGAACCTCTCCAAACAAGTCAAAACAACCTCTGCCTCCATCGACTCCAACACCAACAAAAATCATCGTGACAACAACTCCAATAGAGGTCACTACAACAGCGGTAACTACAACAACGGTCGAGGACGCGGCTGCGGACAGAGTTACAGTGGCAGAGGACGTGGTCATCAAAACTGTAACTAGGGCACTAACTGGCGCATGCCACCTCCGTGGTATCAACCTCCGGTTTCGGCCTCGCCATGGCCACAAAGAAACTGGCCACACCAACCTATGGCCTATCTGACAGCCACTCAGCCCGTCGCTGCCGGCGTTCTCGGTTCTTCTCCATACACACCACCTCCGACTGTCCAACCAACACAACTCCCATCAAGCCTTGTCGCCGCGTTTGGGACAATGACGGTGCAAGATCCGGTGGATGGCAAGTGGTATATGGACACTGCTGCAACGTCCCACCTCACGACACAACCAGGTACTCTACATTCTCTTTTTAATTCGAGCTCCTCCCCATTGGTTGTAGTCGGTAATAGATCCTCTATTTCTACAAATGCTTTCGGTCACTCTGTTATCATGTCTAACAGTCGACCTCTACATCTTAAAAACGTCCTAGTTTGTCCCTCTATCATCAAAAAATATTGTCTCACTATGTCATTTTACTAAAGATAACTCTGTTTATGTGGAATTTGATCCGTTTGGTTTTTGTGTATAGGACTTTCCAACTCGGATCAAGCTTCTCCGATGTAACAGCGATGGCCCTCTTTATTTCGTTATGTCACCACCATCGGCCTCTCCATCTCCACAAGACATGATTTCCATGGTTCCCAACACCATGTTGTGGCATCATCCTCTTGGTCACGTGGGAAACACTACTCTACAATCTCTTATATCTTCTTCTACAATAAATTGTTCTAAAACTGACATGCTTCTTTGTTATGCTTGTCAGTTGGGGAATCACATTCGTTTACCTTTTGATTCTGTTATTTCTACTGTTTCTGAACCATTTAAAATAATTTATTCCAATGTCTGGACCTCACCAGTTTCCAGCATCAAGGGCTTCAAATATTATGTCACTTACATTGATCAGTTTACTCATTTTCTTTGGGTTTTTATTTTACGAAAGATATCCGACGTATTCTCCACATTTTTACAATTTATGGGTTGTCTCTAATCAATTTGGCCCCAGCATAAAAGCATTGCAATGCGAAAATGGTGGGGAATATCAAAACAACACCAGAAGTAAAGATTAGATAATTTAACAATACTATACATAAAAATTGTACCAACAACTTAAACCAAAACATAAAATAAAAAATAATTTAAACAGCGAGTAACTGGAAAAGGTAAAGCAAAATTTTTTGAGATGATTGATTAGTATTTTTTTCGTCTAAATTGAAGCCACTGCAATTAAAGATTAGATAATTAATAATTCGTTTATATATAATTAACGACTCTCCTCACTCGCGGTTTCACTAATCCAAATCTTT
>NC_025701.1:34407280-34442900 GCF_000633955.1 Camelina sativa | reverse complement strand
TTTTTTTTTTTTTTTTTGACAACATCCAAATCTTTCTCTCTCTCTCTAAAATCGCCTTAACGCTAACTCTCTCCGACGAAGAAGAGAACGAGAGAGTATTGAGTCACTCAAAAGTCAAAACTCTTCTTTCTTGCAACCCAAGGAAACAGATATGTTATCCTTTAGCTCCGAGGGAGAAGAATCGAGCGAGTACGATTCAAGAACCACGAGAGAGCCTTGAAGAATCCTCTTAGTCTCTTACTTGCGATCCAAGGAAACAGAGAAAATGATTCCGATGAGTAATATGAGCCAAGAAACTCAGAAGCCGTTTGTTTCTCCGATCAACACAGATGAAGAAGTCTTGAAACGATATGAAACGTATAGGGATAACCCAAATGACCTCGAAGGTGATAACATCCTTGTCAACACTACAAACATGTTGAGTCCTTCTGGTGGCTTGTTCGAAGGTTAACGTTCTTTCATCACAAACTACTATAAGACATTACGCAGAACCCCTATATTTTTCTCTGACTACCTTTTTTACTTGTGTGTTGCAACTTGCAATTGCAGGTTCTATTGATTCTGCAGGGAACATTGGTTCACAACAAGATCCTAACCCGACTCAGATGAAGCCTACCTCTAGAGATGTTAAGAACAACAGTAACCAGTCTTACTTGATTGTCAAAGGTTCCAACGTTATTTCTGATGATCCCGAGATGATGCCTAGCATCTCCATAGATGGTATAGATTTACAGCTTAGAATTGATAACCTTGAGGGTTTAGGAATTCTAGGTAAGTAAAGTCTTTATTCCCATTCCCTAGTTCTTGTAGTACTTGTGCCTGTCAATGATTGTATGTTCTTTGTATCGCGTTAGGTGAAGGATCTGGCATAGACACTTCTTGCCTTTTCAAAAACAAAAGTAACATTGCTTTTGGTTTCGTTTGGAACGCAAAAAGAGAGAGAGAAAAGATTTAGATGATCCCTACACCTAGAGAAGTCAACGACGCACCTCAAACGATCCCTGCACCTACTGTCAACGACGCACCTCAATGGACCATCACGAAGAAACTGGTTAGGAACGATATTAACCCTGTCAACAACAGCCTTATTCTGCAAGAAAGCTCCGTTGATGAGCACATTCGAAGACATATACCTGTAGCAGAATTCAAAAGGATAGTAACTGAATCTGGAATCATTGTTGACGTATTTGACTATGACTTGAGAACAATGCATAAGCTGCGCCCACGTCTGGGAAAAAGTAGAAACTATGCTTTAACGGATGGATGGGTGGGAGATTTTGTCCGAAGGAGAAACTTGAGGATGAATGACGAGATTGGATTTTTATGGGAGGATTCTTGTGCTTCTAGGCTTGTATTTGGCGTCATTTCTCGTTCAACGGCACAAAAGAAACCAAGGCCTAATCAAGAACGCATATACTAACTGTGAGAGACTGAGAGAATGTGTTTTTTATATTTTCAGCCAACAATATATATGATATCAAATCATTAAGACCACTTTATCTATCTCTCTTCTGTTTTCTTTAATATTATCAATGTCAAGAGCGTGCACAAAAAAAAAAATGTCAAGAGTCACAAAGATATAAAACCCTAAACCCTATATATGCACTAAAACTCTCAAAGGCAAAGTCATGCAACCTTCTCAAGGAGGTTCACAACGTCAAGCTGATAGTTAAGCTTAGCCAAATCAATTGGAGTTTTGCCATCCACATCAAAAACTGAGTCAGTATAAAACCAGTTTAAGTTGTTTGAAACAGAGTTTTTTTTTTTTTGTTTTGGTTGCAAACTTACACTGTACCACCTTTCTTTAGGAGAAGGCTAATTAACACACTTTTTCCTCCCACAGTTAGCAGCATAGTGCAACGGTGTGTTCTTGTTTTTGTCAACCGCGTTTAGATTTCTCCAGCTTCCAGAAGAATTTTAGCACATTTGACCTAGAAACAGACTCAACCAATGTAAGTTGAGTTAAAACCACATGCAACCTTGCCAAACGAGCAAGCCAAATGCAGTGCTGTCCTTCCCTCGGAGTCTTCTTCATCTTTTTCCGCAGTAGCCAATGAAGTTTTCATCAGACCCTGGATTGGTTCAAGAAACCGAAGCACAGTGAGTTTACAAACAGAACAGAGACATTAAACAGAGTAGGAAGCAGTTTTACCTCCACATCACCGGAAGTAGCAGTCTTATGAACAATACCCATTGCTTCATCGAGCCTTTTGAACACATGTTTTTTATCCAGTAGAACTCTAACATGTTTCATCTAGGAAAAAAACACAACTAGTATACGTTAGGTCCTAAACCCAAGTTTAAGGTTTCTATAAACCACATGTAAGGTCAGATAGATTGACATACCTTTTCATACTCACATATAATCTGTAACGCTTTCCTTCCTTGGGACACTTCGTCATATTCATTACCACCCTGTTTGGTTAAAGAAATCGATGCTGAGTGAGTTTACAAGGATAAGATTCTAGACAGAGTAGGAAGCAGTTTTTTTTACCTCTACATCAGAAGTCTCATCATGAGCAGCAATAACCATTACTTTACTTAGCTTTTGCAACACGTCTTCATCATTCCAAAACCTAACCAAACCGGAAACAAGTTCCTTCCACACACATAAACGAAACCCTAAAAAGTTACTAATGAATGATACAATACAACACTTACTTCAACATAGCAGGGGGACCAGTAGCATCTATCTCAGCTAGTATAGGTATCAATTCGAATCTTTCTTCATTCGAGTTGTAAGCTCAGCATATTTCTCGAATCCTCCAGGTCTCCCTAACGTCTCCAGAGACGGAGACAACTGCGGAAACTGAAACAAAACAAAGAAAACAAAAACAAACAAGGAGAGTATCATCAATTATCAGGTTCATGCATGCACCTACGAAAGAGCTTATATTACTACCACCAACTTCACCAAGTGGTTACGAACGAACTCGTTCATGCTTTGCATTTCGTTAGTTAACCGTTCTGGATCGAACTGAAGGTTCATCACTTCTTGATGCTGCTTAGCTAACTGGATAAATAGAGGATCTGTTGATATTTTCTCAACAAGTTCTTTCATGCTCATGTCTCGCTCTTAGAAACCAACCAACGCCCAAAAAAAATAAAAATCAATCACTCCAAGGACTATGCTAAATCTAACATAGTTTCGCTTTTATCATACCAATATAAAAAGAAAAAAAGAGTTTACATCGGAACTTGAACTTCAATCATTTCTCAGATACCCCTCACATTGGATTTATTGAGAAGATTTTAAAAATAAGAACAAAATNGGGGGGGGGGGGGAGGGGGCACATGCCTCTCCTCATTATTTGTGTACGGGCTGTCCGCCGCTGTCTCTACTCCTATCTCTGATCCAACTCTCAGACCAATAATTTTATCTAATGGATACCAAATCTCAATTCAAATTCTCATGCCGATGTAGCTTGTTGACCCCAAAACTCTACGGATTCGAATGGTGACAACGTAATTGACCGTGCGGGACAAACGGTTTTACAGTGCGGTACGGTTCAACAGCAGTACATGCGGGGGAAATATATTTGTGGGACAAATACAGTTAATAAAAAATAAGTGGTACAGAATAATATTTGATTGGTGAAAAAATTATTTACGGTGCATTATAAAATATACGTGAATTTTTTTAAAAAAAAGAAAAAGTGGTGCAGATTGCATGATGAATAATTATATTTTAAATAAATTAATTAATAAAAAAGAAATCATATTTATGAACCTTTATATATTACCTAATAGGAGAAGAGATGTATTTTTTGTCAAAATTTTTATATAACAGAAACTAATTTTTTTTTACTATTATAAATTTCTTTTTCAAAATTAAAACTGGTTATTTTATCATATGTGAAGAAATTATGAAGTAATTTTTTTTTTCAAAAAAAGATCAACTTAAAAATTAAATGATTTAAGAACTCTTTTCAAATTATTAATAATTTAAATTAAAAACCATGTTTAAAACATAGAGACATTTGTTAAAATATAATCTGCTGATAATTTATTTTTCTTAATCATAAATTTAATAAATAAAAAATATTTTGTTTTATCCAGTGCGTTTTTTGAAACAATACACTGGATAATTGATAGATTCACTGAATGGTTGCAGCGGTTGGAGCAGACAAATCCATCTGCGGATTAAACCGCTTTTTATTTACCATTCACCAAACATAATACGCAGTGGTGCGGTCCAAAGAAAACAGAGACAAAACCGCTGTGGACCACCTGCAAACCGATTTTGCATACAAATAGAATTGTATCACAGCGGTTTGTTCTCCGCCCCATTTTTAGGGCCGTCACCATTCAAAGTCTAAACAAAAGCAGTCCATGAATTATTACTCTATCTAGGAAAATGCATATTAGTTATTTTTTATTTTCAAGAAAACGCAAACTAATGACAAAAATTGTGATTGGTAACATTAGCCATTTTTTTTTTGAGTATTGAAATATGCCCATAGAGTGCTTCCAATTAAGGCCTAAAGTTGAGGTCTTGTTGATACAAACACAAACCCCTAAATATTGTATTATCGTCACATGCATTGCAGATAAATATAAATATATATAATATATTTATTCACACAATTACATTTCCTTACTATTATATCCTCCTCTAATATGTACGGATTTTTCTATTGAATGACAGTAAAAAAATTTAGAACCATATAAAATAACGTTAAAAAGGATAAAATAGGTTGGTGGTGTTGTAATGTAGCGATCAGACTTTATTGATGGGAGCAAAATGCCTCCGACGAAGTCTATCCCCCTTCACTCGGGGTATTCTTGTTGGTGGGGTTGCTTGCCAAAGTTTCGAGACGAATTGCGCAGAATGACTTGCGATAGTCCAAGATCCAGAAGACTAGCCAGCATTCTCTAACCTACTAGATGATTTGCAACGGCTTTGTCCTCCTTACCACTCTTTACCCTATCAATGATCTCTCGTTCTTTGACTCTAAAGGCACATTACCTCGCTGGGTCGTCTAGAATTTTACTCTTAGAAATTTCCATTGTAAACTCTTTTCCTCCAAACTCTAGCTGTCTTCCTAAGACCCAAACACACAACAACAAGCTGGTGTCGACCGATACCACCTCAATGTTGCTCGACACCATTACCACAAAACAGTCTATGCCAGACCAAAATAAAAACACTTGATTAACTCACAAACCAACCGTCCATTTCAAAAACCCACCATTGGATTTCAAGCTTATAGCACCACGAAGCTCCCCACCAAATTTCAGCGAAATTGCACTTCGTTTCATCCTCCAAACTTTGCTCCGAAGTAGCCATCTTGAACTAGTCCGCGCAGTCCATCTGCAGATGTTGGTGTCGATCGCCACCACAATGTTTTTGAACGACACAACCCATAAATCACGATCTAGCCTCCTTCAAGCTACTTCTCGCTGCAAAACCCTAATCTTTCACAGCCATCTATTTTCTAACCGATTAAACATCAAACAACACGACTTATCTGCATAACAACCATAAGAAATCCTCCTCACCTCTCTTAATCGAGCACCAAGTAACCCCATCCTTCCCCTCACACATATAGATGATGGATCTCCCTTCTCCTTCTCCTAACCCACCTCAAGGCTCCCTTTGCTCTGAGGATCAAACTCACAATCTCCCTTTCTCTTTCTCTTTCTCTCTTAGAGGCGACAAACACCACTCCCCCCCCAAAGAAATATAGTCTACTTGTGCCTTTTAAAACAAGACTTAGGGTTTCCAAACCCAAACCAAACTAAACCGAGAGATTTTAAAACAAACCGAACAACCACCAATTTAGTAGTGTCGACCGACACCCACCCAAAATTGGGTTCGGGATGTTACAAAAGATATATTGGATTCTATAGAAAGCTAAAAGAGTAAAGATTCACATTGAAGTGGACATACGAAAATTTGATCAGCCAATTAGTTTCTACACCCGATTGAAGGAATCAGTACTGATATCGGTCATAAGGCGTGTGATCGATTGCAAGCCACTTTATAAGACTGGTCATAGATCAAGTGACGGATGTGTAGCCTTCACCAGGAACTGGACGGTCAAAAGACCCATGACTAGTTTAGAAGCCCTCATCGTGTCACTCATCAAAATGATGAGTTTTTTGCTATAATTTTTTTTTTTTTTTGCGAGAAAGTAAAAATAACTTCATATATGTCGTAGATACTCACAAAAATAAAAGTAAATAATTACTTTGCCAGCCAAGAAAAAATAGAAGAAAGAAAGGGATAAGGTAAATCTTTTTTTTTTAAATTGTTTCAACATTTTTCAGTTAATTTAAACATGGATACTGCTCAAATGGAAAGTATTATATATATTCTAGATCAAACAACAAAACATTTTACTAGACAAAGTAAATATTGATGAACTACCACTTTATCTTGGTTTTAAACAAAAATTGTCTCCTTTAAAAGAACTTTACTTGATTTATGTTTTTCGAAATGTATTGTAATACTATTAAATATAATATATGAGATATTGGTATTTTAATAATATTTATTAAGATTTAATTAAAGAAAAATATTTTTCAAATTCTTTATATCCCATTTATACATAAACTTAAAAGTTCCAGCTGCATTATTTCGTACATATATTCCATTTTTTTGCGCTTGCCAGAAACATATGTTAGGCTTCCTACCCCCTCATACATCATGTATAATTTTTTTTCGCAATAAATGCAATAAAATTTGCATGTTGCTCATAATCAGGTCCCTGAAAAAATATGATAGAATGATATGTATTTGAAATTAGATACTTAGATATAAAACACAAAAATATTGTAGAAATATTAGAGACAAGAAAAATGTGAAATAAATAAAACTTTAAAATTAATTACCTTCCATAAATTGCACCATGTCAAAGTTCTTAGGAAAACAATGAATTTAATTATCCAATCGGTATTGGAGAGAAGAAAATTAACTTTGGTAGCTTGATCTCGGCCCTGTCTAATTGATCAAAAGTTTTTCGTTACCCTCAAGACGATTCGAAATTTCGATGTTAAAATGTCTAAATTGATCTCAGCTCTATTTTTTGGATGGAGATGAAAAATAAGAAGAGGAAACATATTAGAATTTTTTTTATCTTTGTTATCTTATTTCCATCTCCTTACATGAATATGTATATATATACACTTTTCACATACAAATGTATGTACAATATAACAATAAATAAGTGCCATATTTGTTAATATATTTATTTTTATCATTGACTGTTCTTCATACTCTTTCAGTTTCTTCTGTAGTTTTATTACTTAAATTTTGTCTTATATAACTAGAGTAATATATTTCTCAAATTCTCATCTAGATTAATATATTTTTCAAATTTTTTCGGCCAACCTTCTTGAAACAATTACATAGTTAAACGTGTTTGACTTTAAACTATGAAATGTTGACGATAGGCTATCTAAGTGATTGTTGGTACAGTACTAGTAAAGGTAAAATACAAAAGGAAAATGGTGATGTGCGATGGTTAAAAAATTTGTAAAAAAATGTGTTAAAGAGTACTTCTAATGTAAAAAAATGTGCGATGGTTAAAAATTTTGTCACTTAGAATTGATTTTGTAAGAAAACGTGTTAAAGAGTACTTTTCGTTCAACATTAGAAGTAGTCCAATTGTAGTTGTTGACTTCGTAGAACTTCTAAACAAATGGTGAAGCCAAAAGGTTTACGCCACATTGCCCATTGTAAGCCTCTCTGTAAACTAATGGGTTCTTCCTTTCTCCTTGGAACTGCTATTGCTGCTATAGGTATACTAATTTTAACTAGCGATAAAAACTTTGGATTACACAAAAAACGGGAAAAAAATGGCTTCTTCTTTGTCTCCTTCATCTGGTTCACCTTCTGTGTCTCGCACATTGACATACCAAGTCTTCTTGACCTTCCATGGAGCCGACGTCCGCAATAACCTTCTCACTCACATTTTGAGGGAGTTTCAAAGAAAGGGAATCACACCGTTCATTGACAATGAGATAGAGAGAGGAGTCTCTATTGGTCTCGAGCTCTTACGCGCTATAAAACATGCCAGGATCACGGTTGTCATATTCTCGAGGAACTACGCTTCTTCAAGCTGGTGTCTAAACGAATTGGTGGAGGTTATGAAGTATAAAGATGAGTTGAATCAAGAAGTAATGACCATTTATCATCAAGTGAAACCAGCAGATGTGAGGCATCAGAGGGGAGAATTTGGGAAGGCCTTCGAAAAAACTTGTGCTGCGAAATCAGAAGAGGTGAGGCGGCTATGGAGAAAAGCTTTGACGGAAGCCGCAAATATAAAGGGGGACTGGGTGGAATCTGAAAAATGGTATGTCATATTTTCTTATATATATGGAATAATAATTGCAATCTAAGTATGGACATTGTCTTTATAATTAATTGATCAATACTATTCATGTTTAGGACAAGTGAAACTAATATGGTCGCTACAATTGCCATAGATGTGTTGCGTAAGCTGCAGTTAAGACAGCCTAGGGATTTTGATGACTACATCGGCCTTCAAGTTCATGTTACAAGCATATACTCGTTGTTAAACTTACAAACGAATGAAGTAAGGATGATAGGGATTTGGAGTTCATCAGCCTAGAGTTTTACTTAACGAATTGTCTCCTCAGTTTCAACTAAGTGCACATTTAGGGGATATAAAGAGACGACATTTGACTCTTCATGATGTGTATGATGCAAAGGTTGAGTTACAGAGGGAATTGTTTTGTGAACTACTCAAGGATAAGAATATTGATATTCTTTCATTTACGTGTTGCAAAAGAAAGGTTTCAGGACAAGAAGGTGCTCGTCGTTCTTGATGATGTGAATGAGTTATGGCAACTACAGGCGACCGTGCATTATCCTGGGTGGTTTGGTAGTGGAAGTCGGATTATCATTACTATTGAAGATAGAAGAGTTTTGGAGAAACATGGGATCCAAGATGAAGATATATACAAGGTGAATTATCCACATACTGATGACGCTCTTCAGATATTCCGCATGTATGCCTTTGATCANAATTACCCATATCATGGTTTTGAGGATCTTGCTAAGGAAGCTACCGAGTTTGCGAGTGATCTCCCTTTGGCACTACAGGTAATGGGCTCCCATTTCAAGAAAATGTCCAAGGAGATGTGGAGAATGGAACTTGCAAATCTAAAGAAGACTAGCCTTCACAAAGATATTTTGAACATTTTGAAATCCAGCTATGAGGCCTTAAGTTTAGAAGAAAAATATTTATTCAGTGACATAGCTTGCTTTTTCAATGGTCAAATGATAAATAGAGTGGAAGAAGTTATTGGAGATGGCTTTAGTCGAAGGCTTAGAGTTTTAGAGGAGAAATCTCTCATATATACATATAACGGAAAGATAGGAATGCATACATTGCTAGCAAAACTGGTAAGGGAAGAGCTAGAGGGATGTACAGTTTTGGTGGATGCTCAGAAATTTGCAATGCACTCCCATACAATACAGTAAGTCATGACATATCACCAACCATTTTGTTACGCTAAATAATCATTTGATGACTAAACAACTTTACTTGTTAAGTAAGGAATTGTTTTCTTTCATATTTTTTTTTACAGGACGCTCTAGCTATTAGAGGCATAAATTTCAATCTATCTGAGATCAAACACAAACTAGAAATAGACGAGCAAGCTTTTGAAATGATGCTTAGTCTCGAATACTTAAAAATCTATGACGAGAAGTTTGTTGCGCCAAAGCTGCATTTACCACAAGGTCTCAAGTTTCTACCCTACAAAATTAAATTACTACACTGGGACAGCTTTCCCATGAAAGTTATGCCTTCTAAGTTTCAACCTGAGTTTCTTGTTAAACTTGTCATGGTGGATAGCAAACTTGAGAAATTGTGGGAAGGAGATCAGGTAAATAGTTAATTTTCTTTCTCCCTTTAACTTTTGAATTCATCATCTCGTAGTTTTCACTTAAAACACATTCATCGTATATTCTCTCTATCTGGTGCCACTACATTTTTATGTTTATATGCTCTTTACTTGCTTCTTTGGTAATTGAAATCTTACATATATGGTAATGTGTAGTCTTGAGTAGTAAATGCGTATATGATTTTCACACAACATTTGACTAACACGGCAACAAACAATTTATGTCTTTATTCAACTGCATGTACAGCGGCTTGGAAGTCTCAGGGAGATCAACCTGTTGTACTCCAAGAACCTAAAAGAAATCCCTAATCTCTCCAATGCCACAAGTCTAAAGCGATTGAACCTAGGTTTTTGCACAAGTCTTGTGGAGATCCCCTCATGTATTGGGAATGCCACCAATCTAGAGATGATTAACCTCGCTCTTTGTTCGAGTTTGGTGACGCTCCCCTCCTCTATTGGGAAACTTGATAAGTTAAAGAAATTGGCAATGGTGGAATGCTCAAATCTGGAGGCTTTTCCGACCAACATAAACCTGAATTCTCTTTCTGATCTTACTTTTACCTCCTCAAAGTTGAAGAGGTTTCCAGAAATTTCCACAAACATTAGTAAAATTATTATTTCTGCTACAGAGATAGAAGAGGTTCCTTCGTCAGTCATGTATTTGTCCCTTCTTCGGAAGCTAGATATGAATTCTTGCAAAAGTCTCAAGGAGTTCCCACCTGTTCCTAACAGCATCGAAGAATTGGATTTGAGTTTTACAGAAATAGAAGAAGTTCCTCCATTTATCCAGAATCTCTCATGTCTCACTACGCTAAAGATGGTGGGATGCAACAACCTAAAGGTACTACCAACCAACATCAACTTAGAATCTCTCTCTAGACTTGACCTCAACAAATTCAAAGGATTGCAAACGTTTCCAAATATTTCTAAAAGCATTGAATATCTCAATCTAAGTGATACTGCTATAGAAGAAGTGCCTTTATCCATCTGGTCTTGGTTTCGTCTTCTTGAACTGAGAATGAATGATTGCAAAAGCCATGAGGTGCTCCCACATTTTCCTGATAGTGTCCAAGAATTTGAGTTGAGCTGCAAGGAACAATTCCCTCAACTATCACAACTTCACCTCAATGGGTGCAAGAATCTCGTATCACTGCCCCAACTTCCGGATTCTCTCTCTATCCTTAATGCAGCTAACTGCGATTCGCTCGAAAGAATACTAGGATCTTTTGAACATCCAAAGATCAGTCTCAACTTTTCCAACTGTTTCAACCTAAGTCAAGAAGCTAGAGAACTCATCGAGATATTGGATTGCAAGTTTAAGCTTTTCCCTGGTAAAAAAGTTCCTGCATATTTTGATCACCAAGAAACAGGGGATTTTCTAATCATCACTTTAGATCAAAGTCAAAGACCTTTTTTTTTTTTTTAGATTTAAGGCTTGTCTTTTGCTGCTTCACTGAACCTATCTTGTGGACGACTTTGATGTCAAGAAGCCAAGGAGCTGTCCTGTTGCATCTTTTACATTCAAAATGGCCATATTATTGGTTCTGAATTGCTCGAGTAAGATATACCAGATCTGCTTGGATCTAGGGAGCATCTGTACATCTTTGAATCTTCCATCTCTCTGAACTTTCCTAAAACAGATGTGAGCTTCATCGAGCTTGAGTTTGATTTCAAGATCACTGGTAAGTACTGGGGAATACAAAGATGTGGTGTACACATGGAACACCCTGGTGTTTGTGATGACCAATGAATAGAGAAATTGGTAACGAATACGAGGAATCTGCAAATATTCAAGAAGGCAAGATCTGATGCTAGAATTTATGTTGTTGTTTGTTGATTGTATGATTGATCTTCCATCTTTATGAGCTAAATATTTCCCTGTTTCAACTTCATGTGAACCTTTGTATCCTCAGAACACCATTGGCTTTGGAACATCACATAGTGACATTGTAAAAAGAAATGAACTGATTATATTGGCTTATTTCTTTGTTTGATACAAAAATATATACTCTGTAAAACCTGGGAATGTGCTTGATACTAAGATTTTTGTGTATCCTAGCAGGTTCAATTAACCTTATGTAGTTGTAGTACTTAAGGTGTCAATCCAAATGGGATGATGCTAGTCACTCAAGATGCAATCAAGATTTCACAAGTCAAGCCAATTCAAAGAGAGTGTTCTTATCTAACAATCCTAGAATGATCATAATGCAAAACGGAAATGTGTTCTAGGACTAGAAACGAGAATGTATGACAAGAAGCGAAAATGAATGAAAACAGAAACGAGTCTAAACACGAACAAAACCCCAAGATAAGAAACAGTCTCAGGAATGCAATAAAAATCAGGAAGAAAGAAGTCTTAAGGATGGGAGTAATTGATGTCGGTGGAGTCTCCTAGTCTACAAAGTGTTTAACATGGCACAAACAAACTATCCTTAGACAATGAACATCACGACTTAGCTAATCCTATCTCTTGGCAGAAGATACTCATACTCCTAGCTCTCGCTAGAGAAACATGGTTATGCAGGCATGACGAACCAGTTCATTCACGTCAACAAACATCCTAGACAACTAATCTCTTAGGCTAGGAACGTAAGTCTCTGGCACTAGTTGGTCAGACATTTCATCAAACACCTTTTGGGTGCGGAAGTGTCTAAGACCTAATTCCAATTGATTAGAGAGAAACTAGTATTTCTAACTCTAGTCTAGAAGGGTTTCATACAAATCAAGCTTAAACACCCTACATACTAAGATCCTCCACCTAATCTATCCCATCCTCAAGAACTATCACACTACGCAGATCCGAAAGTCATCATCAAGAAAGCAAACCCAGAAAACATTGAATCAAGCATAGTGAGATAGATAAAAATGAGAACAACAACTTTGTAGAAGAAATCAAGTTCATAAACTGAATAAACTCGGAGATGTCGGATTACAAGTCTTAGAACGTTTTTTGGTGGCTAGGTCAAACCTCAACGAAAAGAACTAAAAAAAAGATAAAAGGTGAGATCTCCCCAGCCAAGACTTAACAAAACGTATTTATAGTAAACACATATAAATCCCTAAAACTTAACACGACAAGGTGAAGAGTCGGTTTGGGAATCTCCTGAAGCGTGTAAGACGGAACGTTTTCCTGACATGTGCGAACGAGTCGGTGTGCGTCCAGTCCTCGATTGGTATATGAAAGTGGCTCAAATGGTGTGAGTGAAAGTGGCTCAAGCATGGTCGGTGAAAGTGGCTCGAGCGTGGTCGGTGAAAGTGGCTCGAGCGTGGTCGGTGAAAGTGGCTCGAGCTGGGTTTATACGCATCCACTAAAACAATGATAACTCTTGAACCACACCTCCGATTGGGTTGAAATAAACGGCATTGGAAAGATGACTCAATTATATACAACTTTGGAGAAGACGTCGAAAGCTAAATCCCACTTGAGTGGAACGACTCGAACAGAGTGGCTTGATCGAGCGGATGAGACTGGCTCGAGAGACAGTTCCGGGAGTGTTGTGAGTTTTGCTCGAGAGAGGGTGCCAAGACTATTGTGAGATTGGATCGAGAGAGGGTGCCGAGAGTGTTGTGAGATTGGATTGAGAGAGGGTTCCGGGAGTGTTGTGAGATTGGCTCGAGAAACGGTTCCGGGAGTGTTGTGAGATTGGCTCGATTGGTGCAGCTCGACTGGTGACCTGAGAGTGGCGAGTGAGAGTGGCTCGGTCGGACCTCTGGGGTGTGTGGCAAGTGAGAGTGGCTCGGTCAGACCTCTAGAGTGTGTGGCTCTATCAAATGCGCTTCCAACGTCTCCTAAATACATGAAATATTCCGGAATGCACAATGTATGCAAGAATGATGCAAGAACTACCTAGACATGCAAAGTGTATAGAAAGGACTAGAAAATGATGCAAACCAATGAGTTATCCTAACTAAATGAATGATAAATATATGCTAAGGAGAGACAAAATATAGACATATCAACTCCCCCAAACTTATTCTTTGCTTGCCCTCAAGCAAACAATCAAGAATAAAGTATGGATGAGAGGTGTGAAAGTGGGGTCTTAGAACCTAAAACATGCCAAATAAAATTGTTAGTGTCAAGGTCCTTGTTTTTAGTTCTATGATGCATGGTGAAGGAATTTCATTTGTTTAATCTACACATGCAATCCTATCAATCACCCCCTTTAACATTTATTAACAGAGAACCATGAATCAAGCTATGCAATGTCATTGAACTCATTTGTCTAGGGTGAAGGGTCAAAGATGAAGATGATCTCCTTCTCAAGTGGTTTTGTCAATACAGAATAAGGTTCTCTCACGAAAAGGAGTTGAGCTCAAAAGAAGGCTAAAAGTTGAAACCAACTGATACATACAAGAGCAAGGGTGGTACTTGGATTGACAAAGGTGGTAAAACTGTGAAAGACAATCCAAGTATGTGTATGGTATCCATGAGTTTAACTTCAATGCATAACAAGATAATTGGAAGTCAGTATTAGGTCTAGATAGATAGGGAGTGATGTCAATTCAAAACATGCTTCAATCTTACATTTTCAAGTTCAATCAACATGCATCAAAGAACTAATAACAAGAACCTTGATCCTATCCTATTGAATCCAACATGCTTACAAGCTTACAATCATAATCAACCCGTATGCTAAATGCAACAAACCTTTATGAATAACACTAGACTCAATCCTAATGTGCAAGTTTAAACTACATGAACACTCTATTTTTGTGGAAAATTTTTCAAATTTTTTTGGTTTTTCTATGCAAATAGATGAATGCAGACTCAAACATGATATGATGCAAAAATTTGAAATAAGAATCACAAAAAACAACATCAGATACATCATCTCAAACCATCTCCCAAACTTAAATTACATAGTCTCTTGTGTAAGAAAAATTTGCAGGAGGATTTAAGAATCACAACACAAACAATGCATGAATGAAATGATATATACAAAAGGAGGGTAGGAGTACCTAAGTAGTAGAAGAAGGAGTCGGTGCTCGCCCAAGGTGGAGCGTGATACTGACTTTGTCCTTCGCCTTGGTCCGGATCCGCAGGAGTGTCCTCAGCTGTTTGGTCGACCTGCTGTTCAACC
Source organism: Camelina sativa (assembly GCF_000633955.1). Taxonomy (NCBI): domain Eukaryota; kingdom Viridiplantae; phylum Streptophyta; class Magnoliopsida; order Brassicales; family Brassicaceae; genus Camelina; species Camelina sativa. The sequence continues at coordinate 34,427,940 of NC_025701.1, read as the reverse complement.
GCTTGCGTGTACACGTTTGGTTGCTTGTCGCACTGCATGTCGTTGACTCTGGACTCACCATGATCCGATACTATCACAACAACCTATGTGGGCTGATAATCCCTGATCTGCTGCTCAACTCTGTGCATGCCCTGATGTGGGCTCGAGCGGGTGTCATGACTAGCTCAAGAGAGGTAGTCGGAACGTGGCTCGGTTGAGGTAGTCGGACCATGGCTTGATTGTGGTAGTTGGACCGTGGCTCGAGAGACGCAGTGAGCTCGAGAGACGCAGTGAGGAACGAGTAAGAGGACATCGGCTCGAGTGTGCGATGAGAGTGGACAAAACTTTCTTTTCTCTGTATCCCCTATCTTTGTTGCCCATACTCCCTTCTGAAGACTCCTGAACACAAGAAAACTAAAAACAAAAATAAAAAACACAAGGATCCTAAAAAAAAAATATTTACAATGATACCTTTGGGACTTACTCCCAAGTGAGCTTGTTTAAAGTTTCTGAGCTTGACTTTGCATACTCTTATGCTTTGGGAGGGTCATAGAGAGGCTCCAAAGACCTCTCTAGAATGTCATATCTAGCCAGATACTCTTTAACATTCTGCTTAGGTTCAACAACAAATGAACTGCTCTTCTTCATTATCCGAAACCTCTTCCTTAATTTCCTTGGAGGAGAACTTCTCATTGTACCTTGGAGCTTCTTGATTTTCCCACTCATATCCTTCACCATAAATGTTAAATCTTTCATTGAATCCCTTAGAATCTTAGTATTTTGGAGGTCATACAAACTGTCAAGCGCGGGAGTACTTGACTCTTGCGGTTGGTGAGGTTTAGGAAGCAGGTCTTGACGCGTAGGGAGGGTGACGATTGTACTCGAGTTGAAGAATGGTCGAGTGAAACTTTGAGTTTTCTCTTTGGTTACCAAAACCTCAGTGTCTGCCTCATTCACACTCTCAAAGATGTCAAACCCCGCTTTCTGATCTTTCTCTTCAATCACGAAGGTCTGCCCATCAATAGTTGGTTTCTTCTTAGAATCCTTGATATCAAACTTCATCTTAAAATATTTGCCTAGATTGAGATCAGTCATCCCCTTCTTGACATCAATGACTGCTCCAGCTGTAGCTAAGAAAGGTCTTCCCATGATTAGTGGATCTTTAGGTTCTCCATCCATTTCCAGCACCACAAAGTCAGTAGGAATCTCAGCTTGTCCAATTTTGATGGGCAGGTTCTCTAGTAGACCATGAGGCAGTCTAGTTGTCCTATCATCCAATATTAAGCACATGTTGCATGACTTGTATTTGTTGAATCATAGCCTCTAAGTTACAGAGAGTGGCATGAGGCTGACTGAAGCACCAAGGTCACATAGGCACTTTGTGAAGGCCAATGGACCTAGAGAACAAGGCAAGGTAAAAGAATCAGGGTCCTCTAGCTTCTTTGGGATAATCATCTTCTGAGTAACAGCCTTGCATTCATGAATAACTCCACATATGACATGTACTACTCTCTCATCTTCCAGAGCCTTAGCTTGAGCTCCTTTATCTATCTCCTCCTTCTCTTTGGACCTTTCTTTTACCAAATCAGTTAAAAACTTTGATATTGAGGCACAAGTGCAAATGCATCAAGCAAATGCATCCTAAGTTTTATCTCCTTGAATTGTTTTTCTAGTAGAGCTTTATACTTCTCAGTGAGCTGCTTCTTAAACCTCACTGGAAATGGTAGAGGTGGCTTGTATGGTGGAGGAATGAATCTCACAGGTTTATCCTTGGGAGCAGCGGGTTGGTTAGTAGCTTGAGGATCAGATTGCTTGGCTGACTCAATTAGATCCTTAAGCACCTCGAAGGGATCCTTTATTTGAACTTCATCTTGAAGAAAATCCTCCCCATCTAAACTCTCATTGTCCTCAGTGAGCCGTACATCTACAGCTTGGGTGGTGATGTCATGGATACTAGCATAGTCCTTGGGGTTTTGAATTGCTTTTCCAGGTAGTTGGCCAGGTGTTGGGGTAGAACTAGAAGTAGTCTTGCCTTCCATATACTTCATCTTGGAGTTAAGAGCTTCAAACTTGACATTCAGATCATTGTATGAACACTCCATTCGCTGACTGAGTTCAGCAAACTTCTTGGCAGTTTCCAGAGAACCGCTAGCTTGAACCTGAAGAAGTTGTTGCATCATTTGCTTCATTTCTTAATTTGGGGCTGGAGTAGGCTGAACTGGTTGAGGGCGGAATCCTGGCGGTGGTCTTGAGGGAGGTTGGTAACCCTGTTGGAACTGTTGCTTTGGAGCGAATCCCAGATTGTAAGGCACAAAAGGTATTTGTTGACCTTGCTGTTGTTGATGAGGCAGGTACACCTGATCTTGTGGATTAGCAACATTGTTACTTCGGTAAGACAAATTGGGGTTCGTCTTGTAGGGGTTGTAACTTTTTTTGTATCCACCATGATTCTAGACATAGCTGATTTCCTCAGTCTGCTCGCCCTCCCCATCTGGAACTTGGAAAGGGTCATCCTCAGATACGAAGTGGACGCTCCTCTGCTGGCTTAGCAAGATACGGTCAAGCTTCTCATTGACATTTTTGAGGTCCTTCTTGTACTTCTCCTCAGACCCAGTGTCACTGCGAACGGTGCGGTCATAGTCCTCATTGTAGTTACCGTCAGACTAAGCGAGATTCTCAACTAGTTGCCATCCTTCATCCACTTCTTTGTTCAGGAAATTTCCGTTAGAGGCAGTGTCAAGCAGCATATGGATTTTTGGAAGTACACCACGGTATATAGTGCTCAGCAGTGACTCGTTGCTGAACCCATGGTGAGGAAACTGGCTCTGGTAACCCTTGAAACGCTCCCAGGCTTCAGAATGATTCTGAGCTCTTCTGATTAAAACCAAAAATGTCATTCTTTAGACGTGCAGTTCTAGCATTGGAGAAGAACTTCGCCAAGAATGCTTTCTTGCAGTCATCCCAAGTGGTGATATAGCCTTTGGGAATGTTTTTCTCCCATTGATGAGCTTTATCTCCTAGGGAGAATGGGAAGAGTCGCAACTTGAAACCATCCTCACTCACTCCATTAATCTTGTTGAAGACAGCACAAACGGTCAAACTCGTCGAGGTGATCGAGTGGATCCTCCATAGGCAACACGTGAAACTTGTTCCCTTAGATCATGGAGATCAGACCACTTTTGATCTCGAAGTTGTTGTTCTGCACAGCGGGAGGGACGATTCCAGCACGCTGAGTATGAGTGTTTGGTGCATCCCCAACACCAATGTTTCGCGGTCTCGGATTTGGTCCATTAGGAGCGTCCATAGTGAGGGGTGTGTGATGATCGGCGAGAAGACGAGCTGGGCGTGGTCTTTGTAGCTCATTGATGTCGTCAATAGCAGGAAGGAGATTCTGAGTTCCTCTAGATCTGGTGTGCATGCAAGGTTGCAATCAACAGGATCCTGAGATGCAAAATAAACAAGTAGACAACCAAAACAAGTTAGTACTCAGAATGATAAGTGTAACAGAACTTGCAAAACTTGAAATCTCAAATGTAGCAAAATGAATCATAAATGGCAACGACGCCAAATTGATACTAAGATTTTTGTGTATCCTAGCAGGTTCAATTAACCTTATGTAGTTGTAGTACTTAAGGTGTCAATCCAAATGGGATGATGCTAGTCACTCAAGATGCAATCAAGATTTCACAAGTCAATTCAAAGAGAGTGTTTTTATCTAACAATCCTAGAATGATCAGAATGCAAAACGGAAATGTGTTCTAGGACCAGAAACGAGAATGTATGACAAGAAGAAAAAATGAATGAAAACATAAACGAGTCTAAACACAGACAAAACCACAAGATAAGAAACAGTGTCAGGAATGCAATAAAAATCAGGAAGAAAGAAGTCCTAAGGATGAGAGTAATTGATGTCGGTGGAGTCTCCTAGTCTACAGATTGTTTAACATGACACAAACAAACTATCCCTATACAATGAACATCACGACTTAGCTAATCCAATCTCTTGGCAGAAGCTACTCATACTCAAACACTTCCAAACCTAGCTCTTGCTAGAGAAACATGGTTAAACAGGCATGACGAACCAGTTTATTCACGTCAACAAACATCCTAGACAACTAATCTCTTAGGCTAGGAACGTAAGTGTCTAGCACTAGTTGGTCAGACATTTCATCAAACACCTTTTGGGTGTGGAAGTGTCGAAGACCTAATTCCAATTGATTAGAGAGAAACTAGTATTTCTAACTCTAGTCCAGAAGGGTTTCATACAAATCAAGCTTAAACACCCTGCATACTAAGATGATCCACCTAATTTATCCCATCCTCAAGAACTATCACACTACTCAGATCCGAAAGTCATCATCAAGAAAGCAAACCCAGAAAACATTGAATCAAGCATAGTGAGATAGATAAAAATGAGAAGAACAAATTTGTAGAATAAATCAAGTGCAAACACTGAATAAACTCGGAGATGTCGGATTACAAGTCTCAGAACGTTTTTTGGTGGCTAGGTCAAACCTCAACGAAAAGAACTAAAAAAAAGATATAAGATGAGATCTCCCCAGCCAAGACTTAACAAAACGTATTTATAGTAAAAACATGTAAATCCCTAAAACTTAAAACGACAAGGTGAAGAGTCGGTTTGGTAATCTCCTGAAGCGTGTAAGACGGAACGTCTTCGTGACATGTGCGAAAGAGTCGGTGTGCGTCCAGTCCTCGATTGGTATATGAAAGTGGCTCGAATGGTGTGAGTGAAAGTGGCTCAAGCGTGGTCGGTGAAAGTGGCTCGAGCGTGGTCAGTGAAAGTGGCTCGAGAGAGGGTGCCGAGAGTGTTGTGAGATTGGCTCGAGAGAGGGTGCCGAGAGTGTTGTGAGATTGGATTGAGAGAGGGTTCCGGGAGTATTGTGAGATTGGCTCGAGAAACGGTTCCGGGAGTGTTGTGAGATTGGCTCGATTGGTGCAGCTCGATTGGTGACCTGAGATTGGCTCGGTCGGACCTCTGGAGAGCGTGGCGAGTGAGAGTGGCTCGGTCGGACCTCTGGGGTGTGTGGTGAGTGAGAGTGGCTCGGTTGGACCTATGGAGTGCGTGGCTCGATCAGATGCGCTTCCAACGTCTCCTAAATACCTGAAATACTCTGAAAATGCACAATGTATGCAAGAATGATGCAAGAACTAGCTAGACATGCAAAGTGTATAGAAAGAACTAGAAAATGATGCAAACCAATGAGTTATCCTAACTAAATGAATGATAAATATATGCTAAGAAGAGACAAAATATAGACATATCACTGCTCAATCTGCGAGACCAAAACCCATTCGGTATAAATTACAATAAATCAACCCATAAAAAATAAAACGTTATAAACAAGTATAGGTGTATGGAAGGATATAGGTTTTGATCAAAAATGATTTGTGGTGAAAATGGCTTGTTTGGGTTAGTCATGAGTGTCGTGTAGGTTTCTTCTCAGAGACATAGGGAAATGTTGGCCACGAAGACGCGGTTGATCACGGCTGATCAGATTAGCCCATAAATTCGCAAGTGGTAGCAAGTAATGCTTTTCGTCCCACTTAACCATCTTGATTCCTGTTTCACAGATCCGTGTGAAACAAACATTCATATTATTATGTCGGTATTTAGGCCAAAGATGTAGCACGCGGGTGATGTAGCTGAGGTGTGAAGCATGAAAGCGTCAACTTCATCTATATACTTAATTGATTTTAGAAGTTGATTGGCAAGATCATCACGGTCAAGGCCTTGATGGATGAACTTACTTAGCAGACCTTCTACTAGTCCAGAGCTCAACCACAACTTTACACAATCGTCCAGAACAGCCAACACATTGGATGACGTTGGATCTAATAAAATCAATGGTTTATATAATCTTGTTGAGGGTCAAAATTTTTTTACTACTCTATAAATTTCTCCCACCGAGAGAGCATAACTCTTCTTGATCACGCAATACGAATAAGTCAAGATTAATGAAATACTCTCAAATGCAAGAAGATTGATGTGCTAACGGTTGGAACCTTGAGGTTTAGATAGAATTTCTTCTTGAACATCATTTTGAATCACCTACTTCCAAATGGATGCAGCATGTTGCAATTTTTAGCACATGTCAAAGCAATTACAAACCATGTTGAAGCGTATTTCGAATGTTGCTCGGGTGAACCCATGTTTATGATCTTCAGGGCCAACGTGGTAACATTAGCCTTTTTTTTGTTCTGAGTATTGAAATACGCCCATAGAGTGCTTCCAACTAAGGCCTAAATTTGAGGTCACAAACCCCTAAATATGGTATTATTGTCACATGCATTGCAGATAAATATATTTATCCACACAATCACATTTCATTACTATTATATCTTCTTATATGTACGGATTGTTTTATTGAATGACAGTAAACAATTTAGAACCAAATAAAATAACGTTAAAAAAAAGATAAAATGGGTTGATGATGTTGTAACGTGATGATCATACCTTATTGATGGGAGCAAAATGCCTCTGATGAAGTCCATCCCCCTTCACTCGGAGTTAGCAGCACTGATTTGAGCTATGGAGAGTATTCTTGTTGGTGGGATTGCTTGCCAAAGTTTCGAGACGGATTGTGGAGAATTACTTGCGATGGTGCAAGATCCAGAAGACTGGCCGGCGTTCTCTAACCTACTAGCTAATTTGCAACGACTTCGGTCCTCCTTCCCACTTTTTACCCTGTCGATGATCCCTTGTTCTTCGAATCTAAAGGCACATTACCTCGCTCGGTCGTCAAGAATTTTAATCGTAGAAACGTCCTCTATAAACTCTTTTCCTCCAGTTTGGATTACCAATCTTGGAGTTTCTTTTTAATTAATGTGTGATTGATAAAAAAAAAAGATGAAACATATTTGTCTCATGAATTTTTATGTATAAAACTTCTACCACTATATATATATTTTTAATCTATTTTAGCTGTATTTTTTAAGTACTTTTAGGATTAAGAAAGTTTTACACGTTTTAAAACAAAATAGATCAAAAAGGAAAAAAATATGTTTCAGAACATTTTCAAAACACCATAAGTATGAACTTTTTTTAAGAACTTCTTGTACACCAATAAAGATATATTGGACTCTATAGAAAGCTAAAAGAGTAAAGATTCACATTGAAGTGGAGATAAAAAAATTGTTTCTACATTTTCAGTTAATTTTGAACATGGATACTGCTCAAATGGAGAGTATTATTCTAGATCAAACAACAAAACATTTATCAGAAAAAGTAAATTTTGAACTTATATTATTTTGGTTTTAAAAAGAAGTTGTCTCCTTTAAAAGAACTTTACTTGATTTAAGTTTCGAAATGTATTGTAATACTATTAAATATAATATATGAGATGTTAGTAAATTAATAACATTTATTAAGATTTAATTAGAGAAAAATATTTGTCAAATTCTTTGTATCCCATTTATACATAAACTTAAAAGTTCCAGCTGCATTATTTTGTATATATATTCTATTTTTTTTTGCGCTTGCCAGAAACATATGTTAGGCTTCCTACCCCCTCATACATCATGCATAATTTTGTTTTCGCAATAAATGCATTAAAATTTGCATGTGCATTAAAATTTGCATGTTGCTCATAATCAGGTCCCTGAAAAAATATGATAAAAATGATATGTATTCAAATTAGCTACATAGATATAGAACACAAAAAATATTGTAGAAATATTAGAGACAAGAATAATATGAAATAAATAAAACTTTAAAATTAATTACCTTCCATAAATTGCATCATATCAAAGTTCTTGGAAAAACAATGAATTTAATTATCCAATAGTTATTGGAGGGAAGAAAATTAAATTTGGTAGCTTCATCTTGACCCTGTCTACAATTGATCAGAAGTTTTTCGTTATACTCAAGACAATTCAAAATTTCGATGTTAAAATGTCTAAATATAATAATAAACTCTATTTTTTGGGTGGAGATAAAAAATAAGAAGAGGAAACATATTAAAAATTTTCTCATCTTTGTTATCTTATTTTCATCTCCTTACATGAATATGTATATATATAGACTTTTCACATACACATGTATGTACAATATAGCAATAAATAAATGCCATATTTGTTAATATATTTATTTTTATCATTGACTGTTCTTTCATACTCTTTCAGTTTCATATTCAGTTTTATTACTTAAAATTTGTCTTATATAACTAGACTAATATATTTCTCAAATTTTTTCGGCCAACCGTCTTAAAACAATTACATAGTTAAACCCCACGTTTGACTTTAAACTATGAAAATTTGATGATAGACTATCTAAGTGATTGTTGGTACAGTACTAGTAAAGGTAAAATACAAAAGGAATATCATGTAACTAATTGTAGAATCAGTAACAATTCTTTCAAAAGTATACATGTTTTGCTCTTATGATTTATGAGAATAGAGTACTGATAGTCGGATAAAAGTAGGCTTACGGACCGAGAGAACAGCGTGGTTGTGGGATATACAATTTTCTCGATTTTTGAGCTGTATTTTGTCTAATTGTTTACGCATAAGTATTTATTTTATTGATCGTTGTGAGTAAAAAAAAAATGAGAAAATTGAAAATAAATGATCACTAAAAAAAAGTTTATCCATATACATCTTTATTTTAATTATTTTAAAATTATCATTTTTAGAGGTTGATTAAGCATGTTGAGTTAGAGTTACTAAAGATTGAGCATCGAAAATGTGTTAGACACATTTATGGTAACTAAAGAAGAATCATCCAAATAAGAAGCGACTGAAGAAACTCTTCTGGGATCTAGTTTGGTGCTACAATAGCAAAGATTATGAAGAGAACTTGGAGAGGATCCATGCATACGATAGTAAAGTGTATGAAGATGTTATGAAGACTAAACCAAAGACATGGTGTAGGGCCTTCCACAAGATTGGTAGCTACTGTGAGGATGTTGAAAACAACTCTGTCGAGTCCTTCAACTGTACAATTAAGAAGGCAAGAGAGAAGCCATTTGTGGCCATGTTGGAGGCTGTTCGAAGGCTTGCAATGGTTCAGATTGCTAAGAGGTCTGCACTTTCTCATTCACACGAAGGTTAGTAACATTACACTTCTTCTATCTTTCATTTATTTTGTATTGAATTCGAAAGTTTAATGTGTATTCATGTATTTGTCAGGGATATGCACTCCATATGTGAAATGTTTCTTGGCTGAAGAGCATAAGACAGCTTCTCTGTGCTTTGTACATCCCAGCACAAATGGAGCTTATGAAGTTTACCTGGGATATGAGAAACACAGAGTCAATTTAAATGAAAGGACTTGTACCTGCATGAAGTTTCAGATATGTGGAATCCCCTGCGAACATGCTTATGGACTGATACTCAAGAAGACATTGGAAGCTGAAGACTACGTGTGTGAATGGTCCCGAACTTTTAAGTGGAAGGAAAATTACACGGAGGGGATTGTTCCACAAAGAGGTCCACGCTATTGGCCTTGCACTGGAGGTGAAAGTGTGCATCCACCACCAAGGCCGGATGATGAAAAGGTAGACAAGAAGAGGAAGAAAGGTCTTCATGAGTCACCTACCAAGAAGAAACCAAAACAAAAGAAGAGAATCATGCATTGTGGGATATGTGGTGCAACTGATCATAATTGTAGGTACCACCAGAAGAAGAATAAGAAGAATACAACACAGGTTAGTTATACTTTCTAATATGATGGTTGTTCTTTGTTTCACTCAATTGATTTTGATATTTGATTAAATTTGTAGGGTGGAACTCAAGTGGAATCTACTCAAGGTTGTCTTACTCAAGAGAAGTAATTGATGGATGATTGTGGAGGATTAGCAGAAGGCAAAGTGTTTTTTTTTTTTTGGTATTATGACCTGTTTCATAACATATGTTGTTCTGCCTTAGTATGGTCTATGTGTCTTTTGAACCTTATTATTAATCCTTGATGTTCTACTCTTTTGAACAAATTTGTATGGTCTCTTTTGAACAATTTTAACATCTCTTCTTTTGAATTATTTTGTCTCATAAAAAACCAAATATGACATCATATTAGCTTAACATTGAATCTTAACAACTTAACAATGTCATCATATTAGCTTAACTAGACCAAAGATGATCATAGAACCAAATACTAAAACAATTATCATCCTATTCATCCTTGATTTGAATGCAGCTTTTACATCTTCAATCCTCTCAAATATCTCTTTCTCAAGCTCCATTACCATCTTCTTCTTAAGCTCCATTTGCATCTTCTTCTCAACCTTCATTGTCTCTGATATGAACTCTTTCATTGAATCCACCTCATCCAACAAAGCCTCATCGACCCATTTAAAAACGTGATTGTCATTCATAATCTAGACCATTGACAATTGATTTGGTTATCGTTTAGAACCGAGATAATAATAAGCTACACCATAAATGTGATTATCATTACGTTATTTCCAGCTGCATACACACACCGAAGGTATCGTCGATTTGGGTTATGGTCGGATTTGGAAGTTTTGGCCACAATTGCTTCTCCACACCAACATCTCTTAGGTATACCAACAACTCTTCCTCCTTCGCGGACATTTGTTGAACAGCTCGAAGATCCAGAGATATTGCTCATGATTTTGAGAGAAATAGAGAGAGTTTTCTTTTTCAATTTCGATTTTTAGGGTTCTTATTTGCCAATTTGAGGGTTTTCGTTTTAAAATAGAAGAAAAAAACTCAGGTCGGGTTGTATGTGTTACCCGAGTTCTAAATTGGTTTCACACCGGTTTAACATGGGTTTCTATCGGGTTTTGTACCAAAACCGTGTAAACCCAGTCCGATGGGAAATAAGCAGAGAAGTATGGATTCGGGGGGATATAGACCGAACATATAAGTACGAAGGAGAACTGATAAGATATCAAAGATCGATGAGGAACTGGCAAGATATGATAGTTCCGATGGGGAAATAGTACGTCGGTTCATTTATTTTATTGATCGTTGTGTAAAAAAAAAAGATAGCCCACAGATCGAGACCAACACTATTCACCTGTCTAGTTAAAAAAAAAAAATTAAAAACGCGACTAAAAGAAATTTAGGGAAGACAAGCACGACGGCGATTGCTTCCTCCGATCAGTCATGCCAACTGGCGATTGCTTCCATTGTCATCAGCCAGGTCACTGGGCCAACAACTGTCCTTTTAAAACCACTACGGAGCCCGCCTCCTCCGCTTCCCCGCCGGTCATTCACTGCCCCTGCAACGGCGGACCTTGCAACATTTTTACTTCTAAAACTGGGAAAAACCCAAACAGGAGATTCTACAAATGCCCAGTAAGTCTCTCTGTCTGATCTCTCTCTGTCTCTCTCTCTCTCTCTGTCTCTCTCTGATCTCTGTCTCAACGTAGATCCCAAGCTGTGGATTTTTCAAATGGTGTGATGAAGTGAGTATCATCAAACCGGAGTCAATCTCTGTTCACCCCACTTGCGCTTGTGGCGCTGGACCTTGTACAAGAGTAACATTCATCGATGGACCAAATGCTCAACGTTCTTACTTTGTTTGCTGCCTTAAGAAGGTAAAAAAATAATAACAACGAAACTCTTATCCATTACATATTTGGGAGTTTGATTTGATGTTGTTGTCTCTTCTGATGTTTTTTTGTTAGAATTTTGGGGCTTGTGGATTCTTTCAGTGGGAGGATGATTTTCAAACTCAACCTCAACCTCAACCTGAACAAGTAGGGAATGATGGTTCTCCTTGTCCTACTTTGATTGGACATTCGGGTTTTGACTCTGTGGATGATGTTAGTTTGTTGTTACACGAGACTAGTTTGGATTCTAATGGTAATGTAAAAAGGAGTAGACTTGGAGTGGTGGTTGAAACAGATTTGAATCCAAGTTCATCTAATGAGTCTACTCTTGGAAACAGAGTTGTTGGTAGAACTGCACAGCCTCTGAAAGATAATCTTCTAATGAATGCAGTCCCTATGGGAAAAGAATCAATTCCGGTTTTTGCAGGTTTCAACAATCGCAAACCGGTTTACAATGGCGTATCTGCCTCTGCAGATGGCAGAAACCGAGGTATTTTCTCTGTGTTCTTTACTTGAGTGTACATTTTGGCTGTTACTTCTTTTGGCATTGTTAGCTTTCGCAATATTGGTTAGTTCGGTGGCCTTTTCATTTGTGCGCTTATAGTCTTTTATGGTATTTTGTTTTTTTCTAGGCACTGTCCCTTCATTTGATTTGATTACATTATGTGAAGATGCGGTTCACCTTGAGACGGACGAGCAAGTACTTCCTTCACTTGCCCCTACACACGTTGACCCTCAAGTAGAGTCTTTGCGTAGTGGTCTTTTCGGATTCAACTGTAAATCGAGTTATGCATCGGAGGACAAAACTGGTGTATGTCAGAACACTAGCGATTCAGTTTCGAATGGCAAAACCAATCCTAACCATAAACATCAACCAGAGCATCAATCTTATGAAACCGGAGCCTCGTTTTCAGGTAGCTTCTCCTTGATGGACCTCATTGAGCAATACAACTCAGAAAAGCTCCATTTCAAGAGTGTTTCTTTGAAATATGTTGATGCATTGACTGCCTTTACGGGTTCGTACAAGCAATTAGAGTCACTTCGTGATAGAGCACATAGTCTCAAGAAAGAGCTACGAGATGTAGAGAAACAGGTGAAGTTTTGCGAGGCCGAGACATCTGAATTTGCAATGAGTCTTCGAGAAGTTTCTGGTGAAATGGTGAAATTGCAGAAAAAGATGGTTGAGAAAAAAGACGGCAGGGAAAGTGGCTAAGGAAGAGAGAGTTAACAAGCAAAGGGGTTTCACAGATCCGTAGATAAGAAAATGAAGATGAGGATGGACTTGAATGTTTATATAATATGTACAACTATATCGACTGAAGATGATGTATGGTTCTGTAAAACTTATGTACTATTATTTAGGGCTAAGCATTTTGTTAATTTCGCACAATATTATCCTACTTCTGTAGTCTTTGCTATTTTCGAAGCAATCAAAAATAATTATGTCGTATTCACCCATCAATACAGTAAAATTTGAAGGTTTTTCATCAGTGACACATCAGTTTCTTTTCCTTCCAATTAAAACATTTTATTAATACATTTCATCCTATATTTTTAATACCTCAGTTTTTTTTTTAATTAAAACAAAAACCAATTTAAAAAAATTATTTTTTTCTGTAGTTTTTTGGACCTAACATGATGCTTAAGTAAGCACCCATAAATACACCTTTTTACATTAATTATTAGTATTTTTATATAATAGTAATTTATTAGTAGTAATTTGATAACATTTTTATAATAGGGAATATAACTCAGTTAGAGAGAGGTGTGTGATGTTCTGTTATAAAATAGTCATATATATGCTTCCAAATCATATGTAAGCTTTTGAAGTTCAAAAACAAATGTTTTATATTATGTTCTAATTTTTTCTCAAATCTTTCATTTAAAAAATAAGAAAATATATATATAGTTGGAATATGTGAATAGTTACGTAAAAAATAGAAAGATGTAAACTTCGATCTTTTCAACTTATGAGGTGAACTTTTAAATCACTAACGAGCACCATTAGTTAGTTAATTAGATATACCATAATTTCTTTTAGACATTAGGGCATCATTAATGGGAGAACTTTTTTTTGTGTTCTTAGATTAAATATATAGTGAAAATAATGTTAGATTAGTTGTTAAGATCATAGGTAAAAAAAATGGGAGAACTAATCATGGTGTTCTTAGAATAAAGATATAGTGAAATAATATTCATAAACATTTTACAAATTATAAAAACTTATAAAATAACATTTAAATTGCTTACTTATATAAAAGCAATTGTATACTTATAAATTAATATAATATTCTTAAACATATTACAATTATAAAAACTTATAAATTAACATTTAAATTGCATACTTATATAAAAGCAATTATATACTTATAAATTAATATAATATTCTTAAACATATTACAGTTATAAAAACTTATAAATTAACATTTAAATTGCATACTTATATAAATGAAATATTTTCTTTTTTTCCAAAAAATCTCGTCCAATCACATGAAGTCACGTCAAATAAGAACTGGGCTTAAATCAGTTCTATATAAAGAACTAAAAAAAGTGTTCTAAGCCACTATTCATTATTTTTATATTTTTTTTGGGCTTAGAACACCCTTGGTGTTCTCCCATTAATGATGGCCTTAGAATCACAGTTCTATAATTATAGTCTTATGTTCACAAAACCTAAAAGAAACACAATTTCCATATCACAGTATTGGACCAAAACACTGAGCAAAACCTATTATAGAAAATTCTATGTTTTTAAGTTTTAACAATGGATGAGAATACTGATGAAATTATTGCTTTAATCAATCAATACAATAAAAGTTGTATGTTTTTCACCAGAGCATTACACATCAGCTTTTTTTTTACTCTTACGTGAACAAAACTAAAGAGAGAAACGACGCTCGATTTCTTCTTCTTCGTTGTCTTTTATACTATCTTATTCGGGATTTGGTGGAAGTAAGGATTTATTCAATTTGATTTATCTGATTAAGTGTGACTGAAGATCATTGATATCAAAAATAATATTAATTGGACTGCACATCAATATTGAAGTATACTAAAATTATCTAAAATAAATACAAAACATTGTGTTCGATTGTAAATAAGAAATGATCTCCATCATTATCATCTCTTTTATATTTCTATCATCATTAATATCATATTTCATAAATGTTTTGTATGATAGTATCACATTAGTTTTAAAGCAAAAAATAGCTTAAAATTATGTACCAAAGCATCATGAATTCTATTTGTTCAACAGGCTTTGTAAATGAGAAACAAATCAAGAACTAAGGGTTTGAAATCTCTAAACTTATTTCTTAAGGTAATAAAATTATAAATATATTCAAGAAATAAATTTATGAAATCAAAAACTCAAGTATCCTAAGATGATATAAATTATAATAACAAAAAAAAATTACTATTAAAATTATCATGAACTTATGAAATTTGATTTCCAACAACATATATTATATTATGAAACCGGATAAAGAACAAAACACAAAAAATATAACTAAAATAAAATAAAAAAATAATCTTACG
This sequence comes from Camelina sativa, assembly GCF_000633955.1. Taxonomy (NCBI): domain Eukaryota; kingdom Viridiplantae; phylum Streptophyta; class Magnoliopsida; order Brassicales; family Brassicaceae; genus Camelina; species Camelina sativa. The sequence goes on along the minus strand of NC_025701.1, from coordinate 34,412,887 downwards.
GCGTAGCGCGGGTACTATTCTAGTGTTCTTAAAATTAAAAGAGAATTACAAGTAATTTTGTTACTTGAGTTATTCCTTTTGACGAAATAATCAATCTCGATCAAGACAGCAATACTTTGAATCAAAACACCGAGAGAAGGAAAATAGAAGAAGAAAGATCCGAGTGATATATATCTTTGGCCTTTGTAGCCCATGTCCGTTAAATATCAACATACACTTCAATTTTGGAAATTCATTTTATTTCATTTGTTAAAACAATTGATTTAAAAATAAAATAAAAATTTGTGATGTGGTTTAATCTTATTGGATATGTGACTTTTGTTTTATATGATAGAAAATGTATTAAATATATAAAATAGAACTTCTATAATCAAATTTAAGTAGTAAAACTAAATATGAAACTGAAAGAATATGAAAGAACAGTCAATGAACAAAATTAAATATATTAACTAATATGACATTTATTTATTGCTATATTGTAGATACATGTGTATGTGAAAAGTGTATATATATATATATACATTTCATGTAAGGAGAATAAAATAAAATAATAAAGATGGGGAAAATTCTAATATGTTTTTTCTTCTTATTTTTCTTTTCTATCCAGAAAATAGACTCCATTCTTGTATTTAGGAGATTTAATATTTCAATTTGGAATCGTCTTTCAGGTGACAAAAAACTTATGGTCATTTGTAGACAGGGCAAAGGTAAAGCGACCGACATTGTTTTTCTTCCCTTCAATGTTCAATGGACGATTTACTTCACTGTTTACCCAAGAACTTTGATATGGTGCAACATATGGAAGGTAATTCATTTCAAAGTTTATTTCTTTCACATTCTTCGTGTGTCTAATATTGCTACAATATTTTCTTATGTAAAATACATATCATTTTGTATTTTATCAGGGGCCTGATTATGTGCAACATGCACATTTTAACGCATTTATCGGGAAGGAAAGCTTTATACATGATGTATGTGGAGGTAGAAAGCCTAATGTATGTTTGTGGCAAGCACAAGAAGATGGAGTATATGTACGAAATAATGCAGTCGGAACTTTTAAACTTATGTTTAAATGGGATACAAATAGTTCGACAAATATATTATTCTAATTAAATATATTTTCTGAAGAAATATTATTACTTTACCAATATCTCATATAATAAAATGTATTGAGAGTTTAAACAAAGTGTACCACTAATTATTTACCATATTTTACTTGGTTTTAAACAAAAACTGTCTCCTTTAAAAGAATTTTAATTGTTTTATTTATATTTTACTTGGTTTGTAAACAAAATGCACCACTATCAATAATTACGATGATTGGTAAAATGTGTTGTTGTCTGATAGCTGTAACCTGAACAGCTAAAACTCCTTACCTTATATGGGCTGCACCGCGCTGAATGATATATAATAAGAGTTGGTTATGGCGAGAGCTACTTTCATCGCAACAAATTTTATGGTCTCTTAAGTGCTTACACAGTGTAAATGTGTCATTGTTTGATAGAGAATAAAACTTTAAATTTGACCAGTATTCATGTTGAAAATAAAATAAAAATATAGAAATAAAATAATGACCATTGAAATTTACATTATTTTATTTCTATGTCAACGGACCCCTTGTTGGCTTGTCCACTTCCAAGTCTATGGATATCTTGTCCACTTCCAACCTATGGACCCACTTTTTCTAAATAGGCTTCATACCATTTCATTAGGTCTATAAACCCATAAATATCTGACAGTCGGTTTTCTACGTTCGGAAAACTTTAAAGACGTGTTTACCATCCTAATTATATGACTAAATTACATAAAAAAATTGCTAGGTAATATATGTATTTAATTTAACCAGATACTAGATTTTAATCCGCTGTACACCGTATGCATATAATTTTTATTATTTATTTTTTATTGTATTATTTTGTTAAATATTGGATGTTTTGCAAATAAAAGAGTTACTAAATTTATCGACTATTTGTGTGGCTAAATGTTTATATTAGTTTTTAACCTGTAATACTTCATGACCATTTGTTTGTTATATTTAATTTATTTTGTTTAGTGTTTTAGATTTTATTTTGATTTTTAGTTATTATAACGAAAAATAAGGGATCTAAATACATAGTAAGTCATTTATACACTATGATTAAGTCACATATTTCCTAATGATTTAATTATTTTACACAATCTTAGTTAAATCAACTTAATTTTTATATGTCAAATATTATAATATTAATAGTGTTGACAAATAATAAAATAAGGATTTAATCCGTGTTAGCACAAATTTAATGATATTTTATTAATTCCAACATGTCCTCTTTATAACCCATCTACTATATGTAACATCCGCGAACCAAATAATGGAATTGAGGGATGGGTGTCGACCGACACCAACTTTTTCTGGTTCGACCAGATTGTTTTAATTCGTGATTTTGGGCTGGTTTGGTTTAGTTGGGTTGCCTAAACTGTGTATTTAAAGGAAAAGACGACCCAAGTCGAGGGTTTTCATTTTTGTCGCCGTTCAGTGAGAAAAGAGAGAAAAAGGAGAGAAAGCGTTTGAGAGTGTTTTTGAGAGTTTTTGGGATTGTTCTTGGTGTTTTTGGAGAGATCTGTGGCTGTAGAAGGGAGAGCTGTTGTTGGGAACGAAAGAGAAACTTCTTAAGGTGTTGTTTCCACCGTTTCTCAATCCAATCTTCCTTTAAAAGAGGTTAGTGCTTGACCATGGCTGATCTAAGCCTGAGATCTCTGTTGATTTAGCTGTTCTTTGTTTTTTTTTTGTGTTTTGCTTGCGTGGGTTGGTTGGTTTTATGTTTCCTTAGGTTCCTAAACTTCTGGGAGAGTTTGGAGCGGATTAGGGATGATTTGGAGCGGAGGTTCGATGTTCGTTTTCGTGCAGATTGTGTCTGCGGAACCAGTTTCGATCCACACCATTTGGTGTCAGTCGATACCATGGATTGATCAGTGTCGGTCGACACCAGTTAGGTGATGGTCAACACCAGTGACGTGTTAGTGTCGGTAGCGTCGGTTGACACCATACTTAACGAAGACTTGTTTTCATGGTTTGATGTGTTGTTTGTGTTTGGTTTGTTTGCTTTAATAATAGAATCTCATTAGCTTGTGTGTATAGCCCAGTAGATGGGAGGATGGCCTCATTGAGTGTTTATGACAATACTCATGCATCTCAATTTGTGTTTGTGGTGCAGGTAAAGGCAAAGTGTGATCGTGGAATCAGGACGATGAGGAGGAAGATGTTCTAGAGGCTTGATTGATTGTGGTCTAGCTATTGGTTCGCAGGCGTTACATGATCACTATGGATTTCATGGTGGGATTGCCTGTATCAAGGACGTTTGATGCGACTTGGGTCATTGTGGACCGTTTGACTAAGTCTGCACACTTTCTGGCCATCAAGAAAACTGATGGAGCAACGGTTTTGGCTAGGAAGTATGTGAGAGAGATAGTCAGATTGCATGGTCTGCCTGCTAGTATTGTGTATGATCGAGATTCCAAGTTTACTTCGGTGTTCTAGAGGGCATTTTAGGTAGAGATGGACACAAAGGTGCATATGAGTACAACCTATCATCCTCAGACGGACGGTTAGTCAGAGAGGACGATCCAGACCTTGGAGGAATTATTGAGGATGTGCGTGCTAGATTGTGGTGGTCACTGGGCAAACCATTTGAGCTTGGTTGAGTTTGCTTATAAAAACAGTTACCAGGCTAGCATTGGGAGGGCTCCTTATGAGGCGTTGTACGAGAGGTCATGTCGTACACCATTATGCTGGACTCAGGTGGGGGAGAGGAGCATGTTTGGTGCGTATTTTGTTCAGGAGACCTCGGGGAAGATCCAGGTTCTGAAGCTGAACGTGAAGGAGGCTCAAGATCGACATAGGAGTTATGATGATAAGAGGAGAAAGGATCTTGAGTTTCAGGTGGGTGACAGCGTGTACCTCAAGATGGCCATGTTGTGGGGTTTGAATAGGTCATTGACAGAGACTAAATTGAGTCCGAGGTACATGGGACCGTTCAGGGTGGTTGAGCGGGTGGGACCAGTGGCATACCGGTTGGAGTTGGCTGAGGTTATGCGTGCGTTCCACAAGGTATTTCATGTGTCGATGCTGAGGAAATGTCTTCATGAGGGTGATCGGTTGTTGGGTAAGGTTCCTAAGGATCTTCAGCCCAACATGACCTTGGAGGCGAGACCGTTGAGGGTGCTCGAGAGGAGATTCAAGGAACTTTGGTAGAAGAAGATTCCTTTGATGAGAATCCTATGGGATTGTGATGGTGTAATGAACAGACTTGGGAGCCAAAGCGAGAATAAAGGCAAGGTTTAAAAAGTTGTTTGAGAAGCAAGCCGCGACTTGAGCTTGTCTAGCCGGGTCCCAGTTGTAGTCTGTGGCAGGAGCGGGTATGGAGTACTCCAGCCCATCTCTCTTGATACTTGGTCGCTTAGCGGTGGTTGCTTGTGCAACTATTACTAAGTACCAAGATGAGGTGGTGCTCGGGATGCGGGTTGATGGCTTGGATTGTTGTATTTTATTTTTATGTATTTTTGTTGAGGTTGTAACGATTATGGCATTTTGGGATTAATAAGATGAGTATTTTTCTTTATGTTTGACTATTGTTGTCATCGGTAAAAGAGAAATAGCTCAGGATTCTATTTTTGGGAAGTTTCCGTAAACAGAAAGTTTCCACAAAAAGGAGGTTTCCATAATTAGAAAGTTTCTAAAAAGGGAAGTTTTGTGGAAAGGGTTGAGGTAGATCTAGTCGGGAGATACTCAATGGCATCAGACCTGTTTTCTCAAGGCCGTGTGGGCCCAAATCATGTGATACCGATAGCTCGATGGACTTTGTGGCCAGAGGGTAGGAGTGGTATGTTGCTTTGGATGACGATCCGAGAGCGCGCTTTAGGTTGANTAATGAACAGACTTGGGAGCCAAAGCGAGAATAAAGGCAAGGTTTAAAAAGTTGTTTGAGAAGCAAGCCGCGACTTGAGCTTGTCTAGCCGGGTCCCAGTTGTAGTCTGTGGCAGGAGCGGGTATGGAGTACTCCAGCCCATCTCTCTTGATACTTGGTCGCTTAGCGGTGGTTGCTTGTGCAACTATTACTAAGTACCAAGATGAGGTGGTGCTCGGGATGCGGGTTGATGGCTTGGATTGTTGTATTTTATTTTTATGTATTTTTGTTGAGATTGTAACGATTATGGCATTTTGGGATTAATAAGATGAGTATTTTTCTTTATGTTTGACTATTGTTGTCATCAGCAAAAGAGAAATAGCTCGGGATTCTATTTTGGGAAGTTTCCATAAACATAAAGTTTCCACAAAATGGAGGTTTCCATAATTAGAAAGTTTCTAAAAAGGGAAGTTTTGTGGAAAGGGTTGAGGTAGATCTAGTCGGGAGATACTCAATGGCATCAGACCTGTTTTCTCAAGGCCGTGTGGGCCCAAATCATGTGATACCGATAGCTCGATGGACTTTGTGGCCAGAGGGTAGGAGTGGTATGTTGCTTTGGATGACGATCCGAGAGCGCGCTTTAGGTTGATGACCCAAGAGCGGGATTGTTGAGATTCCCTAGTACCGTAGTTGTGGGCTGGGCTCGACTGTGAGCTGGTATGTC
>NC_025701.1:34404911-34407262 GCF_000633955.1 Camelina sativa | reverse complement strand
ATTGCGACCCGAGAGTCGGGGGGGGGGGGAGTGTGTGTGAATGACTTCCTCGATGTCGTAGCTTAAGGTGGGTGGCCTGATAGCGAGCCAGCATGATTCGTTGGTTGCGACCACGGAAGAAGGAGGCACTGAGTTGTGAGCAAATAATGTCTAGGATGTGAGTATATTGGCTAGAGGGAGACCTCGGGATTCAGTCGGAGGGTTGCGGGCTGTTGTAACAATTTCACGGGAAACCTTGGCTGACAATGTTCAGTCCGGTCGGAGGACGTGCGGGCCGTGTTGACGGTGGCACGGAGGTCTTTAGCGGATGAACGGTGCTGTTGTAACACCCGCGAACCAAATAATGGAATCCGGCGAGAAGTTTCGGGGAAAACGATGCTCGGTATGTGCGTCGGTCGATGCACTTGGTGTGTCGGTCGATGCAACGCGAGGACGGCGCGGATTGACCTAGGAGGCATCGGTCGATGCGATGTGGAGGCATCGGTCGATGCAATTAGAGATTTTGCATAATGTCGAGCATGCGTCGGTTGATGCAATGTGAGTGTTGGTCGATGCAAGTGAACCTTGTGTTGGTTGATGCAAGCTTGTGTCGGTCGATGCAACCCCAGTTGGTGTCGGTCAATGCATGGTTGGTATCGATCGATGCAGAGGCCTGGTTTGATTTTGTTTGGTTATTGATTGTTGGTTGATGGTTAGAGATGTCTCTTTTGCTTTTGTGTATAGCCCAGTAGATGGGAGGGTTACCTTACTGAGTGTTTATTAAGTACTCATGCATTGCAATTTGTGTTTGTGGTGCAGGTAAAGGCAAAGTGTGATCGTGGAATCAAGGCAATGAAGAGGAGGATGTTCTAGGGACTCGATTGGTTATTGTCTGGCATGACTAGGTTGCTAGAGTTGGGTCGTTAGAACATAGCTAGGTTGGTTGTTCTATGTTTCCTGATGTTTGGTTATTGGAATTGTTATACTTGAGTATTGATTATTTAATTATTGGTTATTTATTGGGTTGATGTTATGGTTATGTTATCCGATGTAGTGTGTCTGTGGTTAGGCGGCTAGTGGGTATGGGACCATTAGTTGTAGAGTATTTGTTTTTATTATTATTATTATTTATTAAAAAAAACAACGGGTCGGGTCATTTCATTTGGTTTAGTTGGGTTGCCTAAACCGTGTATTTAAAGGAAAGGATGACCCAAGTCGAGGGTTTTCATTGTTTTGTCGCCGTTCAATGAGAAAAGAGAGAAAAAAGAGTGAAAGCATTTTAGAGTGTTTTTGAGAGTTTTTGTNGAAATGTCTTCATGAGGGTGATCGGTTGTTGGGTAAGGTTCCTAAGGATCTTCAGCCCAACATGACCTTGGAGGCGAGACCGTTGAGGGTGCTCGAGAGGAGATTCAAGGAACTTTGGTAGAAGAAGATTCCTTTGATGAGAATCCTATGGGATTGTGATGGTGTAGATGAACAGACTTGGGAGCCAGAGGCGAGAATGAAGGCAAGGTTTAAAAAGTTGTTTGAGAAGCAAGCCGCGACTTGAGCTTGTCTAGCCGGGTCCCAGTTGTAGTCTGTGGCAGGAGCGGGTATGGAGTACTCCAGCCCATCTCTCTTGATACTTGGTCGCTTAGCGGTGGTTGCTTGTGCAACTATTACTAAGTACCAAGATGAGGTGGTGCTCGGGATGCGGGTTGATGGCTTGGATTGTTGTATTTTATTTTTATGTATTTTTGTTGAGATTGTAACGATTATGGCATTTTGGGATTAATAAGATGAGTATTTTTCTTTATGTTTGACTATTGTTGTCATCAGCAAAAGAGAAATAGCTCGGGATTCTATTTTGGGAAGTTTCCATAAACATAAAGTTTCCACAAAATGGAGGTTTCCATAATTAGAAAGTTTCTAAAAAGGGAAGTTTTGTGGAAAGGGTTGAGGTAGATCTAGTCGGGAGATACTCAATGGCATCAGACCTGTTTTCTCAAGGCCGTGTGGGCCCAAATCATGTGATACCGATAGCTCGATGGACTTTGTGGCCAGAGGGTAGGAGTGGTATGTTGCTTTGGATGACGATCCGAGAGCGCGCTTTAGGTTGACGACCCAAGAGCGGGATTGTTGAGACTCCCTAGTACCGTAGCTGTGGGCTGGGCTCGACTCTGATTCCACCGTTTCTCAATCCAATCTTCCTTTAAAAGAGGTTAGTGCTTGACCATGGCTGATCTAAGCCTGAGATCTCTGTTGATTTAGCTGTTCTTTGTTTTTTTTTTGTGTTTTGCTTGCGTGGGTTGGTTGGTTTTATGTTTCCTTAGGTTCCTAAACTTCTGGGAGAGTTTGGAGCGGATTAGGGATGATTTGGAGCGGAGGTTCGA
>NC_025701.1:34398259-34401002 GCF_000633955.1 Camelina sativa | reverse complement strand
CAATGTGAGTGTTGGTCGATGCAAGTGAACCTTGTGTTGGTTGATGCAAGCTTGTGTCGGTCGATGCAACCCCAGTTGGTGTCGGTCAATGCATGGTTGGTATCGATCGATGCAGAGGCCTGGTTTGATTTTGTTTGGTTATTGATTGTTGGTTGATGGTTAGAGATGTCTCTTTTGCTTTTGTGTATAGCCCAGTAGATGGGAGGGTTACCTTACTGAGTGTTTATTAAGTACTCATGCATTGCAATTTGTGTTTGTGGTGCAGGTAAAGGCAAAGTGTGATCGTGGAATCAAGGCAATGAAGAGGAGGATGTTCTAGGGACTCGATTGGTTATTGTCTGGCATGACTAGGTTGCTAGAGTTGGGTCGTTAGAACATAGCTAGGTTGGTTGTTCTATGTTTCCTGATGTTTGGTTATTGGAATTGTTATACTTGAGTATTGATTATTTAATTATTGGTTATTTATTGGGTTGATGTTATGGTTATGTTATCCGATGTAGTGTGTCTGTGGTTAGGCGGCTAGTGGGTATGGGACCATTAGTTGTAGAGTATTTGTTTTTATTATTATTATTATTTATTAAAAAAAACAACGGGTCGGGTCATTTCATTTGGTTTAGTTGGGTTGCCTAAACCGTGTATTTAAAGGAAAGGATGACCCAAGTCGAGGGTTTTCATTGTTTTGTCGCCGTTCAATGAGAAAAGAGAGAAAAAAGAGTGAAAGCATTTTAGAGTGTTTTTGAGAGTTTTTGTGATTGTTCTTGGTGTTTTTGGAGAGATCTGTGGCTGTAGAAGGGAGAGCTGTTGTTGGGAACGAAGGAGAAGCTTCTTAAGGTGTTGTTTCCACCATTTATCAACCCGATCTTCCTGCAAAAGGGGTGAGTGCTTGACCATGGCTGATCTAAGCCTGAGATCTATGTTGTTTTGGCTGTTCTTTGTTGTTTGTGGCGTTTTGCTTGCGTATGTTGGTTGATTTTCTGTTTCTTAGGTTCCTGAAGTTTCTGAGAGAGTTTGGAACGAATCAGGGAAGATTTGGAGCGGAGGTTCGACGTTCGTTTTCGTGCAGATTGTGTCTGCGGAAGCGGTGTTAATTGACACCATGGATTGATCAGTGTCGGTCGACACCAGTGATGTGTTAGTATCGGTTGACACCGATGTAGCGTCGGTTGACACCGATGTAGCGTCGGTTGACACCAGACTTAACCAAGACTTGTTTTCCTTGTTTGATGTGTTGTTTGTGTTTGGTTTGTTTGCCTTAATAATAGAATCTCAGTTGCTTGTGTATCNAACTTCTGGGAGAGTTTGGAGCGGATTAGGGATGATTTGGAGCGGAGGTTCGACGTTCGTTTTCGTGCAGATCGTGTCTGCGGAAGCAGTGTCGATCCACACCATTTGGTGTCAGTCGATACCATGGATTGATCAGTGTCGGTCGACACCAGTTAGGTGATGGTCAACACCAGTGACGTGTTAGTGTCGGTAGCGTCGGTTGACACCATACTTAACGAAGACTTGTTTTCATGGTTTGATGTGTTGTTTGTGTTTGGTTTGTTTGCTTTAATAATAGAATCTCATTAGCTTGTGTGTATAGCCCAGTAGATGGGAGGATGGCCTCATTGAGTGTTTATGACAATACTCATGCATCTCAATTTGTGTTTGTGGTGCAGGTAAAGGCAAAGTGTGATCGTGGAATCAGGACGATGAGGAGGAAGATGTTCTAGAGGCTTGATTGATTGTGGTCTAGCTATTGGTTCGCAGGCGTTACATGATCACTATGGATTTCATGGTGGGATTGCCTGTATCAAGGACGTTTGATGCGACTTGGGTCATTGTGGACCGTTTGACTAAGTCTGCACACTTTCTGGCCATCAAGAAAACTGATGGAGCAACGGTTTTGGCTAGGAAGTATGTGAGAGAGATAGTCAGATTGCATGGTCTGCCTGCTAGTATTGTGTATGATCGAGATTCCAAGTTTACTTCGGTGTTCTAGAGGGCATTTTAGGTAGAGATGGACACAAAGGTGCATATGAGTACAACCTATCATCCTCAGACGGACGGTTAGTCAGAGAGGACGATCCAGACCTTGGAGGAATTATTGAGGATGTGCGTGCTAGATTGTGGTGGTCACTGGGCAAACCATTTGAGCTTGGTTGAGTTTGCTTATAAAAACAGTTACCAGGCTAGCATTGGGAGGGCTCCTTATGAGGCGTTGTACGAGAGGTCATGTCGTACACCATTATGCTGGACTCAGGTGGGGGAGAGGAGCATGTTTGGTGCGTATTTTGTTCAGGAGACCTCGGGGAAGATCCAGGTTCTGAAGCTGAACGTGAAGGAGGCTCAAGATCGACATAGGAGTTATGATGATAAGAGGAGAAAGGATCTTGAGTTTCAGGTGGGTGACAGCGTGTACCTCAAGATGGCCATGTTGTGGGGTTTGAATAGGTCATTGACAGAGACTAAATTGAGTCCGAGGTACATGGGACCGTTCAGGGTGGTTGAGCGGGTGGGACCAGTGGCATACCGGTTGGAGTTGGCTGAGGTTATGCGTGCGTTCCACAAGGTATTTCATGTGTCGATGCTGAGGAAATGTCTTCATGAGGGTGATCGGTTGTTGGGTAAGGTTCCTAAGGATCTTCAGCCCAACATGACCTTGGAGGCGAGACCGTTGAGGGTGCTCGAGAGGAGATTCAAGGAACTTTGGTAGAAGAAGATTCCTTTGATGAGAATCCTATGGGATTGTGATGGTGTA
>NC_025701.1:34392053-34395747 GCF_000633955.1 Camelina sativa | reverse complement strand
CAATGTGAGTGTTGGTCGATGCAAGTGAACCTTGTGTTGGTTGATGCAAGCTTGTGTCGGTCGATGCAACCCCAGTTGGTGTCGGTCAATGCATGGTTGGTATCGATCGATGCAGAGGCCTGGTTTGATTTTGTTTGGTTATTGATTGTTGGTTGATGGTTAGAGATGTCTCTTTTGCTTTTGTGTATAGCCCAGTAGATGGGAGGGTTACCTTACTGAGTGTTTATTAAGTACTCATGCATTGCAATTTGTGTTTGTGGTGCAGGTAAAGGCAAAGTGTGATCGTGGAATCAAGGCAATGAAGAGGAGGATGTTCTAGGGACTCGATTGGTTATTGTCTGGCATGACTAGGTTGCTAGAGTTGGGTCGTTAGAACATAGCTAGGTTGGTTGTTCTATGTTTCCTGATGTTTGGTTATTGGAATTGTTATACTTGAGTATTGATTATTTAATTATTGGTTATTTATTGGGTTGATGTTATGGTTATGTTATCCGATGTAGTGTGTCTGTGGTTAGGCGGCTAGTGGGTATGGGACCATTAGTTGTAGAGTATTTGTTTTTATTATTATTATTATTTATTAAAAAAAACAACGGGTCGGGTCATTTCATTTGGTTTAGTTGGGTTGCCTAAACCGTGTATTTAAAGGAAAGGATGACCCAAGTCGAGGGTTTTCATTGTTTTGTCGCCGTTCAATGAGAAAAGAGAGAAAAAAGAGTGAAAGCATTTTAGAGTGTTTTTGAGAGTTTTTGTGATTGTTCTTGGTGTTTTTGGAGAGATCTGTGGCTGTAGAAGGGAGAGCTGTTGTTGGGAACGAAGGAGAAGCTTCTTAAGGTGTTGTTTCCACCATTTATCAACCCGATCTTCCTGCAAAAGGGGTGAGTGCTTGACCATGGCTGATCTAAGCCTGAGATCTATGTTGTTTTGGCTGTTCTTTGTTGTTTGTGGCGTTTTGCTTGCGTATGTTGGTTGATTTTCTGTTTCTTAGGTTCCTGAAGTTTCTGAGAGAGTTTGGAACGAATCAGGGAAGATTTGGAGCGGAGGTTCGACGTTCGTTTTCGTGCAGATTGTGTCTGCGGAAGCGGTGTTAATTGACACCATGGATTGATCAGTGTCGGTCGACACCAGTGATGTGTTAGTATCGGTTGACACCGATGTAGCGTCGGTTGACACCGATGTAGCGTCGGTTGACACCAGACTTAACCAAGACTTGTTTTCCTTGTTTGATGTGTTGTTTGTGTTTGGTTTGTTTGCCTTAATAATAGAATCTCAGTTGCTTGTGTATCTAGCCCAGTAGATGGGAGGATGGCCTCACTGAGTGTTTATGACAATACTCATGCATCTCAATTTGTGTTTGTGGTGCAGGTAAAGGCAAAGTGTGATCGTGAAATCAGGGCGATAAGGAGGAGGATGTTCTAAAGGCTTGGTTGATTGTGATCTAGCTATTGTTAGGTTGGTATAATTGAGTTGATAGAATAGAACGTTGTACGATGTTGGAAATTGTTATTTGCTGGATTTGGGTTATTGGATTATTTCATTGCTGGATTTGTTCTGATTAATGGAATTGTTTGGTTATCCGCTATTGTTGTTTGTTGTTAGGATGCTAGTGGGTATGAGACCACTAGAGACTTATTATAATAATTATTACAAAAAACGGGAAGGGTTGTTTCACTATATAACCATATTATATAGTTTTTTTAAAAAATATTTTTAATTTTACATATTTGTAATATTTTCAAATTTTATTAAGTTTATATATATTAATTATAATATTTAAATAAATGTGAACCAAAGTTTTTCTTACGTGAAAAATCAAAGCTCACAAGTTTTGGAAAACAAAACAGGAATCAAATTGTTGTTTTCTTTGTTTTGCAAATGATTTAGAGATTAGAACATCTTCAATACACAATAGAATGAGTGATGAAATATATCATAGTTTCTGTTTCTGTATTGATTTTGCTGTACTTTTTTAGTTGGAATGGTATGTAAAATATTAAGAAACAAAATTTGAAGTAATGCTATTTTTGGAAAATGTTTAGGGATTAACTTTGTAAATAAGTTTTTAAATAAGTACATATTGAAAGTGTGAGAACTAATGATCTGAACAAGGGAATAAAGATTTCTTCAAACACTCTTTCGATTAATAGAAAATCTGTTTACAAGTTTGTTGTAAACAATTTCTATTCTCACAAAACTCTCAAGGGAATCCTAAGCTCTCTCTCTAAGTTCTTAGCTCGTTTCTTTCTTCAAAGACTAAAACTTTGTAGCTAGGTAAACTCTCTCTTGTTTGTGCTAAATCTCAACCTAGCCTTAGCGCCCCTATTTATAGATCTAGGTATTGACTATTCAATTAGCAAACTACCTATTCTAATTCTAATAGGAATTGGACAATTTCTTTTTTCTTTATGGATTAGGAAATTATCCTTTTTCTTCATGTTTACATTCTCATTGTAAACATGAAGGTCTCTTATATTCTAAATGCTTATAGCACCTTTTAAGCCTTCGTGAAGTCCCCTGCTTCTAGATCTTTTCTTGTTACGCGCCGACATAAATAACTTGAAACTCTGTTCTTGTATTAGTGTTCTTTCCTTCTGAAGTAGTTCATCNTTCAGGAGACCTCGGGGAAGATCCAGGTTCTGAAGCTGAACGTGAAGGAGGCTCAAGATCGACATAGGAGTTATGATGATAAGAGGAGAAAGGATCTTGAGTTTCAGGTGGGTGACAGCGTGTACCTCAAGATGGCCATGTTGTGGGGTTTGAATAGGTCATTGACAGAGACTAAATTGAGTCCGAGGTACATGGGACCGTTCAGGGTGGTTGAGCGGGTGGGACCAGTGGCATACCGGTTGGAGTTGGCTGAGGTTATGCGTGCGTTCCACAAGGTATTTCATGTGTCGATGCTGAGGAAATGTCTTCATGAGGGTGATCGGTTGTTGGGTAAGGTTCCTAAGGATCTTCAGCCCAACATGACCTTGGAGGCGAGACCGTTGAGGGTGCTCGAGAGGAGATTCAAGGAACTTTGGTAGAAGAAGATTCCTTTGATGAGAATCCTATGGGATTGTGATGGTGTAATGAACAGACTTGGGAGCCAAAGCGAGAATAAAGGCAAGGTTTAAAAAGTTGTTTGAGAAGCAAGCCGCGACTTGAGCTTGTCTAGCCGGGTCCCAGTTGTAGTCTGTGGCAGGAGCGGGTATGGAGTACTCCAGCCCATCTCTCTTGATACTTGGTCGCTTAGCGGTGGTTGCTTGTGCAACTATTACTAAGTACCAAGATGAGGTGGTGCTCGGGATGCGGGTTGATGGCTTGGATTGTTGTATTTTATTTTTATGTATTTTTGTTGAGATTGTAACGATTATGGCATTTTGGGATTAATAAGATGAGTATTTTTCTTTATGTTTGACTATTGTTGTCATCAGCAAAAGAGAAATAGCTCGGGATTCTATTTTGGGAAGTTTCCATAAACATAAAGTTTCCACAAAATGGAGGTTTCCATAATTAGAAAGTTTCTAAAAAGGGAAGTTTTGTGGAAAGGGTTGAGGTAGATCTAGTCGGGAGATACTCAATGGCATCAGACCTGTTTTCTCAAGGCCGTGTGGGCCCAAATCATGTGATACCGATAGCTCGATGGACTTTGTGGCCAGAGGGTAGGAGTGGTATGTTGCTTTGGATGACGATCCGAGAGCGCGCTTTAGGTTGA
>NC_025701.1:34328273-34388632 GCF_000633955.1 Camelina sativa | reverse complement strand
TAATTATAATATTTAAATAAATGTGAACCAAAGTTTTTCTTACGTGAAAAATCAAAGCTCACAAGTTTTGGAAAACAAAACAGGAATCAAATTGTTGTTTTCTTTGTTTTGCAAATGATTTAGAGATTAGAACATCTTCAATACACAATAGAATGAGTGATGAAATATATCATAGTTTCTGTTTCTGTATTGATTTTGCTGTACTTTTTTAGTTGGAATGGTATGTAAAATATTAAGAAACAAAATTTGAAGTAATGCTATTTTTGGAAAATGTTTAGGGATTAACTTTGTAAATAAGTTTTTAAATAAGTACATATTGAAAGTGTGAGAACTAATGATCTGAACAAGGGAATAAAGATTTCTTCAAACACTCTTTCGATTAATAGAAAATCTGTTTACAAGTTTGTTGTAAACAATTTCTATTCTCACAAAACTCTCAAGGGAATCCTAAGCTCTCTCTCTAAGTTCTTAGCTCGTTTCTTTCTTCAAAGACTAAAACTTTGTAGCTAGGTAAACTCTCTCTTGTTTGTGCTAAATCTCAACCTAGCCTTAGCGCCCCTATTTATAGATCTAGGTATTGACTATTCAATTAGCAAACTACCTATTCTAATTCTAATAGGAATTGGACAATTTCTTTTTTCTTTATGGATTAGGAAATTATCCTTTTTCTTCATGTTTACATTCTCATTGTAAACATGAAGGTCTCTTATATTCTAAATGCTTATAGCACCTTTTAAGCCTTCGTGAAGTCCCCTGCTTCTAGATCTTTTCTTGTTACGCGCCGACATAAATAACTTGAAACTCTGTTCTTGTATTAGTGTTCTTTCCTTCTGAAGTAGTTCATCCACTTGTTCAAATGCTGCATCTTCAATCTCCCCCTTTTTGACTTTGTGCTTCACAAGCATCTGCACTTTAAATCTTTTACATGCATCCAAATTATCTTAATGAAACCTTGAATAAACTGAGAATCCTTAAAACATAATCGTCATAAATTCTGCAGAACAACAACAAACACACTCAAACAATTTCCAAAGATAGTCTTTAAACAAGAAATTAACAATGCTGCTCCCCTAGAGTTGTATCTTCCCCTGAATACCAGAACCAGACTCCACAACTTCTCCCCCTGCTTGTGAATACAACAATTAAAAATCGCTAAATCATTCTGGACAATGGATGATTCTCAATTAATCTGTGAACCACATCAGTAAGCCTCTGAAAAGCTTGTGCAGTATCAACCAATGCTTCATACAAAATTTCTGCACTCTCTTGACCAATGTGCGGTACACGAATGCTACCCAAATGAATTACCAAAGATGTAGAAGAAGATCCCTCATCCGCTTGCCCTCTAGCTGGAGGCTGTGGTGTCCGTTCCTCACTTACAGGAAGCAAATTGTGCTTGACTGCATAAGCATATCCTGTTCTAGCATCCTTAGTGTAATACTCAGCAACCACTTCTTCTTCTTCATCTGACCATTCCAACGGACCTTCTTGAAACCTAAGTGTTTCGAAAATTGTTCTTGGAAAAATCACATAACAAGTCGCATCATTCCAACTCATGTCCATAATCTGATCGTAAATCAGCTGACCAAGATCAAACCGAATACCATGAACAATCTTGTAGACCACTTGAGCTCGCTTGGTTGAAGGATGATTTCTGTGTGAACAGAAGGAACCCAATTATAAGCAGCCAACATCAAAAGAGCCGCAACTTCTCTAGTTAGATCCCTAACTTTCATGTTCTTCCAAGTTGACTTATCCAAGCCACTCAAACTTCAGCAAGTTCATCATTACTCAGCTTATCCACCGCTGCATCTGCTTTCTTCTCAGCTTTAGTCAATGGAGCAAGATTAAATGCCTGATTGATAGCCTTAGGAGAAAACTCATACCAATGTCCTCTCACAAATACTTGAACACCGTTCCTAGCTTTTTCATTTGGCAAATTCGCATTAAACTCACAAATGACTTCCTTGACATAAATCAAAGGATCTTGAACTATAGCACGAAGTCCTAATGACACAATCTTCCTAATGAACCCTATTTCATCACATTGAGACATATCCAACTGTCGTTCTGTATTAAAATTGCTAGACAATAACTTAGAATACCTCAATTTAGCTGCTTTGGAGACAAACATGTCCTGTGGGAAGGTTGTTAAGGGTGGGGACCAGGGTTCGAGAAACGCCTGGCGCACCAATAACCTACTGTGGATTTGGATGAGTAGTTCCATGTGCCACGATGAGGGGTTAAGATCGATGCCCTGCTAGGACAGCTTTGGGTCTATGGGGGCAAGCTAGCAGTGAGGCTAGTGGGGTCCACGGGACGGGTTGTTACAATTTGTAGCAATACCATTTGTAGTGCCCAATTTTTCCACAAAAATAGCAGCTTAAGGACTTATTAGAGACAACTGTAGATGTATCTGTCTTAGAAGTATGCACTCTAGCGGATACAAATTTGGTTAGCTGAGGTCTAACCCCTCTGTTTTCTGTAAAGCCTAAACCTCTATGAGTTTTCTCAGTTCTCCCATAGCTCAAGATCTTGTCAAGTTTCTTTGTGCCTGCAAACATATGAATCTTCCTATGCTGCTGATCTAATTCAGATTGTAGTTCTGAAGATTTTTTCTTCTCTTTACACAACTCCTCTTCAAGCTTATCTGCTTTTGCAGACAAAACCCGCTTTTCTTTCATCAGATCCAGCGAGTCTTTAGCAATTTTTTTCTCATCAACCAACTCATTCTGCAAGGATATCACTAGTGCTTCAAGACGAAGTTTCTCTTTTATCAGTCGTTGATTTTCCTTTCATAGAGCAATAACTGTTTCTCGCACTTCTTTGTAGTTTTGAACAAAATTAAGAACCTATTCACCTTCTGATTCTGAATCAGTTACCTCTTCTCCGTTTGCAAACTCAATGATTCCCACCATTCCCACCATAGCCAACAGAGTTTGGATTCAGCAACAATAACTAGATCTTGTCCAAACTTCTTGAGCCACCACAGTAAACACAAGCATTACAACTTGTTTCAAGAAGTGATGTCATTCTGTATTTATCTTCTCCACCAACCATGGGCATAGCCACTCCTGTTTTCGTCGGATTCTTGAAATCATCTCTGTACGTTCTTCCTAAAACATCCTCCATGTTCTTGGACAACTTCAAGAACCAGAACTAAACCTCAAGATGAACAAAACAATCATTCTCCGGTCTACCGTATTCATGGCCGGTCTTAGGATTACTGAGACCTAAAGCATTTATTATACATGGTATTTTATAAAATATATTAACTCTAAGCATATGATACAAACAATTAAAAAAATACAAAAACTGCTGATTTGGAGCTTCGAACCCTTGACGTGGTGCATGTTTCGTACAACAAAACCAACTTAGCTAAAAATTTGTTTCAACTATTAACCCAAATTATTTGTATATATTATTTGGCCTAAAGCAGATGATTTAGCTGCTTTAGGGGTGGGCCGGGCCTGCCCGTATTTATGAATTATGTTGTCTTCCTTTGTTACCGGAACTACGTTAGACCCAAATCTCTACAATGTCTTGCAATGTGACCAACACGGAGTTTATGTCTAAGGTTCTCTCGATCTTTATATAGTCTCCCGAAGGAATCCACACAGATGCATCTCCTTTTGGTAAATAGATCTCTTTTCCCTCGAAGGAAAAACGAAGATGGTCGACTTGATCGTCCCATTTTTTAGCCTTTGTGGCCTCAAGTGAGAAGGTTTTGCTGTTGGAGCCGAAGATCAGACCTAAGGATTGGATCCATGTGAAGTCTCTGCTACGTCCAGAAGGTCGCAGACCAATGAAGCGTGCATTGACTTGGAAGTCAACGTCGGAGACAAGTGCAAAATGCTCATCGCGTTGGCCGTGAAAGTAGAAGACAACACCATCTCCGCCGATGAAACGTGGGTCTAAACACGCTGATCCTTTTCCGTTGCGATTAAGTTTCCGATCTGTTACGTAAATTAAATGATATTATATTTTCATCGTTTAAGTTAAGACAATTTTATTATAAGTGATGTTTTAGTATTTTTTTTTTCACATGTTAAAATACTACGTAAATATCTATTATATATTTTATATGTAAGTTTGTCTTTCTAGTTAATAAGCTAAAAAGTTTAGATTAATTTAAATAATCTCTATTAGAAATATAAAATGACATTTCGTGAGAAAAAAATGTCTTAAAATGGAACTTATTACTAAATGTTATGAGTATTGTTACTTACTTCGGCAAGTAGATTTGCATATATGGTTAAAGCAATCGATGACGCAAGCCTTGGAGCTTCCTGCTGGAGGGGAAAACAAAGGGCATTGCTTTGGACAAGTTTGCTTCTTAAGGAAACATGGGCTCTTCCTTTGGAAACATGTCTTTGTTTGCACCGCTGCTTCGAGTTGTACGATGAACGTAAATGCATAGAGCGTCACCACCAATCCAACGTAAAACCCGGTTTTCAGATCTCTCTTGGGAAATTAATTTATTGTATTCTAAATGTGACCTCCTTTTATAGAAAGCATGCATGCTTGTCAAGTTGGAATTTTCTTAGTTAGGAACAATTTAATTCATTTGAAAGTTTTATGTATACACTATACACACCGACACAAACACACACACTTTACTTTCGGGAAAAATGCCAAAAAAAACCCAATGTTATTTTTATTTGGAAGTTTAATACCCAATGGTTTTGCATTCGAATAAAAATGCCTCGTTTATTTCTTTAATGCTTTTTAAAACATCATGTTATATTGGTTTGTTGAATCAAGCATCCGACTTAACAGACGTTAATTTTATTACCGGAATCTCTAAACCGGATTAATTAAACCAAGCACGTGGTTAATTGGTGTTAATCGAAAGACAATAATGCTCTTAGTTATCTCCTCCAAATCGATTTGCTCAAACCCTAAAAACATAATTCCCCAATTTCTTTTCTTCTTCGTCGTGTGGGTTCTTCTTCGAACAACTTATGGATCGAGTGATGAGTGAAGGCGTGTGTTTTTGTTGATTGGGTTCAGTGTTTTGGGCGTGAATTCTGAGAGTATCGCGGAGATGAGGTATGTCGATTTCAGGTTTTTAGGTTTTAGGTTATCGTCGATTGCAATTTTGGGGCCGATTTCAATTCTTTGGGATTTTAGGGTTCATAGATTCAGATGTTAACGAAAACAACAATAACAAACAACAACTACAACCCAAGATAGCCTTCTACTTTCCCAATCGTAGTATCATTCCAATTACTACAATGAACACTCCCCAAGACAACACGATGAACTGTCGGAGCATTTTTTCTCTCTCAGAAGCTGCCATAACTTCATTTTCAAGGTGATTCTTCTCTTGCTTGTATTTGTTTACTAACGCAGTATGCATCGTCGTTGTCGCACCACTCAGACCATGTTCATTCATGTCTTTTAGAGATTCCTTATGCAGTTTGATTTCATCTTTCTGATGACGAAGCTCATCTCTTGCTTCTAATAAGCTAATCTTCTGCCAACCATACGGCTTCTCTTCATTTGCCCAACCAAAGAACCCATGAACAGCACATCTGTAGAATCTTCTTCCTGGATTATCGTTTGTCCATGATTTTACAACAATAGTCGCTTTTCCACAATGGCAGATAGGACCCCCACAACGTCTCCCTAAATTTACATCAGACCCAGAACTTTGACTCATCACTCGATCCATTGGTTGTTGGCAGAAGAAGGAAGGCGATGAAGAAGATAATCAAATTGGGGAATTTAGTTTTTTAGGGTTTGTTATCTTAAAAAAATTTGGGGGAAGTAACTAAGGGCACTAGTGACTTTCGTTTAACCCAATTACCCACGTGTTTGGTTTAATTAACCCGGTTTAGAGATTCTGTTAATCAAATTAACGTCTGTTAAGTCGGATGTTTGATTCAACAAACCAATATAACATGATGTTTTAAAAAGCATAAAAGAAATACACGAGGTATTTTTATTCCAATGCAAAACCATTGGATATTAAACTTCCAAATAAAAAGAACATGAGGTTTTTTTTGGCATTTTTCCCTTTTTTTCTAAACCAAATTTGAATATATTAATTGTAAAGTCAAATCCTCTAAGATGTGTGTATTGTATCGATGGTGGTGACAATACTACGTCGAGTTGTTATTTTATTTATTTAATATACTAGTAGATCCATCTAAACTTATACATTTTACAATTTTAATACATTGATCTATTAATGTTATCACGCAACTATGCACAGGTTCGTGTATCGTAATCTACGTTACATGGAAGCGCCGGTGAAGCTCCGATTCTCGCTCCGGAATCGGAAGCGGAAGCGGAAGCGGAATCGTCCGGAATCGCCCGGAATCGGCTTGGAATCGCGATTCCTAAAAAGTGGTGATTGGGAGCGTTTTAGAAGCGTCGTTTCTAATTTGGAAGCGTAAATATCACAACTCGGAATCGTGAGGACTGAGCGGATTGTTTTTCTCGTTACCGTTTGTTTTTACTCGGAATCGTGAATGACCTTGATTGGTTTTCAGATCTAAATGAAGAAGATAAACAGTGGTACACGTGAGCGTTTTGTTATGTTTTTTTTATTCTTTTGGCCAATTAAGGCTTCGAGGCCCAATAAATCTTCATCTATATTTAATTACCCAATTTAAATATTATTTATTCTACCGAATGCAAGAATATATTTGAAGACAAAACAAATACTACTTTAAATTAGATATGTGTTTATTTCATATGGTTTAGTTGTCATTCTAATCTTATTCAATAATAACTTAATACTCATGTTTAACTAATATATATAGTTATCTACAATGTTAATCACACATATATATTAATATATATATATATATATGTGTTTTATATAACGCTTCCAACACGTACCCGCTTCCTAGTTTTTAAAAAATTCCGCTTCTGCGCTTCCAAACAGTTCCGCTTCCGCATACCCGCTTCCGATTCTATGCAGCTTAGATCGTAATCGCGGATGTAGGGTCAAAGATATTAGTTTACTATTGAAGTGGAACTACACCAAATGTAATTTAAGCACTACTTTATTTGCTATTAGATAATGATCCGTTTGATCTGTGAGTTTAAAATTTTGTAAATAAAATTAAAATTAATAAAAAATATATTAAAATCTGTTGTATATTATTTATAATTATTTGTTTTTTTGCTATAATACACTGATTTATATTCATATAAAAATCTTTTATGTATGTTACCAAAGTGTATTTTTTACACCTAGGTATCACTACAACAAATATCAACATTGATAGCAGTAGAAAACGCTATAATACGTCATTCATAGCTTTTCCACAAACGCTATATTAGGCCACTGTTATCGTAAGTATCTAATTTTTAACCTAATGTAATAAGTCATTTTTCATGCTATGTTAGGAGCTTCTACTATAGCTCTATTAAAACAATTTATTTTGCAAAATTTATTTATATATAGATTTCATATTTCATAAATCATCTATATATATAACATAAATATTTTAACCAAAAAGATGTCATACATAAGATCATACCAAGTCTTATACTAATATCTTTAAGTGCAGCCAAGTATTGAAATAAAATAAAACTAACATATCCTAAGTGCCACCAACTACATCTTGCGTTGAACTCCATAACACCAACAACCGGATCTTCACGCCTCTAGCCACACCATCCTCATCCTCCATCGCTTTTACTTATCAAGAAAGTAGGAAAGCTATGTAATACCTCCAGTAGACTTGTTCACACATGGCTTTCATCCTCGTGAGTTTCCTCTTAGAAGCTTGAACACTTGGTTCTAGTCTTGATATCCAATCTCCAAACCTGTATAAAATCCATTTGTACAACACAAAACCTTAGTGAACTTTTAACCATAATGGTCTTAGACAACATGTTAATGCAACAAAAACTTCATAATTCACGAACAAGACTACAAGATGGTAATTCTGTACCCACACCAACAAGAAAACAAGATGTACCCACTGATTCTTTTCTTACCTTCAATTCCATTAGTATGTTTGAGATTTTGAAACAAAGCCTTCTTCCCTTGCTGCACTAAATTCCATCTCAAGAGCTGCTACTGTCTTCTTCTGTTCACTAAACTAATGTATCACAATAACAAAAAAAAAAAAAGCAAACTTTGGGATTTATATATATTACGTAATATCACTACAATAGTATATATGTTACGTAACATCACTACAAGAGTAAACACAATAGAAAGAAGTCATGCATTATGATATACGAGGAATATGACAAGAGATGTTTTATTAAAAAAAAAAACTAACCTTCTTCTTAGACCCTTTCTTCACAAAAACCATCACTTGTATCCAACGTCGGCGATTCATAGACATAGCTTGAAAACAAAATACTTAAATCAGGAGGTTCTGAGATCAAACAGATAGAACTAAATTAAGTTTGAAACAAATATGCATCAATAGCTGCAGACTTAAAGGTTTAACAAGAGTACTTACCTGAAAGGAGTGAATCACAAAGGGGTTTATTTGCTCTTTACAACAACCACAATAATGTACTAACTAAACCATTCAAAATACTAACCTGTCTTGTGATTACAAGAAAAGAGAAGCTTCTCCATCTCCAAACCTTTAAGAAGATGGATCGAAAGAAGGTTAAGGGACACTGTGGAGAAGAAGAAAAAGATTAGACACGACGAGGGTTTATGGAGGAGAAGAGGATCTAGCTCATGAAAGTTTTTTTCTCTTCTCTAAACAACTTTTTATTTATTTTTTAATGAATTAATTTGGCACTTAAAAGATTTTTTTGAGGTAAGATCTGAAAATTTTCACTAAATTTTGGCCGAGCAAGTGATTTTATCTTCCGGCTTGCTGATTATTTTGTCATAACATTGTTTTAGTGCTATTATAGAGTAATCAAAATAAAATATTCATCTTTCATTAGCAGTTTAGGAAAATGAACTATCTTCTACTGTTATCAATGTGGACTTTTCTTGTAGTTTATATTGTATGTTATAATTATATTATTTATCACCATCTAGAAAATGTCGATATGAACAAATTAAGTCAACTGTTATATATGTCTCTTTACTTTTACTATAGCATAGTTTTTTTAATCACTAAAATTGTTGGTTCAAAAAACATTTTGAATAAAAAATAAACTAGGGAGGAACCCGCGCTTAAAGCGCGGTAATTAAGATTTTAATAAGAACTGTTTTTTAACCTTATGATAAGTAACTTTAATGAATTTATATGTAATCATTGACATATTTAAATATAGTAGTTTATATTTTTAAAAAGTGTTAAATGTTTTATTGAATTGTCAAGAATTTTGTGTAATACTTTCAATGTGAAATATTAACCGAGTCTTTATGATAAACTATTAAACTGTAGAAAATAGATATTGAAATTCAATAACTAATTTCCAAATTTTTAAAAGGCTGAGGAATTGCCAATGGTTTAAATTATATATTATAATGTATCATCTTAGTTACAAACCAAAGATAACAGTAATACAAAGTTGGATTTCAATTAGCGGTTAATACAAACATACTAAATTTTATAGACATTACAAAAGATAAAGTTAGTCGACCAACGCCCCATTCTTTATATTTGAGTGCCTGATTTTTCACTTTGCTGCTTGATCACATGGTTTATGTAATAACGTCCAGCAAATTCAGTCCTGAAAATATATTAAATATTTTAAGAAAATTTACTTAAACATAATACCGAACTTGATTTCATATAAGTCAATACATCTTACATAGCCTGGTGATGCTCCAGTCCTTCGAATTCTAGTTTTATAAAGATCTTTGAAGAGTCCAAAGTGTTTTCAAGACATGGTGCACCTATGAACATTTATAATTTTAGATTAAATCATTGAATACCTTATATGAAAAACTTATGTAACATACGTTCATATTCTCCAACCCTCATAACCCGCATTACACAGATCACAGGTTCAGATTTGTAAATGAGATGGCACCCGCTCGATTGCCATATGGTCATGAATTAGAATGCGTATTTGTCTTTGAGATGACACTTCACAGTTTCACACCCACATGTTTATCAAATCAATTTAAATTTCAACCAAGACAGCATTAAAACATAACAATCATAAAGGTAGAGTTAATATCTTTTACCTGCCATTCAACAATATAAGAACAACTTCATCATTATCAATGATACTCGCAGGATTCCTTCTATCTTCCACATCCATTATACACGCACAAACATCTAATAAGGGAAAAAGAAATAATTTAGGTTTACAGAGTGTTTCTAAACTATTTTTGGTAAAGTGTTGATCGTTTTTTTTACGAAGCACCATTACACAAAATTACATAAATCCTAAAAAGAATTTAGTTTTCCGAACACAAAGATACCCATTAACTACATTGACGGATTGTTACAAAATAAAATAAAATCTATTTAAGAAATTCTTACCGAAAGGGATGTGATGATCTATTCTTCCACGTTTTATATCATCCAAATCCTCAAACCGAAAGTAGTTTTTAGGACTCAATGATTCGAGCAGCCTCATCTTGGTTTCACCCGTAAATTTAATCTGATAGGGATGATGAGTATTCCTTTCCTCCATGGTTGGATTGATCACTTTGAAATTTCTAATACTGTACCACTCACCATCGTCAATATATTTCAGGAGATTAGTGAGTGTATCAGGTAAATAAGGAGCTTCAATTGTGTCTCCCTTCACAGTTTTTCAACAATTGTGTAAGAGATGTTATATACAATAACTATTAGAACATCAGATTTCAATAAAATCAATTTAACTAACGACACTAACCTTTTCATCCACAAGAAGCAGAACTCGTTTGGTAACGAACTCTCTGACTTTCCAAGAATGTAAGACCTTGGCGTTTACACACCAATTAGTTCTTCCATGCAGCAGATCAGCAATATAATCGAACCTCATAGTTTTCTCAAATTAGGTTTATTCTTGATTCTTCTCTGTTATAAAAAACAAAAGGGGGTTTTTGATTTGTAGGAATACAAAGAGTCACGACTAAACATTGTTTGTTTATTAAAAATTCTAATATTATATAAATAAATACAGTTTAATATAAGGGTTGTCACACTTAAAGATGTTAACTTATTGAAGATATTTTCATGTTTTCATTTTTATAAACTTAAGACTTAGATATTGATATGATAAAGGTAATATTATTAAGGGAAAAAAACTGAATATCGGATGACAATAGTATGAAATGAAACATTATAGTAGATATTAGATGCTTAAAAGGAAATCATATATTTTGAAAGACTTCTTTGAAAACCACATTAAGGGTTTTGTTCTGACATTTTTCTTCTTCATCTGTAATCAAAATCTTCAAGCCTTTTCTGCTTGTTACTCTACAAAATGCAACGTATAGTTGTCCATGCGTAAATACGGGTTTGGGTAGATACAATCCAACTTGTTCCAACGTCTGACCTTGGGTTTTGTGTATAGTGATCGCAAATGCAAAAGCAACGGGAAACTGACGACGTCTCATACGAAAGGGAAACTTTGCATCTGGTGGCGAGACAAACATCCTAGGAATAAGAACTCTATCATTGACGTTTTTTTACCTGTTATAATCCTTGCTTCAATAACATGATTAGCCATTTGCGTAACAATCAACCTCGTTCCATTGCATAAACCTCTCTTAGGATCAATATTCCTAAGAAACATGATAGGTGCTCCTTTTTTCAATGTCAGAACATGGTTAGGTAATCCAAAAACTTGAATATTGTTTAAGAATTCTTGAGTGTAGATCATATTGTCGTAAGCACTTGTATCGGAAGTCTCGACACTATCTGAACTCAAATATTGTCTCTCTAGCCCTAATTATAAAAAAATTAAAATGAGAATCCGTTTACACTGGAATTTAAAATAAAAAATGAAAAAAAAATACTATTGATATACCTGGAATTTGAGAGAGCATATATTGATTTATCTTATTGACATCATCATTCCTTGGATTCAGAATAGCTCTTTCGCAAAAGAATTTTGCATCGGTCCTTGTTGCAAACGATGTACCGTATATCTCTGTAACAATAGCTTGTATAAGATTATCACATTCTGTAATCAATAAATCCTTGGGATGTCTATTTCTACCTCACCATTGTTAGGCTCGTTGATTTTTCCATCCCCAATATCGAGAAGCCATTTTGAAAACGTAGAGAGATCATTTGCATCGCTACTGTTTTGAGCCTTACGGAATCTCATATTTTGTGTAAGCTGAAGTACTTTAAAACTATTCCAAAGCAAGGATGAGTTTATGGAGACTAAAACTGTACCAACTATACCAGCTTCTGGCACAACTGGTAGAATCTGTCTAAAATCACCCCCCAAAACAAAAACCTTACCTTTAAAAACCCGATCACACTTCATAATATCTCGCAAACTCCTATCCAACGTTTCGAAACAATTTTTGTTCATCATTGGAGCCTCATCCCATATAATGAGTCTTGCTTCTCTAATTAACTCGGCAAGGTGAGAATTGACATCTATCGAACACGTTGTATATTTGTCCACATGGATGGCTATACTAAATCTAGAATGTGGTGTCCGACCACCTTCCATAAGCAAAGCAGCTATACCACTTGACGCAACATTAAGAACAATATCACCCCTAGAACGAATATCAACACCAATAATACTCCATAAGAATGTTTTTCCAGTACCACCAAATCCATGAACAAAAAACATCCCTCCCTTGTTTCGATTCACAACATTAATAATTTCTAAATATACGCTTTTTTGCTCATCGGTTGCCATACGTAATAACCTGTCATAATTCTTTACTTTTTCATCACGTTTGAAGTTTCTCTCATCTATGAGAAGCCTATTCTCATTATTATCCATCACAGATCCATCTGGTTTAGGCATATTCACAATAGTTGACAAAGAGCTTCCATTAGACCGCATAATCATTTTAATCTCAGCTAGACATAGGTTTGTTATTTGTTCCTGACTTAACATTAGACCTGCATTATAAAGTAGGTTGATTTTAGTTGACATATTTTTTTTATGAATTATAAACGTCAACATTGTTACATTAGTATATCTTTATATTATTTTTATACATTTATAAAAATAACTATATATGTACCTTGGTTGTTCGTACGGTTCCTTTGCAAATATAAAATATCTTCACAAAATGTATCCTTCGTAGCGACCCAGAGATCGAGAGGCACTGAAACACTTTTTGAAAGCAATAGAATGGCAAACAACTTCCTTAGAAACGGTCCAAAACACCATGTACTTGCTTCCTTTATAGCTAAAATATATTCATTGTCGTCATCCAATAATCCCAATGCAAAACAGGCATCTTTAAATTGTTCGTACAGTTTACCTTTAACCGTCTTCAAAAATTCAAACTTTGTGGCTCCTGGGACAATATTAAGTAGAACTCTCAAGTAATAGACCTGCCCTATAGAGGGTGGTACATAAGTAACTCTACCTACTGCAAAACTCTTTCTTTTCTTAGATCTTGGTTGCCAGATTCTTTTACTCTTAACCCACACAAACATGTTAGGAAATTCAGCATAAGTGAGACTTCTACCTTCCGGGTATTTTTTTATTGCAGTCCATCCAAGCTAACAATTTGGATCCTTTGGCAGAACGCTTCATAACATCTGCGATATGATCTTCGTTGTAAACAACCAATTCCTGTCCAGGAAGATGAAACGAAAGTTTTTCTATGGGTGTAGTACGATAACAAATCGGAAAAACTAATATTCGCCAAGCTGCTTCACATGCGGAGACATATCTAATAAAAATAACAAATATTTTACGTAAGTTCAAATTTGTCTTACATTTTTTTTTAAATTATAAATATACATACCTGCAGCTATAATATTTCTTGATCTCATTATGCTCATCCTCCTCTCCTACAGTAGCTCTAATGTAATCCAGCCCTTTGGTGATGTACTTGAAAAGATATTTCACTGAGCGTGACTGATTACACCACTCAACATTAATATGAGCACGATAACGTATGGACAAATCCCGGTTGTACGGAATAACAAAGCTGTTATCACAATCAAAACCTCTTTTATGCACAAATCTTCCGTCTTGTCTCCGTTTGTATATTGGATAACCAGCGTCGTCGACGATAGTTTTTTCCATGAATGGTTTTGGAAAAAACTTAGTGCACTTACCATTATTCATGCAAACATTTTCTCTGTGATGAATACCACAAGGTCCATGAATCATAACATCAGAAACAACTTCATATAAATACTTATCCAGTTCTTTAACAGGAATCTCAGCACTTATGAATCGATCAATGTCTTATTGTGTACACATTTCATAGTCTGGATGCAAGAATAAGATCATGTGTGCATGAGGCAGACCTCTCTTCTGGAATTCTATTGTATACATAGCTGCACACACACACGTACAAAGGCATTGTTAATAAATTAGGGTTTTAACACTTCAACGGATAGAAAATTCAATCTATATTAATAATATGAAACATACCAGAATTTACAACACCAAAAGTTTTTTCTTTAGTCACTTGTTCCATTAGTCTATCTAACTTCATCTTAAAGACTCGACATCATATATCTGGTCTATCCTCTTGCTTAAGATGATGCCTTGTTAAATAACGGACAACTTCGGGCCACTTGGGGTTACAAGTTATCGTTATGAAAATAACAGGAAAACCATAGTATTTGCAAGTAGCCATCGCATCTAAATAATACTGCATCATATAACGTTTCCCACCTATAAACGATGAAGGGATATAGATTCTTTTACCGTGTTCTGCAAGATCTTCGTTTCCTTGGTTAACAGCTTCAACTATTTTATCGATTCTTTCCGTCCGGAGTTTGTTTTGGTTCAGCCAAATAAAATTCAATCTGTTAGATTCTATGGTTGTGAACGCGTCTACCAAAAATTGCTGATATAATTTTCCCGACATTACAATCGCTGAAGACTCTTGATATCTTTCGAATATTCGGAAAGCATAAAATTCTCTCATGGAAACTGTTTTCCTTTTTCGTCCAGCCGTATCTATAAAACCAATGTCAATGCCTAACCTGTAACCATCCTCTCCGTATGGAAACAATAATGGATATTGCAGAGGCAAGTAAGCTGGATGGAGTTCACTTATTCTTTGCAAACCTCCGGAACGACTTTCTATCACAATGTCACGCTTAAATACACCAGAGTTGAAATCACCTGGTATCAAACCAGCAACCTCATTGCATGTAGGCAAATTATGAGTCCTTGCATCAGCATTTCTTTATGCAGGAATCCTTAATCTTAAATCTGCAACATTATTGGTTAAATCAAATATTTCTCGTGCCGATCTAAACGCCTGTACATGTGGATTATGATTATCAAGCATCCTTTTTATAAGTACTACAGTTGTCTGTATTATTTTCTCTGTAGCTCCAGATGGTCTTTCAAAGAAAAAACAATACACATGTTAGCAACATATCAATATATTTTTTTATTTATATATTATTAAACATTATATAAAACTGACCCGAACGCAGCTATCCTGTTAGGAACTTTATTATCTACGTCATTTATATAAAGCTGTAAAAACGTCGGTTTTTCTCCTGGTTCAGGTAGAATATCGCCGATACGGTGATAATTTTCTCTACACATCTGAAACACGTACGGCCCTCTACCATTGTTAATAGAATGGTTTATTTTCCACCTAACGACGTGAAGAAAAACATCATATTGTATGCTCTTATATTATCACGGAAGTTTTTACTCCTATCATCGTCATTATATAACAATGTCGATAATGTGTTTGGTGGAGTTTTCAGCTTAGGTAGCTTGACTTTCCCTTTTCCACAACACATCGAATAAATCAGTTTCGCCTTCTTACGCTCTTGTTTAAGCGTTCTCCATACCACATATATGCCCCACAATCTTCACATATATATGAAGGATCTCCATCGTCATAATAACCTAATAACATTATAAAGTTAAAAAAAATTATCTGTTTATACCTTAAAGTTTATCACAAAAAAGAAAATTTGATTTTTTAAAATACCATTATTTTGTAACCCAGATGTTACGGCTTGATATTCATCTGTTACATTGTGTGTGGTACCATACTCAGTATCAGATTCACCCATCGAGCTATCAGAATCGCTATCGTCATTTGACTCAGAATCAGAAACAATAAAACATGCAAAAGCTTCATGCATCAGAGGCAAAAGCAAACCATCTACATAGGTAAACACCAGTAACTCTATATTAATAAATATTTAGTATGTGTTTTATAATATGTAGGAATAGAAACAACCTTCATTGCGGTTCTTTTTTTTTTTGTTCAGAGTTTTTGTTCTTTTCATCCTTGCAAGTTTTGAATTATCTGCTGAAATAATATTGAACGTTATACAATATGTTATAGACAAATATTCTCTAAAATATTTCAAAAGCTGAAATATTAATTACCTATTGTATTGACGACATGAATTGGATGCTTCTTTCTCCGTATTGGTAGTTTTTCAGGTCTCATCGTCCTGCGTTAAAATAAAATATAGGAGCTTAGGGTGATGACATTCTTCTATATAATATTCAGTAGGTTTAATCTTTACATTTATAAAAATATCGCTTCAATATTTACATAAGCGGATATTATTATCATAGTATTTAGGTTTTAATTGACGTTTAAATATGCTAAGGATAATTTTAAATATCAAGTTAACATATACTGATTTACCTTAACATATGTTATTTTTTTCGTAATTAAATTTTAAAGATTGTTTCTACTAAAACATTTGTTAATTTTAAATAGGAAATTATTATCAATAATACTATTTTGAGTTAATTTTGTCTAAACTACTCAGAATAATAGTAAATAATTAGATTTATATTTTTATGAACAGTTTATATGTTATTTTTGGCACATCATAAATTTTTAAATACTTAATAGTTTGTAATTATATTTTTAAGAATTTAAGAATTAATAACAAAATTCGAATATTAAGACCAAAGTTGTTCCATAACTCATACTTCACATGATTAAAAATAATAAATAACCTTAATCTTAACGACGAATTAAAAGGCATAGATTTAGAAGTAAATAATTATTAAAACATAAATTACTGTTTTACTGTAATACATAACATAAAAAATAATACTATGTTTGATTTTCAGTCTTGATCTTCTGTCTAGTAGTCATGCTATGACCTCGTACGATGTCTTCATTGACTCCAGGCAACTCTCTCTTTGTCGAAAGTGATATTGTTTCATCTGACGTAAGTTGAAGAACTTGTTCATCTGGCTCTATTTATTGGTTATCATTATGAACCTGAAACGACCGCACCCAGATTTCCAATCCTTACACCGGACACACGGGAAACAGTCTTGCCGAAACCCCATAATTCCGACAAGACAACCGGCGTCAACCGCTTCTTACAAAAAGTTCCACAAATACTAGCTAAGCAAACTATTTCATACTCTACAGCTACTAACAGTAATCATACAAATGTACTTCAGCTCCACAAAACATTTTACATTTATAGACTCTTATTACTCCTCCAACTGGTCACTTCGTGATCCACCCGAACAAGCCACTTAAGCATGTATCCCAAACACCACCTCATCTAGTTACTGAGTCGCACAACCAACCACCCCTAATGACCGGGTAACAAGAGAGGTGGGCTGGAATACTTTATTCCGTCCAGCCACGGAAACCCTTTTCCGATGAACCCTTCGATTCACCATCTTAGCTTGAATCCCGCACTACTGAGCTATAACCTGGTTCTCCAACCACCATGATCTAATACCATAAGCCATAAAAGCTCCTCCAAGGTTCCAGCTCATACCGAGCTTGAGGACTCACCCAACAATACAATTTACAACAATATAAACCATACAAAACCTTCATATTGTCGTTCGATTAAAACACAAACTAACCGTTCAATTTGCAGTCCTACCGTTGGATATGGATCCTGTACTACCCCGAGTGTGTCCACAAAGTTTCAGCTCGATCGGACATCTTTACGACCTCCAAACGGTGTCCTCATAATCCCATCTCGAAAACGTTCAAGATCTATACTTAGCATAAATTGCACCATTTACCAGCAATTTCCCACCTTTCCAACAATTACTTGACCAAGAAGTAACGAGCATAACTCTTTCAATTTAACTCCGAATAACAATCTACCAATTGCTATAAAATCTTGGCTTCTTTGTGATCACGTCAGTGTCATTATCTGTCCGAGCTAATGTCAAATCCGGCGCCGGCGAGCCTCCAAAGTCGGCTCCTCCACACTGTCTTTATCTCCAACCTTCTCTCATTTTCTTTCTCCTCTTCACCTCTGTTCACTACGGCTTTGTTCTCCCACAGCTAATGAAGCTTCCCACATCCATGAGATGACTAACTAGACCCACAAGAGGCCTCCCCACCTCCGCCACGTCTCCCTCTCATCTCCGTCACGACTCCAACTCTCTCCTCTCGTCACGATTCCATCGTTATTCTCTCCATCACGTCTCCCTCCCATTTCCGATAACAACATCTACCCACAGCACAATAACCCTTGTTCCAGGACTCACGTTGCTTATCCTCCTCCTAAGTCGGAAGACGACACGAACTCAACAACAACTCCATGGAGAAGGAGATACTTACACGTATATATATACACGGCTCACTCCTCACCTCCTTACACCATCACCAAACCAGGTTCTCTGCGTTTTATCTCTTTACCCAAACATTGATTAGATCTAACGTGGTGATGAACGACAACAACGGCAACGATAGATAAAACCCACGACAACACTACCACTTATGACGGCTCGCCTTCTCTTCTCCTCTCACGCTACACCAACAACACTAACCCTCCTTTCTCACGTCATTACCAACAGCTCCGCTCTCCTCCTCGTACGTGACGGCCAACCCAAGCTCGTCCTTTTCTTTTTAAAGAGCAAATTAGGGCTTTTGGTTAGCTTTTTGGTTTAAGCTGGTTTAATTTGGTTCCATAAGCAAAACTCAATTAAACCGTATGAGCACATAAATATTTGAATTTGGTTTAATAAAACACTTTCAAAACCAACCGGACTAATCGCTAAACCAACTGGAATTAAACAGATTCCACTCCAATTCCCTAACATAAACTCAAATCATATATTTACCCGGGACACGGGCGTTACAAAACCTTTCCGTAAGTTTCCTAGCAAGTTTGTTAAAGGTAATTTTAGCACACAATGAAAGCATGATAATTATTGAAAACATCAGGACATCCTCATCTCTGGTTGTTTGAGCTGCAACCTTCCTCTAAACAGTCTTCATCAGATGAATCATCGTCAGGCCAGCGACTGTTATAAACAAAAAAAGTTAGATTTTAGATATCATTAATTGTTAGAAAAAAACATTACATTTTTAGTATAGTAATTACATTTTAGCAAGATCGGCCGTTTTGATTCCTGCAATTTCATCTTCAAGTATAACCTTCGAACATCGTAATTGAGACATCAGACATTCGATACCTATTTAAGTATAAGTTTGGTTAGAAATAAAATGATAATTCAATGCAATAAATTTTAAGTGTTACAATTATGAAAATACTTTACAGTACCTTCAAAAACAGATATCCTCCAAAACAAAAGCGTACACATTATTGGTTGACTACAATAGGTAGGAGAGGAAAGAATTTTTCCCCTCTTTTAAAGAAAATCAACACAAGTTTCGCCAACTGCAACACACTCGATCTCTTTGCCACTATAACATTTTTTGTAATAGTAATAGCTAATCAGATACTTAAAATTTACTAATAATATAGTTTAAGTAATACTGATAGTTTTACAAATTATCTTACATGACGTCAAGAATAGTAAATGTCACAACTTTATTATTGGACGTGTAGCCGTTTTGACGATCGAGGAAATCAATTGTCCGACTCTCATTTACATGCATCACCATTCCACAAATATCTAACATAAAATGAATCCCAATGAAATAGAATATTATTTCGTCTTCTTATAGATAGAAATTAATTATAATAGAACGAATACTTGTTTATTAGAAGTTACCAACACAACAGTTCTTCTCATCATGTGCAAATTTCTGCATCATTAATGAATTAATAAGACGGTAGAAATTGTCTGTACTTCTCGGAGGTATTGGAATCATTTCTATTTGGTCTATGAACATGATCACAAATGGATTGTTTGAATTTCTGAAAGATCATCGGCCACCTTTCACTCTGAATCCTGAAAGCATGTACCAGTCTCCTTCCTTAATTCTGTCATGAAACTTTTCTACATATAAAGCAGCATCTATTTTGGCATCAATCCTTCCTCCCTGTATTAGGAATATAATTTTGTTTGTTAAGTATGATATTTAAACTTGTCATTTTACAAATGACAATAAAAAGAGATAGAAAACATACCCTCTCGTCTGTCAGAATCAAACATTCATAAAAACGTTGCCCATCAATAAAATGCGGTGACCATTGGCTAAGAATTTTGACAGCAACTTGTGGATCACGTACTGTAGGATTCAAATCTTTTACTAACACGACCATTGTTTCTTGTTTTTATTAAGTGGATATAAGTAATAAGGATATAATAGAGTAAGAACTGCAATGGTTTTATAATTTTCATGGTTTCTTATATTTATAGCAAAACAAAGATAATTCGATTCAATTAAAATTTTTATTTTATGTGGCTAGTACAAAATATCGTGTATTACACAAAGAAAGTTGCACGCGTTTCTGATTGATATGAATGAACAATATATCGTTTGTTTTCAAGGTTCTCTTAATTGGTTTGTTGAAAAATGCAGATGCTTGAACAGAAACACCTATTTTGGAAATTTCAAGCAAGGATGATGTACTTTATCAACATCATGCATTGGGCTATAATATGTTTTTTAAACAACTTTTAATCTTCTTAATTTGAAATAATTTCAAGCAACGTTCAAACACTTTTAAATAATGCTAACATAACTAATATAACTCAATATAGTTATGGAATAAATATTTAATTCATGTTTTTACGGAAATTTAAAACATTACAGAAAACAAAAACTAAATATTGCAGAGAGTACTCAAGCGGGAATTCTATGCTTCTCAAATGCATCTTCAACAGCAAGATGAATATAGGAGTCAGGTTTATCAATGTATTTTGGAAAAAAAAAAACTGATCAGTACTGTTCATCAATTAGTTTCTAAATATAGAAGGTTAAATTTGTTATTTACTTGAAGTCCATGAAGAATTGACAGTCGGTACCATCAAAATCTTTAATTCCTGTTTATGAGCAAAAATAAAGTACAATTTAATATATATTCATATACTTATATTTATTTTTATTTTTTAATGATTAGATGTATGAATTTAACTTACCTATGCATGTAGTCTGAATATTCTTCACCCTTTGGATCCTCTATTATATCCGAACACCCATCGCCGTTGGTTAGGAGAACATTATCATCTTACAAAACCGTTTTTTTGTTAAAAAATATAATCAGTCAAAAATTTCATAATCATAATTTACAACTTTTTTAACGGATGATATATTCAACCATTTCATTACCTCCAAATCTGACTCCTTTTCACATTTCGAACAGACAAATCCTCTTCCCGTTTCCAAGCTTGTAACGTTTGAACATATGATTGGCATAACATCCGGTTGCAAAGCAGTCAAGTACATATCCTCTTCGAAAAAAGTTAACTTAAATCAAATCTAAGAAAGTATAAAAGATTACCCAACATAATGTGTCAAGTACATATAAATCTGTCAAACGATATTTCGTTCCATTTATTAGATTTCTCCAAAAAGTGCATGCAATAATATTAGAACTTACTCAATTGACATGATTCTGAATCTGATGTATTGTTCCATCAGACTCCAACGATCAGCACTGTCTTCTTGTCTGAAACTCTTGATTTCCCCAATATTAGTGATGCATCCAATCAAATTGACTGCATAAAATATTTTGATTTGTATTATAAGTAGTAAAATTAAAGTTTATTTAAACAATCCATTAAAAACTAATACTTACCATAAGGCCAACGTCCATGAAACTCATTATCATAAACACGTTTAAAACACAGGTTATTAAAAGGTTTGCAAATAATAGGATCTCTTGCAAGACTTATTCTAGTCTTGTCTGTGAAAATAAAACGATAACCGAGATTGGTTTTCTGGATCTGCTCTTTATCCTCCTTGACTTTGAACCTCTCAACAACATAACTTTGATTTTCCGACATATCAAGATACGGAAGACCATAGAGTGATGCCGGAACTGTGGCATGTCCAAATGAACCCTAGTTCACAGTATATGTATAATTAATATTTAGAAGAATATTAAGTCAATCCATATATACTTGATGACAATCCATATATACTTAAAAATAAAGAAAAAGCAACAATAACAATACCTCTTCGTCAACCGATATTAGTTCTAACAAAACTTCATTCAAATTATTTTTCATTCGCCATGAACGGAACACCTTAACACAAATCTTTCATTGCATAGTTGAGGGATTCACCTTGTTAAGGAACACAAATCTCGCCATTTTTTATAATAGAAACAAAGAGAAATTATGAAGAGATTAGTTTAGAAAAAGTAAAGGATGTAGAAGTTGAAAAGGTAACGTTTTAGTGCTATGTTATATATCTCGACTGTTGGAATTTAAAGAGTGTGTAAAGGTCACATTGATAGATTCGACTCCAATCGTCGTTACCAGTGACATCTATTTTAAAAAAACATTTAAAATACAAAAATTTAGATTCATCGAATCAAGAATAAAATTTATTATATTAGTAAATGTGATATTTTTTTTATTATTATTCATGAAAGTTTTGAGAAAATATTAGTTATGTGAATTCGAAATTATAAAATTTTAAACTAAACCATAAAACCATAAATATAAAAGCATCAACTAATCTTCCAAATTTTGAAAGTGATCTCGCATATCGAAAACTTCAAGACATGGATAGTTGAATAGAATCCGTATACAGTTGCATGCGGTAGTTATCATTGTATGACCTAAAAAACATAATATAAGATAAGCATATATTTTATCAAAGATTGCCGTAATTGTTTAGATTAAACTCTTACCTTCGACATTAACAATGACACCAAATCTGACGATGCATATAATAATGTCGTCTTCAATTTCCCGGAAACCATCATAAAAATGTTCAAAATAACATTGTTGCAAATGGCATCTCAAACGTATACCACTTGAAGATGAAGAAGAAGTTAGTTTTTCTAATAAAATAAGTAAACAAAAATTCTATTAGTATTATATACAAAACCCACTCTTTGTTTTCAATCTCAAATAAAAGTTGATGTTGGACATCGTTGTCTGAGACGTATGCGGAGCTTTCAACATGCACAAGAAGGCCAATCAAATCTAAAAAGCAGAACGAATATATTATGATCAGTAACACATATTTCATATATTTACTTTTTATATGACAACTCAAATAATTGATTTACTACTTACCAAGACACATTCGGATTTACAGAGCCTGAAACGACGTCTATGAAAGATACGAAAGAAAAATAATCTTTTTCATTCAAAGAAGATATCATTTGTGCCGAAGTCATGATGTTTGATAGAATTTTAAATTTCTGTGTTGTAAGTCTAAAATCCCCAACAGCTGGTGTTATATCAAAATTAGAAATAATGATCTAATTTGCTTCAGCAAATACCGGTTCGAAGCGTTGGACCAAACTCCGGTCGAAAGTTCCATGTATCTTTGAACCCTATAAAAAGAATATCAAATTAAATAAGATTCAAGTATGGTTATGATTACAAGTATATGAATATATATTACCTTATTATCCGCTAATACAAACTCAACCACCTCGTTTAATACAGCGCTCCAAACAAATCTTCTAACAATCTTAACCTTGATTCTTCTTTGAATTAGAGAATGTTCTAAATCAGCAAGATGAACACAAGAATACGAATTAGTGTTCATATTTTCAATTTTCTTATACTTCTTTTTTTTTTCTTTAGAATAGGAAGCATTTATTGAATACGTATATATATACTAAATCGACATACAATATCTTGGTTAGAATATTCATTTAACCTTATTTCTTGAAAATTAACATTATCACAAGAGATAACTTACGAAATTGGTTAATATCCATCTTTATTTTATGGTTTTATAGAAATTATCTTGAATATAATTTTTTAAAAAATTAACATATATTATTAAAAGTATAAATCAATCTTTTTCAGAATTCTAATATTATCGTATGAGATCAAGAGTGAATATCTTTGATAGTATACAAATTAAATTTACGAATATTATTGAAATTTTCTTGGAATGTAAATATAATGATTATAGTAATTTTATTCGAGGATAATGTTATTCTGAAATTACAAATATTGTTAACCACTAAATGGGATACGAAGTTTATCCCAATCAATATTAGGCACAACACAATCTTCTACATCTTTCTCAATAACTACTCTAACTTCTTCAAGCCTCTTACGCTCCTCAATCAAATTGATGTGTCCACCTAAGATATCATCAATTAGTGAGAGTTGAGCATCAATTGTTTCAAGCTGACACGTGAGTTCGGTTGATTCTTCTTTCTTCTTCATATGCTCTTTCACTATATCAAGAATGGCGGTGAAACGTTTCGCCGTCTCCTTTTGAGAGACATCTATAGATTTTTGAAACGCCTTTGTAACTTTGACAATTGCTTCGTCTTCCCATTCATAATCGGACATGAGTTCTTTGCGTTTTCTAGAACATTCACCATCCATGGCAAAAATCGAAACTATTAAATTTGAAATCAGAATTCTTGTAAGCAAAAAATTGAATTAACGACAGTCAAAAAAACCTTAGAGAACTTACTTGAAAGATGCAAATGATAATCACTTGGTAAAGAAACTTAGAGGACGACTATTTTTAAGAAGAGGCGACGAAAGATAAAAAAACTCAACATGTAGTGGAGACAAATAGTGCTTAAATATATGTACGGAGAGTCACGAAGCCTTTCATATTAGTGTCTCATGAGGTAAAGCCCATTTGAGTTGAACAACAGTTTCAAAGCTATTGGTAATTTAAGACTATAAATTTAAGTGTTAATTTATTGCGTAAAATATAATAGTTTCATGCATAAGTAAAATTATTATGCATGTCCAAAATAACAATAATAGTAAAGGTAAATAACTGAAATAATTGTAAATGTAACTGAAAACATCTAGATGTAGGCGTACAGAAACGCATGCTCATGGTCCCCATCATTTTTTGTACGTGCTCTCTTCCTAGAGTTCCTACAGCACATATTGTACATTAAGAGACTATATTTGAAATAATTATGTAATAAACTAACAAAATAGGGTAACTTACAAACGTCTAAATGTTTCAACTTCTGGAATGTCAGGGCTAAGCCTAATTTGCGTGCATATAGTGTTAGATACAGTCCTCCTACCTACAATACATTTGGAATAGAATTAAGATTAGTAAAGTATTATTAAAAAATCAAAAAATATTAAAATTCTAACGAATGAATTGATCGTCTGTACCTTGGAATATATCAATTACACCCCATCGAATAATTCAAATGAGATTTTCACCTATGGAATCTTTGTAAGCCTCATAGAACTTCCCAGCCGCTATTCCGGTTAACTCACATGTCAAACGCGTATTACTAAAACAATAATCAAGAACATTTATATGTTTAAATGTTTAAATATCGGAGTCACGAAGGTCGAAACAAATTCTAAGGTACATAAAGTACTCTTGTGTTTCATTCTCTTTCGGTAAATAAACCTGCTCCTCACGATCTTCTACTTCAGTTTCAGCATCTTCACATGATTCAGTTTCATATTTGTCGTCTTCAGTATCATCAATGTCTTCCTCATATTTGACTTCACTATCATCGGTCTCTTCATCCATTATTTCATAAAAGCCTTCATCTTCGTAATCTTCTTCTTCTTGAAAACAATCATCATCAGATTCAGTATTTCCTCCATCATCGTCCTCATATTCAGATCCATCAGAATCACTATCATCCGAACCAGTATCATTGGAATAGTCCATGTGCTTGTCCAATGGATCTCGGCAACACATCTTTAACAATCGACGAATACTATCACTTTGTGATCTAAGCACATAATTGTTGCCGTTATTCGAAACCATCGAGTTTTGTTTATGATTCCAAGTATCTAATATTCCAAAATTGGTTACTTCTCCAATGACATCTTCAAATGTAAGACGTAATTTCATATCAAAATCATGTATAATACAATATAAGTCAACCACAGATATATTTTTAAATATAGAGACGATGTAACATACCGACCAAGTAATCATCACAATAATAGCCACTTTTAATTAGACTATAATCGATGAAATCAAAGTGTTCTTCACCTCCAACAATCGAACCCTTAATAATCTTGGTCTAAAACAAAATAATAATCTTGTATCGATGGGTTGTAGCTCTGCATGACCCATATTGGTCTACAACTTTAAAATTTTCAATCCCAACCCAATCACCAGCATTAAATTTGGACACAAATTTGTCATATACATCACCACGAAAGCTACATTGGATCTTATTACCCTATTAAATTAAAAAAATTATCATATTATTAGCTTATTAATTTCAACCGTGGTCTCATACGATAGTATCATGTTCATAAATTCATGTAATTATTTACGAATTTAAACATTCAACAAACCTGATTATCAGTCAAAACCATCTCTAGGGTTGAACCAAGTCGGACGGTTTTTTCTTCCCATAAAGTCAAGATTCTAACATGGATCTTCCATTCATATTTTGAAGGATTCAAACGTGAAACACGATCAACCGTATTATTCATGACCACAATATAACCTGCATTATGCGATTTCAGTAATTAAAATCAAATATAAAACATACGAAATAAGGGGAAATTCTAAGAACCTTGGAATATATCTGAGTTTTGGATATCGATTATAAGCTCTGACCTGCGTCTATATATACAAACTTAGAGATGGATTAATTTTTTAAATACATAAATTTAAATTATTAAATGAATTTTCATATTTATAATAGTAGTTATGTCTAGATATTTTCTGTAAATATTTCTTCTATATGTTCATTTACTTATTTAAACAATACTTATTTATACTATTATTTTCCGATCATACAAAATCTACTAAATATCATCTATGTTATACTTTTAAAGATGACCCCAATATTTTTATTTCCATCTTTATCACTTTAAATCTACAATAAATATGTTAATACAGTTAATTATCCATTCAAACATTTATATATCAGTTATTTATGTTAGTTTTATGTCCCAAACAATGATTTTTTCCATTTTCAATATTCTCAAATTTGTAAATTTTATAAATCGGTAACTATTCATTTTGCGTATATGGCTTTTACAAATAAAGAATATACATCAAAATATTGTTACATTTTACGTTTTAAATTTAAGAAATTTTATAAATCTACGATATCTACTATTTGTTCTAAAGGCATAACTTTATTAATAGGTAGTTTTATGAGATATTTCACAAATCCAAACTCTATATTCTCATAGAAGTTGTATAGTCTAAAAGATCGAAAAATAATTTATTTATAATTAGATTATTGTTACATCCTGTAGAATGCAAATTAAATTAAAGAAACAAATATTATTGGAATATTATAGGGTGATAAAAATTATCTTCTCCTTGATTTTCTCTTCCATATCATCTTTTTATCACACCAAACGGATGATTTTGGAATTTCAGCATAGGTATGATCAGCTTGTGTATTATTAGTAATCCAATCCGAGAACATATTTCTTGTAATCGTCGAAGAAATCGTATCATCATTCTCTAGATCATCCTTATTAAGAATTCTAGTTTTCCTGCAATATAGTATTCCAAGAATAAAGATTTTTTTTTTAATTAATTAAGTCTTGAAAGAAGACGATCGACATAAAAATCTGGTTCTTGTAAAAATACCTGATATTGAGTAGAAACAAACTTGTAGATTGATCCATCTGATCCATGAAACCTAGGTCAAATGGTTATTAATATTATATGATTAGATATGAAACCACGTTACAAATTGGTAAACAGAATTATTTAGAATCATAAAGCACGATATTATACATATTTTAAAAGGCCAACCAAGAACAAACAAAGTTTTATGATTTATGAATCTTGCTTCCATATAAATCTCTGCATGATCAGTAAACAAATAGGATCAGTACGAACTGTGGTATTATATGATCAGGATACAATTATAAATAGATCTGAGATCATTAAATAATTATATATATATATATCAAAATTCAACCTAGAAAATTAAAATATATTATACCTTTATAAAAAGACGAACCAACAACTATCAAAGTTTTATGATTTGTGGATCTTGTTCTCCAATAAACCACTATACGATCAGGAAAAATAAAAAGGATCAGTCGAATACAATTATAAATTTGAGAACATTAAAGAATTATATATCAAACTCAACCTAAAATCACAAAATAATGTACAGTTATTAAAGGACTAACCAACAACTACCAAAGCTTCATGATTAGTAGATCTTGCTCTCCAAGAAACCAGTATACGTACAGGAAGAATAAAAAGGATCAGTCGAATACAATTATAAGATTGAGAGCATTAAAGAATTATATATCAAAACTAAATCTAAAAAAGGACAATATATTTTACCTTTATTAAAGAACAAACTAACAACTAGGAAAGCTTCATGATTTGTGGATCTTGCTCTCCAAGATACCACTATACAAACAGGAAATTTAAAAAGGATTAGTCAATGAAACATTAAAAAAAGCAAGATCAAAATATAAATATAAATTTGAGAACACGACAAATAATCACAAAAATTCAAGAAAAGAGAGATTTTGTTTTT
The DNA here is from genome assembly GCF_000633955.1 of Camelina sativa. Lineage (NCBI taxonomy): Eukaryota > Viridiplantae > Streptophyta > Magnoliopsida > Brassicales > Brassicaceae > Camelina > Camelina sativa. The sequence continues at coordinate 34,359,884 of NC_025701.1, read as the reverse complement.
TGTTTTTTTTGGGTTATGGTCTAAGCAAATGATATCATTGTATTTATAGATGTAGAAGACCTAACTTTTTAGGGTTTCTGTATTATTAGGGTTTTCAGTAAAGAGGTGTATTTTCATCAGGCCTTTTTCCATACAGAAACCCATTTATTATTTTAACGTCGATCTTTAGACTATCTAAGCCCATTAATTTGTTAAAATTTGATTAGGTCATGCCATATTTTCGTCATCTAAACTCCAATTAAACGTATAAGAGAATCATATAGAAATTTGAGAGATTGATCTCACAAATTCTAGTTTTGCAAATAACTTTTTGTGTAAATAGATTTTTTCTGTCGATTTTTTTGATTTATTTTTAATGCGAAAATAGGACAATTTACGTCCAGGGGCAAAGTATTTCAACGTGAGGGGCACTTTTCATTAATGGCAAAACGGTAAAAGTTTGCTGAGGTTGAATGTGGGACGTTTTGACTTCTGCTTTAATATAATAGATTACATCACAATAGTGTATGACTAATCATGGAGAGAACCCCGGTTCTGCCCTCCTCCCTTATGCAGAAAACCTAACCTCCTCCAACATGGAGAGAACCTTCTCTTTGCCTTCCTCCCTTGGGGGAGAAAACCTTGCGTCCAACCTCCCACACCTTCCTTCATTGAAAAGATAACCTTGCGCCCAACCTCCTCCACCATAGAAAAAACTGCGGCTCTGCCCTCCTCTAGTATGGAGAGAACATGTTCGAGTCTTTTAGCTATCTCAAAGTGGGTTGCTCTAGCAACCAATGAAACTAAAGACACTTTTCCAACGTTACAAAATTTTTTTATTTGTTAAATTTTCCAATGTATTTCATGGAAGTTTCTTTGACACACCATGATGTAGCCTCTGTCTCCAAGCTCTTATGAATCTATTAACAATGATTTATCTTTTTCCAATCTATCTATGTTTGTTGTAGGTTTGTGTTTGGTTACTCTATTTTTTCCAATAACATTCTCCTCTTTATCTCCTTTTGAGATTGAACGAATGGTAACAATTATGTTTGCACAAAAGAAAAAGGTATACGACCAACCAATCAAGGTTGAGGAATTAAAAGAAAATTAATTTTGACATAATTAATAAAATAATAGAAAATTATAAGCACGACAATATATGAATCTCAAATAATTCAAAGATGAAAATATAAATTAAATAAAACAATCTAAAACTACTACAATAAATTTTAACATACAATATTAGAAAAAGAAGATGCATATATTAATCTTCCATTTTTTTGTCAACATATTAATTTTACCTATTCCAAACTAAAAAAGCAGAAAGTAGGAGTATATTTTGGTTTAAAAAAAATAAGGAAAATTTGTCTTCCCATTAAAAAAGTTTGACCATTAGAACAAATTTGAAAGCAATATTTTTGAATAAATTATTTTGTTAGATGACTAATAGGAGATGATCTATATTTATATAGAAGTGAGTATTTACATTTTTTAGAATTAATAATTTTCTGTATATTTTCCTTAATCCCTTTTCTATTGTATGAGAAAATTTATCCAATGAGCTCATTATTTTAAAAATTTCTTGCTTCCCATTTTTTTGTAAGACGTACTATCGTACGACGATAAGAACGCTTTCTGTTTAGTTGATCTAGTGTTATATAATCTCAGTTGTTATCTTGCATTTGTGTATTCATCTTTTTTTGTTTATGCTACATGTCCTGCAAATTAATAGAAATAAGATTAACACCGTGAGAAAATTATTAATCCCAAAAACTTTAGTTATTAAGCATGAGAAGCTTTGTTAACACTACAAAGTCAAAGATTGCGTAGTATGCATTATGAAATTGAGAAACGAAACAAAATGTAAAGAAACGACGACGAAAACATGTGGTAATATCTATGAATCTTTTTGTATAGTTGCTTCAATTAGAAAACCAACAAATTGCCTTTGGGACTTGTTCAAGAACGATGATGTTTCAAACAAAAGGTTAATTTAAAACAAAGAATAAAATTTTTCCAAGAAAAACAAAGCTAGTCCAAATTATTTTGTTTGGTGAAAAATATGTCATCATCTATTTGCTTATATAGAGTGGTGTATTTACAATCTTTTTCCTTTTAGGATTAACAAATTTTGTTTAATATACTAATATTACAATTCTCTTATGCATCATTTTACCAATCTTGACAACTGTGATTTCAATTTGAGTAAAACAAATTGTGATTTATGATCGTTAAAATTGACATATGTCACAATCTAGTGAGTTACTAACTTTGATATGTGATTTCCGATCGTTAAATTTCACACGTGTCACGATCTATTGAGTTACTAACTTGAATATTTAATCGTTAAAACTGACACGTGTCACGATATGGTAAGTGATAATTATCTTATGCATCGTTTTACCAAGCTTGAAAACTGTGATTTTAATTTGAGTTAAAAAAATGGTGATTTTTGATCGTTAAAATTGACATGTGTCATGATCTGATGAGTTACTAACTTTGATATGTGATTTCAGATCGTTAAACTGATGAGTTACTAATTTGGATACTTAATCGTTAAAACTGACACTTGTCATGATCTGGTGAGTTTTTAACTTTGATCTCTGATCATTAACACTAACACGTGCCACAATCTGATGAATTACTAACTTTGAGAACCAAGCTTTAGTATAATAAGATTCCATATGAATAATAATCTTAAGATTTGATATAGCTTAACCGTATAAGCCAAAGTTTCAATTAAAAAAAAAATCAAACACACAAAGTTTTAAAAGAGATATAGTCAAACATTCTAACGTATTGTTTACAAAGTCGACGTGATTTTTCTGATGTGGCGAGGCGATTTTGCTGACGTGACAATGACATTCTTTGTAATTACGTTTTTCTCATATAACATGCAATAGGAGCTGAATATAGAAAATAGACCCAAAATATGATAGTAATAAAAAAGAATAAGTTTTGTATAGTTTTGATTATTTTATCTAAAATGTATTGCATCTGACTAAATCTTCCTAAACAAAACAAAGAGAGAGAGAAACTAAAAATTGAAACTTACTTCTTAGCCTTGATTTTCTTCTTTTTTTGTCTATTCTCTTTTCTTCATTCGACGAATCTCCTAAACCATTTTCAAAGTGAGAAATGGTCAGTGCACTTTAAAATCATTTTTACACAATCTGATATTAACTGTAGCGAAGAATTTCTGTCTCACGTTAGATGCTTTTCTTGTAGGAGAAAGAGAAGTTGACGAAATGTTTTGGATGAAATAAAATACAAAGAAAACAGAGAGACATACCGATGGAAAAAAAAAAAAGAGAATTGTAAGGACTTATTTAGAAGGAAATCTGTGTAAGATCGAAACTTTATTTTATAATATAAACGTACAAATCATAACTTTTTAATATGAACCTACATGTCAATTCATAATTTTGAACACAAAAACTATTGTGAAACTCAGAATTTGGTGAGTATATATAAAACCAGGATGAACAAACAGAGAGCCAAACTTGTGAAATCTGAAAACAAAAATTGTAAATAGAAAGACAAAGACAAAGAACAATCAATCTCGATCTAGGCAGCAATACTTAGAATCAAAACACCGAGAGAAGGAAAATAGAAGAAGAGAGATCCGAGTGATATATACCTTTGGCCTTTGTAGCCCATGTCCGTTGAATATCAACATACACTTCAATTTTGGAAATTCATTTTGTTCCATTTGTTAAAAAACATTGATTTAAAAAACAATTGTGATGTGGTTTAATCTCATTGGATATGTGACTTGTGCTTTATATGATAAAGGATGTATTAAATATATAAAATAGAACTTAGGAGGGTGTATTGAAATTATGATTTTAGAGAATTTGATGAGATTTAGATAATTTGGAATTTTGATAGAATTTAGGGAAGTTGATATGATTTTCTGTAAAATTATTTCAAATTCCACCTAAAACCATGAGATTTAAATTTCTGTATTTTGAACTAAACAAATCCGGTCAAATCCTACAGAATCTCTAAAAGTAAAAATCCAAATCTACAAATTATCTTGAATAACAATAGATTTTAAAGTAGATATTTAAATCATCAGTTTAATAACAATGGATTTTAATAGACTTTTTAAAATTCATGATTGAATAACATATGATTTGTAGATTTTACACAAATCACTTAAAATGTTAAGTTGAATACACCCCTTTATATAAGACAAATTTAAGTAATAAAACTAATTATGAAACTGAAAGAATATGAAAGAACAGTCAATGAACAAAATTAAATATATTAACTAATATAACATTTATTTATTGCTATATTGTACATACATGTGTATGTGAAAAGTGTATATATATATATATTTCATGTAAGAAGAATAAAATAAAATAATAAAGATGGGGAAAACTCTAATATGTTTTTTCTTCTTATTTTTCTTTTCTGTCCAGAAAATAGACTCTCTTCTTGTATTTAGGAGATTTAATATTTCAATTTGGAATCGTCTTTCAGGTGGCAAAAAACTTATGATCAATTGTAGACAGGGCAAAGGTGAAGCGACCGACGTTGTTTTTCTTCCCTTCAATGGTCAATGGACGATTTACTTCAGAATTTACCCAAGAACTTTGATATGGTGCAACATATGGAAGGTAATTTCTTTCACATTCTTCGTGTGTCTAATTTTGCTACAATATTTTCTTATGTAAAATAAATATCATTTCTGTTATCGTATTTTATCAGGGGCCTGATTATGTGCAACATGCACATTTTAACGCATTTATCGGGAAAGAAAGCTTTATACATAATGTGTGTGGAGGTAGAAAGCCTAATGTATGTTTGTGGCAAGCACAAGAAGATGGAGTATATGTACGAAATAATGCAGTTGGAACCTTTAAACTTATGCTTAAATGGGATACAAATATTTCGACAAATATTTTATTCTAATTAAATATATTTCTGAAGAAATGTTATTATTTTACCAATATCTCATATAATAAAATGTATTGAGAGTTTAAACAAAGTGCACCACTAATTATTTACCATATTTTACTAGGTTTTAAACAAAAACTGTCTCCTTTTAGAGAACTTTAATTATTGTATTTATATTTTACTTGGTTTGTAAACAAAATGCACCACTATCAATAAGTATGATGATTGATATATGTGTTATTGTTTGATAGAGAATAAAACTTTCAATTTGACCAGTATTCATGTTTAAAATAAAATAAAAATATAGAAAAAAGTAATGGATATTAAAATTTACATTATTTTGTTTTCTTGTCAGCGGACCCCTTGTCCACTTCCAGTCTATGAACCCACTTTTTTAATGGGTCTCATGTCATCTTATTAGGTCTATAAACCCATAAATATCTGACAGTTGGTTTGTTACGTCCAGAAGACTTTAAAGACGTGTTTACCGTCCTAACTATATAACTAAAATATATAAAAAAATAGCTAGGTAACATATATATTTAATTTAACAAGATACTAGATTTTAATCCGCTGTACACAGTGTGCATATAATTTTTATTATTTATATTTTATATTGTATTTGTTTGTTAAATATTCGATGTTTTGCAAATAAGAAATTACTAAATCTCCCGTTTGTGCGGCTAAATGTTTATATTAACTTTTAACCCGTAATATACTTTATGACTATCTGTTTGTTATATTTAGTTTGTTTTGTTTAGTATTTTAGATTCTCTTTTGATTTTTAACTCTTATAACGAAAAATAAGGGATCTAAATACATAACAAGTCATTTATATGCTATGCTTACGTCACATTTTTTTTAATAATTTAACTATTTTATACAATTTTAGTTAAATCAACTTAATTTTTATATGTCAAATATTATAATATTAATAGTGTTGACAAATAATAAAATAAGGATTTAATCCGTGTTAACATAAATTTAATAATATTTATGAATTCTAACATATCCTCTTTATAACTCATCTACTATATAACCATATTATATAGTTTAAAAAAAAAATTACATATTTTAATATTTTATCAAGTTTATATATATATATATATATTAATTATAATATTTAAATAAATGTGAATCGAAGTTTTTCTTACGTTAAGAATCAAAGCTCACAGGTTTTGGAAAACAAAATAGTAATCAAATTGTTGTTTTCTTTCTTTGCAATAGATTTAGAGACAGAATATTTTTAATATTGCAACGCACGGACCACCACCTCCTTGCGATCTCATGCCCAATCTCAGTCCATGGGACCACTTTTTCTTAATGGGCCTCACGTCCTCTCACTAGGCCTGTGAGCCCATCCATATCCGACGGTCAGTTTGCTACGTCCGGGAGGCTTTAAAGACTTGTTAAAGTTCCTACAAATCATGACATGATCTTTTCCTGTGTTTTGTCCTCACTCGCACAGTACCGATAGTCACTTCCCAGAAGGTCACCCATTCTAAGACTACTCCAGCATAAGCACGCTTAACTTTCTCAGGCCCTTTGACCGAAAAGATATTTGCACTTTGGTGATATAGGTGGCCAAATCAAATCTTTTAAACCTCTCTGCAAGTCTCTGAAATCGAGATGTCACAATTCACCCCCACTAACATATCGCAATGTCCTCGTTGCGCACCAAGACCGTCACCCCCTACGGTGTGAGCCCACATGACTCCACACTCGTCTAGGTTCAGCTCTGATACCACTTGTACGTAATGCCCCGACCACCACCTCTTAGTGGACCCTATGCCCAATCCCAGTCCATGGGACCACTTTTCCTTAATGGGCCTCACGACCTCTCACTAGGCCTGTGAGCCCATCCATATTCGATGGCCGGTTTGCTACGTCTGGGAGGCTTTAAAGACTTGTTACCGTCCCTACAAATCACCACATGATCTTTCTCTGTGTTTTGTCCTCACTCGCAAAGTTTCGCAGTCACTTCTCGGAAGGTCACCCATCCTCAGATTACTCCAACATAAGCACACTTAACTGTGGAGTTCTCTCATGTCCTTTGACTGAAAATATAAGTGCACTTTTGTGACATAGGTGACCAAATCAAATCTTTCAAACCTCTCTGCAAGTCTCTGAAATCGGGATGTCACAAATACACAAGAGAAGGTGTGGTTAAATATATCATATTTTCTGTTTTTATATTGATCTTGCTGTATTTTTTAGTTAATAAAATATTTGGGAAACAAAATCTAACATATTGCTATTTTTGAAAAAATATTCAAGGATTAACTTTGTTAAAAAGTTTTTAAATAAGTACAATAAAACAATAGAACCTAAAATATACTTTAAAATGTATATATAGATTAATAGATCAAGTTTTTAAATAAGTACAATAAAACAATAGAACCTAAAATATACTTAAAAATGTATATATAGATTAATAGATCCGTAACACGCTTCTCGGAAAAATCCAGCCTTCGACTAACCGGTGTTAATGTGCAAAAAAAGTAGACTAACCGGTTAATGTGCAACAAAAGTAGACTAACCGGTTAATGTGCAACAAAAGTAGTCTGCCTTGTGTTCGAACTTCGAAGTAATCAAAAATAATTATGTCGTATTCACCCCATGCATCTTCTTATAATTAAAAGAGAACTACAAGTTAGAAATGTCCAAAATCAGTAATTTTGTTACTTAACTTATTCCTTTTGTCGAAATAATAAAAATTTTCTTTTTAAAAAATTGTAAGTATTTCCTTCAGAAGATTCCAACACCACTGTACAATCAACAGTGTTTCGATTCAGCAACAGTAACTAGATCTTGTCCAAACTTCCTGAGCCACCAGAGTAAACACAAGCATTACAACTTGTTTCAAGAAGTGATGTCATTACGTATTTATCTTCTCCACCAACCACGGGCATAGCCACTCCTGGTTTCGCCGGATTCGTAAAATCCTCTCTGTATGTTCTTCCTAAAACACCCTCCACGTTCTTGGACAACTTCAAGAACCGGAACTGAACCTCAAGATGAGCAAAACAGTCATTCTCCGGTCTCCCGTATTTATGGATTATGTTGTCTTCCTTTGTTACCGGAACCACGTTGACCCAAATCTCTACAATGTCTTCTAATGTGACCAACACGGAGTTTATGTCTAAGGTTCTCTCGATCTTTATATAGTCTCCCGAAGGCATCCACACAGATGCATCTCCTTTTGGTAAAGAGATCTCTTTTCCCTCGAATGAAAAACGAAGATGGTCGACTTGGTCGTCCCATTTTCTAGCCTTTGTGGCCTCGAGTGAGAAGGTTTTGCTGTTGGAGCCGAATATCAGACCTAAGGATTGGATCCATGTGAAGTCTCTGCTACGTCCAGAAGGTCGCAGACCAATGAAACGTGCATTGACTTGGAAGTCAACGTCGGAGACAAGTGCGAAATGCTCATCGCGTTGGCCGTGAAAGTAGAAGACAACACCATCTCCGCCGATGAAACGTGGGTCTAAGCATGCTGATCCTTTTCCATTGCAATTAGGTTTCCGATCTGTTATGGTAAATTAAATGATATTACTTTCATCGTTTAAGTTAAAGAAAATTTTATTATCAGTAATGTTTTAGTATTTTTTCACATGTTAAAATACTACGTAAATATATTATATATTTTATATGTAAGTTTCTCTTTCTAATTAATAAGCTAAAAAGTTTAGATTAATTTAAATAATCTCTATTAGAAATATAAAATGACATTTTGTGAGAAAAAAATGTCTTAAAATGGGACTTATTACTAAATGTTATGAGTATTGTTACTTACTTCGGCAAGTAGGTTTGCATATAGGGTTAAAGCAATCGATGACGCAGGCCTTGGAGCTTCCTGCTGGAGGGGAAAACGAAGGGCATTGCTTTGGACAAGTTTGCTTCTTAAGGAAACATGGGCTCTTCCTTTGGAAACATGTCTTTGTTTCCACCCCTGCTTCGAGTTGTACGATGAACGTAAATGCATAGAGCGTCACCGCCAATCCAACGTAAAACCCGGTTTTTAGATCTCCCTTCATTGTTTTACTTCTCTCTTGGGAAATTAATTTATTGTCTCCCAAATGTGATCTCCTTTTATAGAAAGCATGCATGCTTGTCAAGTTGGAATTTTCTTAGTTAGGAACAATTTAATTCATTTGAAAGTTTTATGTATACACACCGACACAAACACACACGTTACTTTCTTTCTAAACCAAATTATTTGAATATATTTATCGTAAAGTCAATCCTCTAAGATGTGTGTATTGTTTCGATGGTGGTGACAATACTACGTCGAGTGGTTATTTTATTTATTTAATATACTAGTAGATCCATCTAAACTTATACATTTTACAATTTTAATACGTTGATCTATTAATGTTATCATTTCATATCGATCACTTTGTGAACAGCGATAGATAAATCTTTTAGAATTGACAATCTTGAATCCCTTAACAAAAAACAATATTATTACGTTTCATTTTATGGGAGCACTTATCTTATTTCATCTGTTAATACGTGCTAAAGACACGGCGTCATTGGGTAAGGTACTTCGCAACTATTCACATGTTCGTGTATGAGTAATCACGGATCTAGGGTCAAAGATATTAGTTTACTATTGAAGTGGAACTACACCAAATCTAATTTAAGCACTACTTTATTTGCTATTCCATATGTATAATAATCTTAAGAATTGATATAGCTTAATCGTATATAAAGCCAAAGTTTAAATTAAAAAAAATTCAAACTCATAAAGTTTTATAAGAGATATAGTCAAACATTCTAACGTATTGTTTACAACGTCGATTATTTTGTTGCAAAATTGATAACATAAATTTATTTTAGTATATCGGATTCAGAATCTAAATTTAAGTAGGGCAAGTGTATATATGTTATAGTTCCACTAACTTGGAGTCAATGTTTTTTTTTTTTCACAAATGGCATGTGCCATTCTTGTTGACTATACTGTATATATTAAAGTTGATGGTTAGGCAATCGTTTGACTTACTCCCTTCATTGTTTTTACTTCTCTCTTACGAAATGAATAATTGTATGTATATCCCAAATGTGATCTACTTTTTATAGAAAAGCATGTATGCTTGCAAGTTGGAAATTCCTTATTTAAAAACAATTTAGTATTTTCGTCGTAAGTTAGGTTTATGTATACACCGACACAAACAATCTCATGTGGTACCTTTTTGTCAACTCCGAAATTTTTTTTTTCTCTCCTCCGACCCCGAGTTCGCCCTAGCCATCGCATAAAATATCAAATCTCCGTTTCCTCTCTCCGGTGACCGGTGCTTCTCGCCGTAGCTGTGAGAGGAGTCCGATGCCCTCTTTTTCGTTTGTTTTTACTTCTGTTTGTTTCACCGCAGTTAGTTCTGGTGGATCGATGGAATGGTTAGTATGCTCAGCAATTGAGAAGGTATTCATAGTGAGGCTTAATCGACGTTCCGAGCGTTTGTTCGTCCTCCCCCGGTGGTTTTCAGGAGAAGTTTCTTTTGCCTTTGTCAATTTCGGCGATGTCCTGATCTCTTAGGTGAAAGAATTTTGCTTCTTGGATCTGTGGCCATGGGTTCTTGTTGTCTCCTGGTTGAGTAAGCTGACTTTCCTGTGTTTATCATGTACCGTCTAGCTAGGGTTAGGTGTGTAGTTTTGTAGATGTAGTTGAAGTTTGGCCCTTGATTGGAGAGTCTTGTGGTTTGGTTTGAGTCTCGTTCTTAGGTTTTGTCTTTGCGGTAGGAGCGGTCATTAATGGGTTTTGTGGTTGCAAGTTGATGGTTTTAATTCTAGAGCTAGTAGTTCCACGGTACGACTCGAAAAATAATATATCAGCTTGCACTACAAGAAAACATGGAATTGCCGACTACAAAAACAGTCACTATACAGTCGCAAACTACTTATCAACGACTGATTGGCGACTGACATACGTAGTCGCTAAACAGTGCGTCGCTAAAATAATAAGTCGCTAAACAGTCGACACGGAGCAACTAATTAGCGACTGATAATTGTGGTCATTCTTCCCTCACCAAACAGTCGCTAAATTTGCGACTGAATTGCAATGCTTTAGCGAGTGAATTGCAACGCTTTGGCGACTGATCTGGTCACTCATTTGCGACTGTTTTGGTTACTGTTTTGTATACATTTCGGTTACTGTTTTACGACTGTTGAATTATCATTTTTTTAAAAAAAATCTGGTAAAAATGAATTATTTGATTTTGCCAGAACTAATTATGAAAACTATAACTAAAACAAAACAAAAATGAAATTAAACAAAGACATAAGTTTAATTATACATCCAACATAAGTTCTAGAAAACATCCAAACATGCAAGAGTACAAGTCGCAAATATTACAAAACTTTTCATAATCATGAGGGAAGGAGGGATAGTGAAGGAACCTAACTTTGAACATCATCATCATCAGAGGTTGGATCATTGGCTTGAGACTCGAGGAAGGCGACATAATTTTGGTTAGTCTTGAGGAAGCTCACCAAGCGTGAGATCTCTGCTTGTTGCTCAGATGCAACCCGTAAAGCCTCAGTTGCAACCCGTGAAGCCTTTACGTCAAGCTCTACTTGTAGAGGTTCTTGTTCCTCTATTTTGCGGTTAGCTTCTTCAAGCTGTTGTTGCAGGCTTGTGAAAGTAGAAGAGCTTCCAGGGTACTTCCGCTTCCGTTGATGTAACTCCCTAGGCTTCCAACTCCAAAGTATGTTCCTTTATCATTTATGAAAGTAGACTGCATAAACAAAACAAAGAGAAAAAGTTAACATAATTACTTAACAATGAAAAACTTAATAGCTTATCAAATTACCTAAAGAAAGAGCTCATCATCCTCCTCGTGGGATAGCTCTGATCAACGTGAAGTACCATCAGAAGACTCATCATTATCCAGAGAAACCAACTTAGCTTCCCTTTTTTTCTTATATGCCTCATGAACCGCTTGTGCTTTCTTATCCACAAAAGTACCATCTTTTTTGGTATGAGTCCTGAGAAAAATTTCAGGAATAGTTGGCGGCCTTCCCAATTTCACTTCCTGAAAAGTTAGACAATTAAAAGGTTAAGAACCATCTGATATCAACTAATTAAACAATGAAAAGGTTATGATGTAACTAAACATCTCTTGTTTGATTTGTAAGTAATACTTCAGCCCTGATACATGCTTGTGAGGGCCAAGACTATTACGGTCAGACATTCAAGCTGCTGAAATGGTTGTACTCTTTGCCATGGATTCTTCTGGGTTCCAATTCTCAATCCAACTCAATTTCGCTTAATCTCACTGAGCTGCTGCCTTGGAAACCATGTCTTTCATACGGTTTTGACAAATGGTATTGAACTTTTTTTGAACCACACTGGTTAGTGAGGGATTCCAGTTGTGTGTTTTCTACAAAAGAAGACTAGTGTTATTGATAACAAAAACCAAAAAAAATAACTATAAATACAGAAATCAAATTGAAAGGAGTAGAAGTTTACCACAAATTCTAAGAAGTATTTTTCTCTCCTTGCAGTAGGAACACAACCCCAACTGTAATATGGACCATCAAACTTATTTGTAAAGATATTTGTAATCTTTCGGGTAAGTGATGACTTGTCTTTACCAAACCTTCAAACATAAACAAATCGAAAATACAAAATTCTTAAAATTCTAATCAAACATAAACACAAGTGTTCCAAACACAAACAAACCTAAAAATTCTAATCAATCCAAGTAAAATTCTAATCAATCTAATCAACTAAAAATTCTAATCTTACCAAGTAATTCCACGCTCTAATGAGGGAGAGAGGACAGTGGTATACAACTCACGGCCTGGTTTGATTAGCATGTCATGTAAAGAAGCGAGAAATCAGCTGGGAGATTTGATTGCCTTAAACCGTCATCCTCAGAATCAGCTTCTTCTTCCTCATGTGAGTTTTGCGCTTGAGAACTGTGATGCGATGCAGAAGCTGCTCGAGTTTGACTAGGTTGAGAAGAAGGTCGCCATGATTTGAGACGTGAGGAGACTGTCGAGGTAAAGGAGACTCTCGAGGTAGATTCGAGACTTGAGGAGACTGTCGGTGATGATTCGTGACTGACGGTTGAGGAGACTCTCAAAGTGGACTAGAGAATTCTGGTGGATTCATCGCGGAGGCGAGAGGTTGAGGAAAAGGACGCCTGATTAGAGCTTTTATGGATGGGGATGTTCCAGGAAATCTCCTCGTGTTATGGAACAGATTTGTCGGAGGTGCATAGTCTCTGTAAGTAAGTGTAGGTCTCGCTGGAGGCTGGAGGACAAGAATTCCCTGAGAATTAGTGTCTGGGTCTCGCTGGTTCGCCGGCGTGAAGGCATAATGGCTGGGAAGATTGGCAGGTCTTTGATTCACTGTTTGTGAGGTTCCAGAGGTTCAATTAGATGGGTTTCTTCTTCCTCCGCCTCTTTTCTTTACTCCAGCCATCAAAATCGAGAGCTATTAGGACATGGATGAAGATTTAGACTTTTCTCGATTGAGAGCAATTGAGATCTAGGGTTTTCTCGGCGGATGAGAGAAATGAGGGATTAGGGTATCTTGGGGGATGAGATCGATTTGGTTTTCGCCATTTTGTTACGGCCCAAATCTGGTGTAAGGCCCAAATTAAATATATCAGTCGCTAATGAGTAGCTGTTTAGTCGCAATGTTTGGCGACTATCAAATTGGTCTCAAAATTAGTCGCAAATTGGCAACTAAACTGCGACATTATGCATCAGTCTCGAATTAGTGTCTACTAGGCCCAAATTAATTGTGTTGACCCTTCCTTTCGTTTGCTTCCGTTCATGTGCTTCTCTTTGTTTTGAAGCTGCTTGTGCTGTTTGGTTGTGATTGCGTTTTATCCGCCCAACCAATTTCTCGTCCATCACCCTTGGTCTACCTTTCCAGCCTTTGATTCCCTTAAGGTTGTCTCCTTTCTAAGTTTAGGCTTCGGTTTGTTTAGAAGTTATGCTAGTCTTAGTTGTTTGCAGTGGGCTCTTCTCTGGTTTGTTTGTTCGTTGTGGTTGATATCTTCTTTATTCCATCTTTGTGCTTTGAGTTCGGTTGTATTGAGAGGTTAGGCTGCGCTCCTTGTACTTGCTTTGCAGATTAGGTGAGATCTATCTGCATTTTTGTAAGGCTTCTACACAGACGATTCTGGACGTTGTTGTCGTCATCGTCGCATTCGGAAGCATTTCGAGTCTTTGCTTGCTGGGTTATGAAATCTTTGCTTCTGCTACAAGAGATTGGTTCTCTTTATGATATGGGGTGGTTGTTCTTAGCTTGGGATTGGCTGTGGGCATCCTTGGTAGTTCTCATCCAAGTGTTTGAAGAGAAAGGTTTTTCTTGCATCCTAAAACTAGTGTATCATGTGAGGGTTTATGCCTTGTTGCCTATTTCTTTATTTTAAGGGTTCATCCTCTGTTTTGAGTTTAATTTCTCTACTTTGTAATTTTTACCTTAGTTTCGTTTTATGTCTGCAAAAACTTCTGTTTGTTCGCCGGTTTAGTTTCCCTCTTTTAAGTTTTAGACTTTAGGAATATTCTTATTTTCCGTCGGCTAAGCTGTAATTCACCATGCATCCTTCTAAGTCCTTCTAAGTTTTATAATATCAGTTGACAAAAAAAAGTATACACGGACACAAACACACACACGTTACTTTCTTCCGAACCAAAGTATAATATAGTAAAGTCAATTTTCTAAGATACGTGTATGTGTATCCTTTCCATGGTGGCGCTACAACATCGAGTTAATTTTAAATATTTAATTTTCTAGTTAAATTAATGTACTTTAATATTTTATTATATAAATTTTGGTTCTCAAAGTTAGAAAGTCAACATATTATGACATGTATTAGTTTTAACGAGATTAAAGTTAAAAAATCACCAGATCATGATACGTGTTAATTTTAACGATTAAATATCAAAGTTAATAACTTATACGATAGTGATACTTGTCAATTTTAACGATCAGAAATCACAGTTTTAAAGCTTAGTAAAAGAAAGTATAAGATAATTGTAATCTTATTATATTTAAAAAAACAACTAAGATAAATATATTATATGCCATCCATATCAAAATTTCATTTACAAAAGATTCTCAACAACTACATGGTAAAATAAATATATTATGTGCCATATATATTTAGTCATATAATTATATTATATAACCTAATACATTACATTTTACGTCATTGTTAGCACAATAAAAAAAAAAAAAAAATTACGTCTCTATAGTTAGCCAATTTCGGACACTGAGTATTACAACAAGATTTGTGAAGTCACATGCGAAAAAAACAAAGAAAACGAAAATCATGAAAAACGGATTGGCAGTCTTGGGAAAAAAGCTTGAATTGAAGTCTAAACTAATTTTTTATTATGTTAATAATCTTCTATATATATAAAGTTAACTTTTATCTCTTCTCCTTCCTCCACACCATCATACACCAAATCAATATTTCTTTTGTTTTTGCATTAAAAATACTATTTTAAATAATCATTAATTGCTTATTTATTATTTATAATTAATAATACTTAAAAATATATAAAAACGAATTAAATAAAACTAATTAAATTTTAAAATAGGATAAACAATACCATAAATTTTTTTAGTAAATAATAAAAATAATAAATATATAAATGAAACAAGTAAAATAAATAAAAATTTTAAAATATTAAAAATAATACTATGAATTTGTTATAGTAATAGTGTTATTATTCAAATTATAACCAAAAAATGATCATATTCCAAAATTTATAATGGGTTAATGAGTTTTAGAATGGAAGTAAGATTTTAATGCATGGTGGAGTAAAAAACAATTTATGTAATTTTATTTATAAAAATCTAAACAGAAAAATAAAATTGAAGTGGAACATTAGTTTCTAAGAAACATATATTACAAAGATTTATTATTAAATTTCACTTATAAAAAATAAAAAATTAGGGAAATATCTTTAGTCAAGTTGTTACAGGACCACTTCTACGACCGAACCCACCAGAGTTCGACTCCACTAAGTCGTGTTACCCTACATAGTAGAGATTGGTCTTGTCGATTCAATGATGACAAAAAAAAAATTAATTACTTAACTCAATTTAAAAGTTTTCATCTAAAACAAAGATATTGTAAGGTTCACATTTTTTTTTTGGAAAACTATGAAAAATAATTTGGAAAAGATAGTTCATCTAAAAAAACAAAATCAATGGTCAGAAAATATAGAAAAAATGAACATCTTAAAAAAAATCAATTTTAGTGTGAACATGTTTTTTAGTTAACGGATATTCGTTGTCAGGTTTAAACGTTTCCCTATTTAGACATTCTTGACTTGGTCGAAATTCTATTATGGCAGATGATGCATTTGGACAACCACATTGTAGCGACATAGCACTAAAATTGTTCATCAAACTTTGTATATTTGCATTTAATGTGGGATATCAATATGTTTAAATGGTCTCTATAATTAGGTCAACAACTGACATTCGACGTTAGAACTTTTAAAAATATGTTTTCATGGGATATGATTATAAAATGAACTCTTCTAAGGATAAAAGATCAGAAGATTGTCGACAATATTGTTTCTTTTTCCACTAAGGTTCTTAAGTCATTTTTTTGTTATCACATGATATATTATTAATTTGTCAAAAAAACATTATTTCGACACTAGACAATATATGACATATATATAGATTAGTAAAATAAGTACAGTCTTTATACAGATTTATCTTTTAATCTTGAAATAATTGTATTTATATTCAATGATTCTTATTGATAAAATTCAAATAAAATCTCACGCAAATAGATATAACAAATAAATATTATCTTCAACAATATATCACTTAGTAAAGTAAGTTTAGTGTTTATATAGATTTATACTCAAAAGTTTGAATAATTATATTTGAGCTCAATACTTATATTGATTAAAAAAATATTAAAATCCCGCATGCGCGGGTCCAAATTCTAGTAATATATAAAATAGGGTTTTTAAATTAGCCATTAGATCATGACATGTGTCAAGTACATTGATGAGATATTGAAACGTGTCAAAATAATATTATTTTTCAAACAGATAATTAAGAAAATAACATCAAATCTAAATAAAATTTACATGTTTATATCTAAAAAAAATCTAAATCAAAAAAGAAAATTAACAAAACTAATCTATTTTCCATTGTACGTTACTTATAATATACGTATTTTCTCAATAAGATTTTGACATGTATAAACAAAAAAAGTAATTCACTAAGCATGTATATTATTAGCTTATTAATAAATAAATAGTGAATAACAAATTTAAAAAGAATAACATAAGTTATGTCAAAAGAATTATTATTGTTGAAACATAATAAGACAGCTAATTAAGGAAATAACATTATATCTACATAACATTACATGTTTCTATCGAAAGCTTTGATCTTTAATATTTTTTCTTATATATTGTCGATCTATTGCGTGGGTCTTTGATTTGTGCGGGTTTTTCAATGGAAGCTATCAGATGCAATAAATGAAATCGAAGTCTATAAGCCCGCTAATATAATTGAGGATAGAGACATTGATGGAGGTTCCAAAACTGATTCTATAGTTAATAGCATTATAAGTTTGGAAGATAAGTCGGTGGTTGATAATTTTGGTCAAAATTTAGAGTTGTCTTTTCTGAATAATGTTGATAATTCTTGTATTGAAACAAGATCTGCTTAATCGAGTAATTGAGAAGCGATTTCAAATTTGGGAAGTTGGAATGGTATACCATTTTAAAATTGGTTTCAAACCGGATTTATGTGGCTTTCTATAGAATAAGGTTCACAAAACCGTTAAAACCAGGTATATAGAGAAATATATGAGACTTTTTGATTCGGGTAAAAATAAGTTGAGAATTTTTTATTCGAGAATATTTGAGACGACGTCATAGCTTTAAGTTGTTTAAGTATAATTGGATATTTCTAAAGAGTAAATAGGTTGTTGATTCTTAACGTAATTATGACATATGTCATGTTTTGGATTGTATATAAAGTATATATTTTGTATATCCGAATGATCTAAGACTTATATATATCATCCTGATTATAATTTTCAAATTTTTATTTTTATTATATTATATTAACTTTTTTTCAATTTCTCAAATTTTATTGGATTAGTCATAAAATCATTGTAATCGAATAGATAATTTTTACCAATTGTTCATCGAAAATATCTTTGGAGTAAAAAAAACTTCATGGTTAAAGAAATTATGTCACAAAACAATTTTAGTAATTATAAGAACTATACTTATGCCAAAATGAAAGTAAATCAACATAAAATTTGTTTAATTTGTATAGAAGACATTTTATAAATGGTGATAAAGAGCATACTTTAACAATAAAATAATTTTGGGTGAAAGAACATATTTTTAATGGTAAAACATAGAGTAAAATTATATGTGGTAACTTATTAAATGTTGCTTTGTCGAATTTGTTGCATGTAAAATATTTTGTTAATAAGTTGTGAAACGTCTTTGAAATTTAACAATAATAATATTTGTAATGATGAGTATTTGGCAAAAATTTTAGTAGGATATAATTTAGTTTTAGAATATTGTAATAATTGTTATAATATATTAAAAATATATAAATATAAATAAATGTATGAAGGTAAATACAAATATTCTCTAACTTAAATTATTTATATATTTACTTTAGAAAATATTTTTTTATATATTTTCAAAAAATTGTTTATGATTAAATTTTTTTTTTTTTTAACAGTTTTTAAACCTGCACATCGTGCAGACCTTATCTAGTTTGGTATAAATTCTAGAAGATAAACATGAACTATAAAATTATATAATAGTTTATGAAAAACTCTTTACATATTGAAATTGTGAAATCGAAATAATATATAATCATGTCTAAATTAATGCTATCTAAAGTGGGCATTAAACAGAGAGAGAAAAAAAAGGGTGAAGTGGGCATTTTCTCCGAATCCAATTCAGAAAATTATCGCACATTCGTGTGCCTCTTAGCTTGCCTTTTTATTTTAACTAGTAGTTAATTCGCGCTACGCGCGGGTTGTAAACTAATTTTATGAACAAAGATTTTTAACCTACTGTTTTTTTTTAATGAAATTCTGTTTTTTAATCTATACTTACAATATGAATATCTGAATATGCTAATTCTGAAATAGGTAGTAAGACTTATCAATGTTAGATATTTTTTCATGTAGTTAAACGGTACTTAAGACATGGTGCGTCTCTCGCTGTCACTTGCTGTGGTGCTAGTCTGCTAGACTCCCACAATTGCATGTTCAGTTCTGTTTATGTGCCTGTCTCATTTTATCAAGGGACCGGGAAGACAAAGCTAGGATGTCATATATTTAAAAGAATCAATCAACAAAGTATATAACAAATATCATTGATTAGTGGATTAGAATTCGCTAAAAATTACAATTCGATCCAGAGTTAGAAACCATACTACTCTATATATATGCCCAAGATAAGAGACGAAACAAAGCATGCTATATATTCTATTTACTATTAAAGGTCAGTTATGCACCACAACTGAAGAGATGAGATGTCATTGCTAAGGTCAATTATGCATCACAATTGAGGAGGTGAAATGGCATTGCTCTGGTCCAAGTTGGTGTGATGAACAAACGCTAGGCATGTAATATCTCACTGAAAATCAGAGTAAACACATGCTTCAAAGTACTACATTGATGGTATAAGGGATCTGGAGTTACTCTTTCCGCAAGGAAATTATTCATGGAAAAAAACAAAGATATGAAACCAATTACAGAGTAAATATGTAGTATTTTCTTTGCTTCTACTTCTGCAAGAAGAATCTGTGCTTGTGGTTCACCTCATTTCTGTGAAAAAGAAGGGCATTAAAATTCCGATAGTGTTACGACGAAATTATATGTTGCGATGCGATAAGTTACATAGATGCAAGGAAGATATTGTAGATTTTTTTAATTAAACTTTTTTTTCATAAGCATAAAGCAAGATATTGAGTCTGTTCGTTTCGTCGCCGCAAGTACCTGCGGCTGCGTCAACCGCAGCTATCGTTGTTTGTTTGGTTGCCGCAGGTACTTGCGGCATGACGCTGCGACAAACGCAGCTTCTGATTTTGAACGTCGATTAAATGCGGCGATTAAAAAAGTTGCGTTTGCCGCTGCCGCCAGCGTCAACGAAACGAACAGACCCAATATGTTTTGATTTTATAATATGACTATGTTTTGATTTTCCTCATTTTTATGTCAACTCTATCCCCGTGTGAGCACTGAGCAGTTACCTTTCAGATGTTTTTTTGTTTTTGGCGGATGCTGGAAACCAATTATGATGGTGTCTATACCCGTATTAGAAAGTTATCCCTCTCTCTTCTCCGAGCTGAAATCATGTATAGATCCTTGTTAGTGTCTAAAAGTAACAGTTAGTTTATCGTATTCAAAAATGTGTGTTAGTACTGGATTGAAACGGGAGAAACAAAACAACAAATATGAGATTTGGTCTTTCAGTCATGGTTCTATCCGGGTCAGTTTTTTGTACTTCAAACCTTTTATCTAGGACTCCCTCCGAAAACTTGTTCCTGACATCAAGAGACATGTTATCGCTTAAAATCATTACACTTAAGCAAATGACCAAAGAAATGATGAATTATTTTACTATGTTATCATTTATTTTTCAAGAAATTGTAAATCAAAATCGTCCAAATAAATATGGAAAACAAACAACGTTGCAGCATTGCAAGGTTTCAACAAAGAAAAATGGAGATTCTCATTAAGTCTAAACGTTTCAGCTTTCTACGATTCCTTCAATAACTCTTATAAGCAAGACTTTCCACATCTCTGAGGAAAGTTCATCGTCGGAAGTTGACTCCCGTAAGTACATCGATAAAAATATGAAACTACCTTTTACTCTTTCCAGGGTTTATGTTCCTATCAACTCTCAACAACCACCGCGCCATCAAAATTACGATCACCCTCCGGAATCATCGGAGAACTGCTTTGCATATATCGATCTGAAAGATCGATTGACTTACAAAATGCAAGACGATCATAATTCACCATATTAGAGAAATAATTGAAGGAACAGTATTCATACCTCATACCATTCGATGTTCTTCGATGGTTCTTCAAGCACATAAAATGTGTTTGATTTCTGAATCGTAATCCTAACATCGGCTCAGTTTTTCTTATCAGTTGCATGCTCCGTCGTTTAACAGCCGCTAATAAATACTTCAATAGAAGATGAAAGTGACTGAACGGCCGGTGAAACTTTCTCTATATTGTCCGCCAGGGTGCGCTATGTCTGTAGCCATAACATTTAGAAACAAAAGTGAAGCAATACAAAAATCTAATGAAGAAAACAGATCACCTTCCATCATTCGGTGAGAAAGATGAGATTCTAGGAAAAGCACCACTATAAGAAAACAAGGTGATAACTGACGGAATTATTGACGGTATTGATCCGTCGGGAATTACCGATGGCTTACCGACGAATATCTGACAGAAGATTAGTTTGTCGGTTGTTCGTCAGAAAATTACTGACGGATTTTATCCGTTAGTTTTTCTGACGGATTACCGACGGATATATAATTTTTGTCGGTGATTTTTGATCTGTTGATAATCTGTCAGAAATAACCGACGGAAAACTGACGGATATAAACTTTTCGTCGGGTGTGTCAAAATTTGGTATGTTTTTTTTCAATCCGTCTGTAATCCGTCAGAAATTACCGACGGATAACTGACGGTTTATATGTGGATAGTGTAAAATCTTCCTAACTTAGCTCCTCAATGCATTTTTTTTTATAAGCAATGTATAAAATATGAGTTTTCAATGCCTAACTACTCTTTTTTAAAACAACATTCTTCAAAATTTGTGTTTTTATAGAAAAATAGGTTGTTTACATAAAGTACTTACGGTGTGGTATTACATATTATGGGTAAATATTTGCCATTTGTCTTTGAATTTTTTTTTCTAATTTAATCATATAGATATTTATTTTCACAAATAATTTTATGGTTAGTATATAATACATATTATATGCATATTTGTCAATAAAAATTATGAAATTAAGAGATTTAATCTTAAATCCGTCGGTAATCCGTCAATAATCCGTCAGAAATAACCGGCAGAAAACCGACGAATATAATATTGACAATATTTTGGTATCTGTCGGTAATCTGTCGGAAATAACCGACGGAAAACCGACAGGTATCAAATTTTTTGCCCGCGAGCCAGATACAGAGAAATTTTGAGAAGCGGGAAATGAAAAATTTTAAGACATAACTGACAAGCTATCCGTCAGTTATTCCGTCAGTACCGTCGATATTACCAAAACACTTCATCTTCTTCTCCCTAGATTGTTTTTATTTTTCCTAAAATCCTCTCTCCACCTATGGCTAACCTTTGGAGATTACTTCCTTCAAATATGGCTAGTCTCTCCTACCACTCTTTCCAACATCTTATAAGATAAGTTCTTTTTTTATCTTTTTTATAGATTTGCTTAGTTCTCTTAGATTTCTTAGGAATAAGATAGATTTGTTAGGTTTGATAGTTTGTTCTATTTGGGTGTTATTGATTTGATGAATTGGTTTGTAAGAGATGTGTGTTAAATTTGTTAGACTTGGGTTTTATTGGATTTGATGATTTGGTTTTGATAAATTGGATTTGATGAATTTGTTTAGTTTTTATAGGGATGGGTATAAGATTTTTATACATTTTATAATTTTTTGATATATTTTGTGTGTTTTTTACAATGGCTTCTCAAAATTTCTCTGTATCTGGCTCGCGAGCAAAAAAATTGATATCCGTCGGTTTTCCCGCGGGAAATGAAAAATTTTAAGACATAACTGACAAGCTATCCGTCAGCTATTCCGTGAGTACCATCGATATTACCAAAACACTTCATCTTCTTCTCCCTAGATTGTTTTTATTTTTCCTAAAATCTTTCTCAAATCCTCTCTCCACCTATGGCTAACCTTTGGAGATTACTTCCTTCAAATATGGCTAGTCTCTCCTACCCCTCTTTCCAACTTCTTATAAGATAAGTTCTTTTTTTATCTTTTTTATAGATTTGCTTAGTTCTCTTAGATTTCTTAAGAATAAGATAGATTTGTTAGATTTGATAGTTTGTTCTATTTGGGTGTTATTGATTTGATGAATTGGTTTGTAAGAGATGTGTGTTAAATTTGTTAGACTTGGGTTTTATTGGATTTGATGATTTGGTTTTGATAAATTGGATTTGATGAATTTGTTTAGTTTTTATAGGGATGGGTATAAGATTTTTATACATTTTATAATTTTTTGATATATTTTGTTTGTTTTTTACAATGGTTTCTAATATTGTTAAGTATTGATTTTATAAATTTTATTAATTTTGCTTTTATTTATTTTTAATTAAGTATATAATGTATATTATGAATTTTTAATATTGTTAAGTATATATTATTATTTTTTGGAACAATTTTTAGTTTTTTTTTAACAATTTCTTGTTTCTAATATTGTTAAGTATTGATTTTATACATTTTATTAATTTTGCTTTTATTTATTTTTAATTAAGTATATAATGTATATTATGAATTTTTAATATTGTTAAGTATATATTGTTATTTTTTGGAACAATTTTTAGTTTTTTTTTAACAATTTCTTCTTTTGGGTTTTTAGAATATATTTTCTAAAAAATTTAAACTTCTGAATTTAAATATTTAAGCATTTAGATAATAAATATTTTTAGTATTTAATTAAATTGTATAATTATGCTAATTTTATTTTTCTAAAATTTTAATTTTTTTTAAATTTATTTATATAATCCGTCTGTTATTCTGTCGGTATAACGAAAAATTTTCGAACTGTTAGCCGTCAGTAAAACAACTGTCACAAATTCATTGGTAAAATTTTCATTAGAAATTCATTGGTAAAACCTCTGTCGGAAATTCCATCAGTAATTTCTAACGAATTTCTAATAGAATAATTTTTTCGACAATTTAAATCCGATGGACATAATCCGTCAGATTTTTGGTCAGTAACGGATGTTTCTGACGGTTATCTTACAGATATGCCTGTCAATTCTAAACTGTTTTCCACTACACTGATTTCGTGTTTCGTTGTTGTTTGCTTTTGCGGGATTTGATTTCTATTGAAAGTCAAAACTGATTATGTTGAGGATGGGGAGAAAAATTGTAATGATACTTACGGGAGATGTGAACATGATGAACTTAAAAAAGAGTAACCAGGAAATGAAAGAAAGCTGAAATGATTAGAATTCTTGGGAAACCGCACTTTTAAATTGGCTGAAACCCTAATTCCTGATGTGAAAAAATCTCGATAATGTTTTTGACTGACTTCTAACGTGTAAACTTGGGAGTAATTTAGAAATATAAGCTGACGTGGCAACTTCAGAACCAAGATTTAGACATGGTGTTAGAGGGCTCAAATTGTCCCTTTTATTAGTAGTAATTTGCATTTAGATTATGCATTGTCAAAAGAAGTTTATCTCAATCTTTCCTACTCGGTTTACACAAATGTTGACCTTTTACTCGCATTAGACTATAGATAGATATACATACACACTAACTAATCAATTAATGTAACTACAACAATAAGAGTTGTATCCAATGCAGCGTCGAAATTTTCCAAATCTCAAATATTAAACAATCAGCGGAGAAAAACTGCTTTGTGGAGAAACATTGTTGTAGTACGGGATGATTCCTACAACAAAATGATATGAAGTGAAGAACACGACGTGGCTATGACATTAATTGGATGCACAATCTCGCATCTCTAAAGACGGACAACTTAAGTTTTAGAAATCAAACACACAATTGAATAGTTTTTGCTGTCACCATATAAGATTTTGGGGGTCATCGACATGCCAATATAATTCATTTCTGTCTCGAGATAAGATATTGCAGGGTTCTACGCTTATAGAGGGGAGAAGGCCCAAAGTACTCGATGTGGAAGTCTTTATTACAACATACTTTTGATAGTTCCACCATACTGACAAAAGGTCGTACTCGACACATTACTAACATATACATGACTTAACAAAAGGTCACTAAACCCGAAACAACACTACAACTTTTGTCACCATATTTAAGACCTCACGTTTAGAGACGGTAGTGTCTGCTCCACGCTTATGCATTCACCACAGCTCCTCCTACACAAACAAAACATCACAAACAATAAGTTGAAAGAAAGCTACCCACTTGCATAACCATCATATTTTAAATATATAAATCTGTATATGGGGCTATACCGTTGGGGTGGAGAACTTGACCGGTGAAGTAGGAAGAGCAGTGGTTACAAGCCAAGAAAACATACGAAGGCGCAACCTCAACTGGCTGACCCGCTCGTTTCATCGGAACCTCAGACCCGAAATTCTTAATCTTCTCCTCATTGAAGGAGGCTGGGATAAGCGGAGTCCATATCGGACCAGGCGCCACACCATTGACACGGATTCCTTTCTCAGCAAGCTGAAGTGCAAGACCTCGAGTAAACGCCACAATGGCTCCTTTTGTAGCAGTGTAGTCCAGAAGTGAAGCGTTTCCCTTGTAGGCGTTCACTGATGTGGTGTTGATGATGCTACTTCCTTCCTTCATATGTTTTAACGCATACCTTAAAAAAAAAGAAAAATCCAATTACCTTCACACGTATGTGTCTTTATGAGAACCAAAACTTGCACGTGTTTGTTACCTTGTGAGGAAGAAGTAAGAGAATATGTTTGTACGGAAGACTCGCTCAAGCCTAGGCTCATCAATCTCTTCGATCGAGCTGCTCTCGTACTGCTCTGCTGCGTTATTGATCAAAACATCAATACGTCCAAAGGCGTTAACGACCTCATCAACGACCCTTTTGCAGTTCTCGTCGAATCCTAAGTCAGTGGGAATAGCGATTGGTTCCTTAGCATCCGATGTTTTTGCCTTCTTCAACATTTGTAAAGTCTCTTGCGCATCTTTCTCCTCTTGACCCTTCACATAAGTGAAAGCTACAGTGGCACCTTCGAGTGCAAAACAGTATCCCACTGCTCGACCAATCCCGGAGTCTCCACCAGTTATCAACGCCACTTTGCCCTGATTGTACATTCATTTGTTATCTAAATATGTATCAAATATATAATTATGAACATGGCTCTTATAAAAGAGTTACGAATATGTCATATTTTGATATCAAACTAATGAAACTACAGGTTATAAAGATAATTACACGAAGCTTGTTGGAGGGTTGGTAGTCTGAGCTAGAGAATTGTGGGGTTGTTTCCATGACGTGTTCCTTGCCAGGTTGGGCATGTTGTCTTTGTTTCTCAGACGCCATCGCTCTTACGCACAAAAGCTGAGGTAATCTTCTATTCTGAGGTAGAGGTTTCTTGGTTTTGTTTGGAATTTGAGCTAACAAAAGCGTAACGTTCGATGATAAGACTCTCGACGAAGTGAACACTCGACACAACCCGTTCATGGCCATATATACATGCACACACGTTACATGGAAGCTAGAATATATCTCAACATGGGTTATGACACGTAGCAGATTAAGAGACATGACCTGCCAGAGGATGATACACGTGTTGGTGAATGGAACCGGATTTGTGGTAAACCATAAACGGTGATCCGTGTGACATGGACAAAAACTGTTTATCGTTCATAGTGACCATTTCAAATGGTCTTTTATTTTTTTTTCTATAATAAAGATGTAAATTTTACTTCAATTTATTTTTATTTTTATCTTTAAAATAGATATTATTTTTTTTTTTTTTTTTTATAAAAAAACTCTATTTCTTTTTATAAAGAATTTCTCTATTTTATAAGTAAGAATAGAACTGGTTGAAGTTAAACTCATCTCTATTATAAATATGTAATAATCTCTATTATAGAAAAAAAAATATAAAAAAAATTATTGAAAATGGTCTTAAAAAGATTTATTTTATTTAATATGATCAGATTATATCTTAGTTCTTTTTTTTTGGTAGTTGTATTTGTTGTTTTGCATGCATGACACGTGAAGAGGACGTGCATTAATACACATCATCTTTTGGCAAAACGAAACCTCCTCTTTGCCAAGTGTTTGCCACTTTAACAGATCTTATCAAGAAAGGCTAATTTTGGAGAAGATACTATAAACAAATAGAGTACATGTCCAACAAATTTACATTCTCTTTGCCTGCTCCTGATCTCTAACTCTGCTTTTATTACCAGAAAAATAAGAATAAGAAATTGTGTGAAGAGGAGTGGTCTTGATTACCAGGATGTCTCTTTCCATCTACATCACTCATCTTCTCATTTTCTCCTTGATTTCCACATGTGTTATCTGCAACCGTAAACGCTCTTAACCTCTCTCTCTTAGTGTATTTTATTTACTGTATAAACTTGTACTTGAAATTTATAGGTGTTTAGACTTAACATATGTGTATAATAATAGTTGGTTGGGTCATTGGTACTTGGTGATTAGAGTTCATGGTATTGGAGTTACAATTGATGTAATCTTTCTCATTTGTTGTGTTTGTGTTATTTTAGAGGCGGAGGATAATCTTCTTCAAGGCCTAAACAGCCACCGAACTGCTCAAAAAGTTGCACCTTTTACAAAGAACGAGAAGGCTGATTGTGTGGCCGATGAGATCGCTGACAAGCTCGAAGATCAACCATGCACAAACCACTCCACAGCCGGCACGGTTACTCCTGGGTCGGTCCCTCCGCAGTTAACGAACTACCAAGACATTCTTTCTGAGTGCAAAATCGACCCAAACACTACCCGTGACGGATTGATCTTACCAGTTTGTATCCCTAACCGGATCCCTACTCTGGCTTTAACTAATTACACACAAACAGGTTATGCTAAGTATCTAAACGATTCGAGGTATGTCGGGGCTGGTGTTGGGTCGGAGAAAGAGTGGATGGTGGTTGTGTTGACCACAAGCACTCCAGGTGGAAGCTTCACTGCTGGTAAGGCGAGCTCTGCTGGCAAGGCGACGTCTGTTAGAGTGATGACTGGTTTAGGGCTAGTGGGCTTCTTGTTTAGCTGCCTCGTTCTTTTCTAAGCGTACTGATGCTTGTGTTTTGTTTGAAGACTCTTTTTGTTTCTCTTTTACGCTGTGTGTTTTGGACGGATTAAAACAACACATCGTAATTAACAAATTTACAAGGCATAACAAAATTAAGTCTGTAGCGTGATGTCAAAATAAAAAAAAATAAAAAAAAATAAAAATCTTCGCTTGGGAGTGAATAGAAGCTCAGAAGCTGTTACGAAGAGACCTAAACTAAACTAACCAACAAAACTTCTTGGCAGAAGCTTTACTATAATGCCTGAACACTTGAACAGAACAACAATATAAAGCCAGTTTCATCGCAACCTGTGTAATATGTTATTTTTGTGGTAAGTTAACATGAAGATGATGAATCTTGTTGACAATGTAGTTCTCAAGTACACAATCTATGAAACAAAGATACCAGGTAGTAAATTCGGGGGTAAAGTTTTGGTTCATAGTGGATTTTGAAGATGCAATCACAGAACTTATGCCCTCCAGAACCCAAACTTTTGAACAGTAAGTACAATACAGTTTTGTCCCCAAGGCAATTCAATCGGCCGCAACACAATACAAAGTAAAAACAGTCCAACCATATCATATCTCCGATCTGTTTTTAATCAGGCATATTAATTAAGTTTCCAAGTTTACGAAGCAACATCAACTATTCAACAATTTTTCTAATGGCAATGAAGCTAACAACAAAAACAAAATCCTACATAGCCTGCAATGATTCTAGCTTACTTTAAAGCTCCAACAAATCCATCTCCATTTGTTATTTCTGTTTAGTCTTCGTAGTACAGCTTCTTTACTACACCCTCAAGTACACCATCTGCTCCAAAATTACCGTTAAATTCTTCATTGCTCACAGGACCCGGAAGCTGAAAGGAGATGGTGAAGTGGCCTGGAGGGCATAAGTTCTGTGTTAGCATTTTGAAGATCTGATTGTTTTTGCAAACTGTCATCTCCCCCGTAGTTGTTGTTCCCTTTATCTGAATCTTACCGTCTGGTTCTATTTCACAGCTGAAGTCCTCTGCATGTTCCACATGTCACATTCAGCAGAAGACGAGTAAAAGCACAAGATACAAAATTCGAAGCACCTCATCATAAACGCATATAAGCCACGTGCAAGCAAATAATTGGGTAAACATACTTATAATACAAGAGTGGAACTTCCCGAATCTACATATTCTTCATCAACATGCAAGTAATCTTTGTTCTGAATGAACAACTATCTTTCAGAAGGTTCGAACTATAGTTCTAGAAACAATAATTTAGCATGTCAATTGGAAACTTCTCAAAGATATGGAAAGGTGTTAAGACTTACTCTCATCTCTTGAAACACCAGGTAATGAAACACGAAAGTAGTATGAGTCCTCGGATTCAGCAATATCAACCAAACCAATCGTTGGTCCAATCTTCCCCATGGCTGCACTTCCCGTAAGAGCAACTCCGGTTTTCGTTTGACTGATAAGGCTATTAAACTCTGGAGTTGATTCAGAAGGCAGAAATATCATTGCTGGCCCTCCTACTCTCTCTACATTCTCATTCGCCCTGTTACTCGACATGGATGCATGAGTTACTGGACCGATGTAAGGCAAACTGTTCAATGGAGTCACTTCAAGAAACTGTGGGTTCCTTGTGTTTTCCGGGTAACTGTTGTTCTCCCTCATCCCGTTTTGACCACTTGAAGACCTGAAGAAACAACAATTCCTTTTATTATACACTAGACTCTGATCTGCTACCAAACATACTTGAGGTATTATAAGGGTATTGAACCAAACAAGAGGCAAATAGAATCGGTAAAAGAGCAACTATACAGGTCAATAAAGTTTGAAAACAATGCCAATGGTTAAAACAGTAGTGGCTGCTATTGACTAAAAAGGCTAAATCTTGAGATATTACNAAGCTCAGAAGCTGTTACGAAGAGACCTAAACTAAACTAACCAACAAAAATTCTTGGCAGAAGCTTTACTATGATGCCTGAACACTTGAACAGAACAACAATATAAAGCCAGTTTCATCGCAACTTGAGTAATATGTTATTTTTGTGGTAAGTTTACATGAAGATGAATCTTGTTGACAATGTAGTTCTCAAGTACACTATCTATGAAACAAAGATACCAGGTGGTAAATTCGGGGGTAAAGTTTTGGTTCATAGTGGAATTTGAAGATGCTATCACAGAACTTATGCCCTCGAGAACCCAAACTTTTGAACAGTAAGTACAAGACAGTTTTGTCCCCAAGGCAATTCAATCGGCCGCAACACAATACAAAGTAAAAACAGTCCAAAAGTTTCGNTTTTTGACTGACTTCTAACGTGTAAACTTGGGAGTAATTTAGAAATATAAGCTGACGTGGCAACTTCAGAACCAAGATTTAGACATGGTGTTAGAGGGCTCAAATTGTCCCTTTTATTAGTAGTAATTTGCATTTAGATTATGCATTGTCAAAAGAAGTTTATCTCAATCTTTCCTACTCGGTTTACACAAATGTTGACCTTTTACTCGCATTAGACTATAGATAGATATACATACACACTAACTAATCAATTAATGTAACTACAACAATAAGAGTTGTATCCAATGCAGCGTCGAAATTTTCCAAATCTCAAATATTAAACAATCAGCGGAGAAAAACTGCTTTGTGGAGAAACATTGTTGTAGTACGGGATGATTCCTACAACAAAATGATATGAAGTGAAGAACACGACGTGGCTATGACATTAATTGGATGCACAATCTCGCATCTCTAAAGACGGACAACTTAAGTTTTAGAAATCAAACACACAATTGAATAGTTTTTGCTGTCACCATATAAGATTTTGGGGGTCATCGACATGCCAATATAATTCATTTCTGTCTCGAGATAAGATATTGCAGGGTTCTACGCTTATAGAGGGGAGAAGGCCCAAAGTACTCGATGTGGAAGTCTTTATTACAACATACTTTTGATAGTTCCACCATACTGACAAAAGGTCGTACTCGACACATTACTAACATATACATGACTTAACAAAAGGTCACTAAACCCGAAACAACACTACAACTTTTGTCACCATATTTAAGACCTCACGTTTAGAGACGGTAGTGTCTGCTCCACGCTTATGCATTCACCACAGCTCCTCCTACACAAACAAAACATCACAAACAATAAGTTGAAAGAAAGCTACCCACTTGCATAACCATCATATTTTAAATATATAAATCTGTATATGGGGCTATACCGTTGGGGTGGAGAACTTGACCGGTGAAGTAGGAAGAGCAGTGGTTACAAGCCAAGAAAACATACGAAGGCGCAACCTCAACTGGCTGACCCGCTCGTTTCATCGGAACCTCAGACCCGAAATTCTTAATCTTCTCCTCATTGAAGGAGGCTGGGATAAGCGGAGTCCATATCGGACCAGG
Source organism: Camelina sativa (assembly GCF_000633955.1). NCBI lineage: Eukaryota > Viridiplantae > Streptophyta > Magnoliopsida > Brassicales > Brassicaceae > Camelina > Camelina sativa. The sequence goes on along the minus strand of NC_025701.1, from coordinate 34,328,633 downwards.
CGCCACACCATTGACACGGATTCCTTTCTCAGCAAGCTGAAGTGCAAGACCTCGAGTAAACGCCACAATGGCTCCTTTTGTAGCAGTGTAGTCCAGAAGTGAAGCGTTTCCCTTGTAGGCGTTCACTGATGTGGTGTTGATGATGCTACTTCCTTCCTTCATATGTTTTAACGCATACCTTAAAAAAAAAGAAAAATCCAATTACCTTCACACGTATGTGTCTTTATGAGAACCAAAACTTGCACGTGTTTGTTACCTTGTGAGGAAGAAGTAAGAGAATATGTTTGTACGGAAGACTCGCTCAAGCCTAGGCTCATCAATCTCTTCGATCGAGCTGCTCTCGTACTGCTCTGCTGCGTT
>NC_025701.1:34321619-34323661 GCF_000633955.1 Camelina sativa | reverse complement strand
AACTATACAGGTCAATAAAGTTTGAAAACAATGCCAATGGTTAAAACAGTAGTGGCTGCTATTGACTAAAAAGGCTAAATCTTGAGATATTACGAGGCTATTGAACCAAACAAACAAGAGGTAAACAGAATCCGTAATGCTTAATGCTTACCAAACAATGGCAATGGTGATCTATAACCACTATCCCTAATGCTTACTTACTCCATAAAAATGAAACCTTTTTTATACTTTAATGACCACAAACGAAGAGCCAACCTAATGTATAACAGGGGTTTAGCTAAGAAACGAAGATCAGAATATGAAGATTCTGTAAAAAAATCATACCTTTTTAGACTAAATTTCAAGTTTTGAATCTTAAGTCTAAAAAAGTTTGGTCAAAATTCCAATTTCGATAGTATTGGCTGTCGGGCACACAACTATCTCATCAAAGCTTAAGGCTTTGAGCCAAAAATAACCTAATTAGTTAAAATGGGACAAATTCCCTAAAGAAATTTTAAATCTTTCACAAAGAACGAACCAAAAATACAAAAAATTGGGTTATACACGAGCAAGAGCAGAAACTACATTGACCAATTTTTTCAAAGAAAATTCAACAACTTTTACCTCATCGGAGAGTGGTTTCAGTAGTTGCCGGAGAAGCTTTGTTGGGTTTTAACTTTTTATTTTATTTTCTCTCTTTTAAGAAGAAGAAGAACCCAAAAAAAGGGGAGAGTAATCAATCATCATTGAGAAAGTAAATTCCCAAATTACCCTTCTTCTTGCGATGTCTTGATCTTGAAGAGTCCCTTTTACTTCAGTCGCTTTCTGTGTTCCTCTGATGAAAAAAAAACAAACAATTTCACTTAGTAGAACCCTAAATTACACTTCTGGTTAGTAATATTTTGATCTCAATTTTAGCTTATTTACTTACAATTTGTGTTTCTGTTGTTTCAATTTCTATAATCTCGTTAAAAAGTTTCGTTTTTTTCCATGATTCTTCACTCATTTTGATGCGAATTTGGTTGCATGTCCAAAATTTTCAATTTCACTATTAAAGCTTCGATCTTTTTAATAGAACACTCATAAAAAATCAACCTTTTGATTTCTATGTTGTTTTTTTAGGATATGAGTGATACAATGTGTGAGTTAGCAACTGAGAACTCTGGAAAACAAGAAGATNTCTGAGGTAGAGGTTTCTTGGTTTTGTTTGGAATTTGAGCTAACAAAAGGGTAACGTTCGATGATAAGACTCTCGACGAAGTGAACACTCGACACAACCCGTTCATGGCCATATATATATATACATGCACACACGTTACATGGAAGCTAGGATATATCTCAGCATGGGGTTATGACACGTAGCAGTTTAAGGANTTTCATCATTGGAACTTACTTCGGACCAGATTTAAGAAAACGTAAGCATTCAAAGCAGCAATCAGCTTTTCAGATTCAAGCAAGTAAGATTCTCGTAGCAGCAGATAAGTTGAGTGGCTCACTTATGAAGAGGGCANTGGAACCGGATTTGTGGTAAACCATAAACGGTGATCCGTGTGACATGGAAAAAACTGTTTCTCGTTCACACACTAATTTGTTAGAAAGATTTATTTTATTTAATATGATATGATTATATCTTAGTTCTTTTTTTTTTTGGTAATTGTATTTGTTGTTTTGCATGCATGACACGTGAAGAGGATGTGCATTAATACACGTCGTCTTTTGGCAAAACGAAACCTCCTCTTTGCCAAGTGTTTGCCACTTTAACAGATCTTATCAAGAAAGGCTAATTTTGGAGAAAGATACTATAAACAAATAGAGTACATGTCCAACAAATTTACATTCTCTTTGCCTTCACCTTGATCTCTAACTCTGCTTTTATTACCAGAAGAATAAGAATAAGAAATTGTGTGAAGAGGAATGGTCTTGATTACCAAGATGTCTCTATCCATCTACATCATTCGTCTCCTCATTTTCTCCTTGATTTCCACATGTGTTATCTGCAACCGTAAACGCTCTTAACCTCTCTCTCTCTCTCTTAGTGTATTTTATGTACTGTATAAACTTGT
>NC_025701.1:34314091-34316220 GCF_000633955.1 Camelina sativa | reverse complement strand
TTATCACATTCTCAGAAATGTTGATCAGTCTCTAGTGATAATGCCGAGAAAGATACGTGATTATTTCAATGAAAAACGCAATGATTCCAACGGGGATTACCCTCTTTTCGTGGATCTTTATCCGGAAGAACTTCACCCTGAAACCCGTGTGAGGAATAGGTTTAAGTTTATCCCGAGCATTGTGTTCATCAATGAAAAAGTTCAACGGTTTTCTCAGGTGCGTGCAAGAGAACATAGCAAACAAGTTCTTCCGGAATCAATGACGGAGAAGCAAGTTCAACGGTTTTCTCAGGTGTTTGAAATGCAAACACAGAATCTCTGCCTGCCCGGTCACTTTTCTGTCTCGTTCCGCCTCCCTGGTCCTGTCCATCCGCAGGAGTTCTTTGGCAACTTTGGAACAGATGGGATTCTTGAAGGAATTGTAATGAAAAAGTTGCAAAAACAAACTGTGTAATTGCAGTAGTTATAGGAATCAGTCTGAGAACCGACTTGTAAAACTCAAGCTAAGCTTAACCAACTCATTTTGCTAATGACTCATTTTGACAACCTTATGTGCAAGTATGGACTAGTATGGTTACAATATCTCTGCAGCTGTGAACTTCTAAGTAATTCAACTTTTTATAAGTTCAGTTTTCAATTTCATAGTTTCTTGTTATACCATCTACTTATGTAATCCTTAAATTGACTGAAAACAGATAAACCAAATTGTATAACAAGAGAAATATATCCATGGATCATAAAACATAAATTATTCCACTNCCTCAAGTACACCATCTGCTCCAAAATTACCGTTAAATTCTTCATTGCTCACAGGACCCGGAAGCTGAAAGGAGATGGTGAAGTGGCCTGGAGGGCATAAATTCTGTGTTAGCATTTTGAAGATCTGATTGTTTTTGCAAACTGTCATCTCCCCTGTAGTTGTTGCTCCCTTTATCTGAATCTTACCGTCTGGTTCTATTTCACAGCTGAAGTCCTCTGCATGTTCAACAATCAACATGTCACATTCAGTAGAAGACAAGTAAAAGCACAAGATACATATACTCTTTGTTCTGAATGAACAAATATCTTTCACAAGGTTCGAACTAGAATTCTAGAAACAATAATTTGGCATGTCAATTGTAAACTTCACAAAGATATAGAAATGAGTTCAGACTTACTCTCATCTCTTGAAACACCAGGTAATGAAACACGAAAGTAGTATGAGTCCTCGGATTCAGCAATATCAACCAAACCAATCGTTGGTCCAATCTTCCCCATGGCTGCACTTCCCGTAAGAGCAACTNATTTTATGTACTGTATAAACTTGTACTTGAAATTTATACGTGTTTAGACTTTACATATGTGTATAATAGTAGTTGGTTGGGTCATTGGTACTTGGTGATTAGAGTTCATGATATTGGAGTTACAATTGATGTAATCTTTCTCATATATGGATCCTTTTTTGTTGTGTTTGTGTTATTTTAGAGGCGGAGGATAATCTTCTTCAAGGCCTAAACAGCCACCGAACTGCTCAAAAAGTTGCACCTTTTACAAAGAACGAGAAGGCTGATTGTGTGGCCGATGAGATCGCCGACAAGCTCGAAGATCAACCATGCACAAACCACTCCACAGCCGGCACGGTTACTCCTGGCTCGGTCCCTCCGCAGTTAACTAACTACCAAGACATTCTTTCTGAGTGCAAAATCGACCCAAACACTACCCGTGACGGATTGATCTTACCAGTTTGTATCCCTAACCGGATCCCTACTCTGGCTTTAACTAATTACACACAAACCGGTTATGCTAAGTATCTGAACGATTCGAGGTATGTTGGGGCTGGTGTTGGGTCGGAGAAAGAGTGGATGGTGGTTGTGCTGACCACAAGCACTCCAGGTGGAAGCTTTACTGCTGGTAAGGCGACGTCTGTGAGAGTGATGACTGGTTTAGGGCTAATGGGCTTCTTGTTTAGCTGCCTTGTTCTTTTATAAGCGTACTGAAGCTTTTGTTTTGTTTGAAGACTCTTTTTGTTTCTCTTTTACGCTGTGTTTTGGACGGATAGTATAAAACAACACATCGTAATTAACAAATTACAAGGCATAACAAAATTAATTCTCTAGCGTGATGTCAAATTAAAAAAAAAAAAAAAAAAA
>NC_025701.1:34307168-34311698 GCF_000633955.1 Camelina sativa | reverse complement strand
TTATCACATTCTCAGAAATGTTGATCAGTCTCTAGTGATAATGCCGAGAAAGATACGTGATTATTTCAATGAAAAACGCAATGATTCCAACGGGGATTACCCTCTTTTCGTGGATCTTTATCCGGAAGAACTTCACCCTGAAACCCGTGTGAGGAATAGGTTTAAGTTTATCCCGAGCATTGTGTTCATCAATGAAAAAGTTCAACGGTTTTCTCAGGTGCGTGCAAGAGAACATAGCAAACAAGTTCTTCCGGAATCAATGACGGAGAAGCAAGTTCAACGGTTTTCTCAGGTGTTTGAAATGCAAACACAGAATCTCTGCCTGCCCGGTCACTTTTCTGTCTCGTTCCGCCTCCCTGGTCCTGTCCATCCGCAGGAGTTCTTTGGCAACTTTGGAACAGATGGGATTCTTGAAGGAATTGTAATGAAAAAGTTGCAAAAACAAACTGTGTAATTGCAGTAGTTATAGGAATCAGTCTGAGAACCGACTTGTAAAACTCAAGCTAAGCTTAACCAACTCATTTTGCTAATGACTCATTTTGACAACCTTATGTGCAAGTATGGACTAGTATGGTTACAATATCTCTGCAGCTGTGAACTTCTAAGTAATTCAACTTTTTATAAGTTCAGTTTTCAATTTCATAGTTTCTTGTTATACCATCTACTTATGTAATCCTTAAATTGACTGAAAACAGATAAACCAAATTGTATAACAAGAGAAATATATCCATGGATCATAAAACATAAATTATTCCACTACACCAAAGTTTTTTGTCTGATAATTATCTATTAACATTCTTCTTCTTGGGTAGACCCACCGGATAGAGAGGTTCGAATTAGAGAAGGCTCTGCAGAAAAACAAACAAGAATGATATCAAGTTTTGTTTCCATGTAAACTTGAAACGATATAAGCACAAATCTAAAACAAAGACTCACAGTTTCATTAAGCAAAGTCAATTGTCAGGATCCTGCTGCTCAGGTGCTTGCTGTTGCCACATTGGTTGACCCATATACGCGTTAGGCGGATATGCACCAGGGTTACCCATAACCATTCCAGGGTTCCCAATAGGAGCAGTTCCAGGAGGCAAGTATCCATACGGGTAACCCGATGCAGTGGCAGCTTCAGCACCAACACCACCCAAGACTTCATCACGAAGATCCTCCCTAGGAACAATATCCACAAGGAAATCAAAGATATCAGTCCTAGTCACAGCAGCAGCGATATCATTCTTCTGCAGCGTCCTCCTCTTGTTCTCCTCAGTGTGGTTCCACGACCTCAGGGTAAGCTCCAGGATAAACATCTCACAGGCCCTGGCGAACACAACAGGCGCCTCAGCAGAGATCATCCTCACGTCCTCATCAGCTTTCATGATCTTCTTGATCCTTGCCAGGGGAAGGCTATGGTTCTTGAAATCAGTGGTTTTCTCAATCTCTTTGAATTGAGTCTCCCAGAATGACTGGAGCTGTTGAGTGAGCTGCTGCTGTTGTTGCTGGTGGATCTGGTGGTACGCAGGATGGTCAGAACCAGCTGGTGCAGTGGTGGTCATGGGGTTGGTTTGGTATGGGTTAGAACCGTAGTTCATAGCTGATGATTGTCCTTGTTGATCCATTCTCTCTCTACCAAAATTCAAAAACAGAGAACAATAACAAAAATATTTAACCTAAAAGCTGATTTGGTGTACCTTCTCTACTTACATAATAATCAAACCAGAAATATCAAAAAGAAGAAACATAACTTATTTACATGAAATCAGAGAAATAGATTATAGGGTTTGATTCAAAACCTGATTTTTGAATATAACCCAGAAAAATGTTGGGAAAATTGAAAGAGAAATAGGTTACCTTGAGAATCTGGAGAAATTGAATGAGAAGAGGAGTGTGAGATTTTTGATGGAGGGATGAGAGAACTTTTGAGATCTGGAGTTCTTATGGGTTTTATCGCCTTGGTTGGATTTTTTATTTTAGGGGTTTTGGTTTGGTTTACACTTCTTTATACACTTTTCTCTAAAGTATAGTAGTAATTGAATAATAATATAAGGAAATAAAAGACAGATGGCGTTAGTAAGAAGAGGAAAGGGTTTTAAAAGGTAAACAAAGATGTCTTTTTACTTTTTAGTTCCTACCAAAAAAAAAAGATGTCTTTCTAGTTTCCAGTCTATTACAAAAAAAAAAAAAAAAAAAAAAATCATTTCAGCTTACGTCACATTACACCTTTTTGTTGTTTGTAAAGCATTGAAACCACAATACGGCCCATTAAGTGACTTGCCCGTTGAGCAAACTTTTGATGTCCAAAAAGCTTAACTAAGCTAAGAGAGAGAGAGAGAGAGAGGCTCATGTGGGTTTGCTAAGTAATTGTCACAAAAAGCTTAACTAAACTATGTTTCTTGTTCTTATTCTTTATGATCGTTGCAGACACGAGAGAGAATGAGGGATGAGAGATTTGTAATCTAAGCCAATAAGCAAGGTACATATATATATTGGTATTACAGCTCATGGACTCATGGTTCACAGGAGCAAATTCCTAGAAATGTTTAGTCATATATGTCTTTGACAAATAAAAAATCAACATAGAGAAGTTTGCTTAATAAGGTGATTACACACTGGAGAAAAAAGATCACCGCGGATCTAGAGATTCATGGACTTCACGATGCATTGAAGGATGAAAAACAAGAGGTCTCAAATTCAAAAAGAAAAAGTGTTACTTTAGGCTTAAGAATCATTATAGTAGGTATACAAATGCTATCTCTCAAAAAAAGAAAGGAAAGTTATATAATCTACCATGTATTTCTAAGTGTAGGTTGTGTGATATTTGATCATGTGTGTTAGAGAAAAAAATATTGATTATCACAGAGAAAAAAATATTGTTAGCATCTTAAAGATCCTTGACTAGTTGTAAAAAAAGCTGTATGGACTCCAACATAAATTTTACAAAGATAAATGGATTCATTTATCTTTTCAAAGATACAATAGCAAAGATGATCTCAACTTAAAAAGGGAATATAATTACATATTAAACAAAATAGTGTCATGGCATAATATCATCAAATGACAAGCTTTCTCGACGGCTAGGAAACCGAGAAGAATCAGAACTTTTGTTGAAAGCTTTAACAAGGGGAATGAGCGAGTGAACAACGTCCGTCATCAACGGTCTGTAACTTGCTTCTGGTTGCACACACACTGCTGCTATGGCTGCTACCTGTTTTCATAAAAATCCATCACAACTCTTGCCCATATAGATATAGATATACAAATTAGCGTAACTTTCCATGTCACACAAACATTTCTAGTCCAATATATGGTTTCATAAATGTTGTGTTAGATCAATCAACTGTATGGTAGTCTAGTGAGTGAGATGTCACATCCACTATGCTTCCAAATTAATAACATTTAACACTTTTAATAGCAAGAAAAATAGAAAGTAAGTGAAGAATTCTCACCTGAATAAGATCTTTTTGTGAGTATTGACCTTTCATGGTTGGATCCACCATTTCACTAATTTTCTCTCTATTGGTTAGCCTTGGAAGAGCCTGAAATTATATGTCACATTTTCACTATGAATTTCAAGCTATATATATTATAGTAGTACTTCTAAACAAGTGTAGACAAGTCTACACATGTTCTCGTGGAGGTATTGAGTAATTCAAATATATAATATGCTATTGAACATACCCATGAGACAAGGACATCTTGTCCTCGCGGACGCTTTGAATCGATCGGTGTACGACCCGTTAAGAGCTCTAGTAACACAATACCATAACTATAAACATCTGATTTTGTAGTAAGCTTTCCAGTAGAGGCGTACCTATCTCAACACAATTTATATGGTTATGTTTTGGCTCTATATAGAAATTGAGTGATCATAATCTTTCTAATTCATGAGTAGCACACTATGGGTAGACAAAAATTACTACCATATTCCTTATTTGTAGGTGACATGGCATTTTTTTTTCTTGGTTACAAATGGATCAAGCCACTTCGTTATTACTTCTTTTTTCTTTTTCATTTTGGCAAAAGTATGAAAATAGTTAATGTGAAATGTTACTTACTCTGGAGCAAGATATCCCGTGGTACCAAGCACTCTTGTTGAAATCTCACCATTTAGTTTATCAGATCCAGTTTTTGCCAATCCAAAATCCGAAACTTTAGCTCGATTATTTTGATCCAATAAAATGTTGGTACACTTGAAGCTCCGGTGGATCACCGTAAAGACTGTATTTTCGTGTAGAAACTCTAGAGCTCTGGCACAATCAAGAGCGATCCTAAGCCGGGTTCCCCAATCTAAAGGTTGAGATTGATCCTTTAGATTCTTACAACTGTGATCGTGGAGATGATGCTCCAATGTACCATTAGGCATATATTCAAATATTAGGATCCTATGGTTTTGATCGGCACAATATCCAAGTAACTCCACCAAATATGGGCATTGTAATCGACTAAGAAGATCCACCTGCACCATTAAGAGATTACATTCGTTTATGTAATTGTAAACTTAAGGTCACAAGTCAACAAATGCTGATAATGTAGTTGTGA
>NC_025701.1:34276997-34306317 GCF_000633955.1 Camelina sativa | reverse complement strand
AGACTGTATTTTCGTGTAGAAACTCTAGAGCTCTGGCACAATCAAGAGCGATCCTAAGCCGGGTTCCCCAATCTAAAGGTTGAGATTGATCCTTTAGATTCTTACAACTGTGATTGTGGAGATGATGCTCCAATGTACCATTAGGCATATATTCAAATATTAGGATCCTATGGTTTTGATCGGCACAATATCCAAGTAACTCCACCAAATATGGGCATTGTAATCGACTAAGAAGATCCACCTGCACCATTAAGAGATTACATTCGTTTATGTAATTGTAAACTTAAGGTCACAAGTCAACAAATGCTGATAATGTAGTTGTGAAAAGACATAATATTAATGGGTTGACGTTTTAATTACTAGTTAATAAACAAAGCAACTTGTTTATTTATTGACTATTCCACAAAATAGTACTATTGAATAGTGGTACTTCCTTTACTAAATATATAGGCACACGGACCAAAATCTTTATCAAATGATTTGAACTTTATAAATCCCAGCACATGGATGCCAAATAAAACAAAAAAAAATCCCAGCACATTCTGAAAGGGGCATGTCAATTAGAGGAATCCGATTTCAATTGTTTTTTGTTTTTTAGATTACGTTGTATTTTAGCAAATACAGATATTGGATAGGAAAACATTTAAAAACAAAAAAAACAAAAAAAGTTACAATCTTGTGATCTATTTTAAAACTCTTAGTTATTGTTCTATTAGAAATCTAAATCATGGATGATAATTACCTGACTGTACAACACAGAGAGTTATTGGTCAACATATGTATTGTATAATCTTTTTTTTTTTTTTCTGTCAAACATGTATTGTATAATCCAGGAAAGGATAAATGTATTACGATCTATTGGATTTATAATAAAAACACGAACTTTCACATCTATAAAATGTTGTCTACAATTAATCTTCTAAAATATTATTTTTAAAATTATATCATCAACTTTTTTTAAACAAAAATTGCAAGTTTACTTTCAACTTACATTAATCCCTAGTATCTCATACGTATTTCGAAAAACCTTTACGGTAATTACTTACATTAATCTTTTTTTTTAAGTAGATTTGGACTTTACATCATAAAAACTTTGATTTGCTATAATACTTCTTATAAATTAAAAAAGCTTGATGATGATGTCGGTAAATTATATTGCGAGTTAGTTTAATTTTATGTGTTTGAGTTTGACTTACATTTTTACTGCGTTAAGAGTAAAACTTGCAATTTGGAGAACTGTTTTTTGTAAAAAAATTCCCTTTATGAAAATATCACAAGAGATAATATATGTCCTAATATTTAGTTGTAGAGGAGAGTTAAGTGTGATCCGGTGTCTCGTGATGAGTCACCTACTTGGAGCAACTATATATAAATTTAAAAGTTTCAAAGATTTCAAAATTTACAATGCAAGGGTAGATTATTCAAAATTTTCAATATATATACTTTTTATAATACCAGTATATTAATTTCATGTGTTGATAACATGGAAACAATAAATAAGCACAAAAAGGGTAGATAAGAAAGAATGGATAATAAATGAAGTGGGCACGGGAACGACTAACCTCAATCCTAAAGGACCGTTCTTCATGCTTTTGGTGACTAGCATTATCATTAAGCATATGAAGCTTTTTAATGGCCGCAAGAGTTCCATCACTTAGTACTCCTTTGTACACATCTCCATATCCACCGCTTCCGATCTTCTTCTCTTCGCTGAAATTATTAGTCGCAATCTCTAGTTCCTTGTATGTGTACACTTCTACTCCTTCTACTCGGCTTCTCCTACAACTTTTTGGCTGTGGTGGCAATTGTCTGAATGATGTTGGGTTTCTTGAATATAGACAATCTATCTTGATGTCATCTAACAAGAAAATTAGAGCTCATTGGATGTGGAAATGATTCTATACTAGTACAAAAAATACGAGATTTTTCACTCATTGCTGATTGATTTTGAATTAAAACTCATGATTTTTTCTGAAATTTAAGGAATTAATGTGTATATATGTGTCTTACCAGGGCTAGATGCGTAGCTGTAGTTGGTTGAAGTTCCACCGTTGTTAATGTTACTAAAGCTCTCTTTGCAAGATAATTGTTGTGCTTTGTCTCTTGCGGATTTAAGCCGATGAAGTAAAAGGATTATAAGGAGAATTGCAAAGATTATGAAGAATGAGATGATGGAGATGCCAATGATGATCATGGCATTTATTGAAATGAGGCCATGATGGTTCTGCTCTTGGCTGCTCCAGGATGGTGGATGATGGATGTGGTGGTTGCTATGGCTTTTGTTTTCCATTTTTACAATGGAGCTGATGGGAGGGGGAGAGGGGGGTGTAGGTTTGGAAAAGAGTTGAAGTATATTTCTCTATATATACACATATATGGATATGTATTGAGTGAAATAAATGAAAGAAGACATCGGAAAAAAAGAAAAGAAAACATTGGAAACACAGGCTTATAATATTATTTTTAGAGAAATAAAAAATAATTTAAAAACGAAATTAGTTGGCGAAGTACACGTTCTTCTCAACTCAATGGGTAATGTTTAGTTCCAGTTGGTTCTAATATTAGAAAGTATGCATGTTGCTGTATAGAAAGAGAAAAGCCATTTATTTAGCAAAACAATAACATTATCTTCAAAAAAATGTAAAATTTTGTGTGTTTGATAGTTTAGATGTAATATTCTCGGTCAAGTTGAAAACATACAAGAAATAGCAATGAACGACCCCAATTGGTGCATGAACAACCTGTCAAAATATAGAATAAACCGCAATGCACCTAATAAACTCTTAAATATTCCTATACTTGATGATGATCATGCACCAGAAAATTACGGTATCTATATATGCGCTCTATACTAGTAAATGAGGATACATCATTGCATGCAATTTTTATATTATGATAGTGTATATGATTTTTATTTTACATTAAAGAATAATGTTTACCTAAAATATAGATAAATTCTTTTAAATACCACTAAAAAAGTTTTTTTTTCCAAAAATACAACATTTTAGTTTTTTTTCCAAAAATACCACAAAAGTTTTTTCTCCAAAATTACCACAAACACAAAAATTGATTTTTAAGGATGTAGAATTTTTTTTTTTAGTCTTGGGTTGACACATTTAGTTTTAGGGTATAGTTTTTAGGAGTAGAGTTTAGTATTTAGAATTTAGGAATTAGTTTTTAGTATTAGAACTTTAGTTCAATTATGTGGTATTTTTGGAAAAATATACGTTTTAGTGGTATTTTTGGAAAAAAAAACAATTATGGTATTTTTGGAATGAAAACCTATTTTAGTGGTATTTATGACAATTGCCCTAAAATATATAACGTTTGTTTCTTAAATTTAATCATTTGATAAGTTTTCAATTAGCGTGTTTAGTCCAAAATATTTTCAAAAACAGTTTATCAACTAGAAGAGAGACACACTTAGTAATCTTTGAGATTTCCTTTTTTCTTATTGAAGCTATTAAAAGGATTGATTCTCGATAAAAGGGTTTCCAAAAACTCTCTCAGGCCCAAATATCGAGAAGCCTTCGATCGATTCCTGCTCCGACGCCGGTGAAGCTCCGACTTACCGGCGTCGGGTCCTTGGTCCTTTTTCAGTTGCTTTCTGCATGACCTGCTCCCTTTTATTCCTCTGTTGGTGCATATCTCAATCTCTTCAAATCGCCCTGATTCACCCTCAAACTCTCTCTCCCCCATTGAAAAGCTTTATTGTTAGATATTCTTCCGGAGACAAACGACGAAGGAATTCTCTGTCGACCTTCATCCCGACCCATGCCCTCTCCTCAAACCCTCTAACGAATCTAGTAAACCTGACGCCTCTCCAAAGGTATAGATCTGAACAATTCCTCGATTTGCCTGATTCTCTCTGTCCGGTGTGTAAGACGACGATGCACGGTGCTCTCGTTCTCTGGATAAGAAGGTCAGGTCCGCGAGCACTAGAGATGGTGAGTTTACTTTTGTTCCCCTTCGAACCCTCCTCCACCTTCAAGGTTTGGTACTACCGTCCTTCGCCGACCCCGTCCTCACCGGTGTCTAGTAGTTACAGTCGGAACGCCTATTCGCTAATACGCCGCCACTCCATCGCCACTTCCAGCTCAGTTGGTGAGACTCTAGGGTTCCCGGTAATGGACTTGCACCCTTGGTCAGGCCCAATAACCACCCTTCGGCCCACTACCAAAAACAATGACCCACGATTTCATCACTTAAGGCTCAGGTCTGTGTCCTCAACTTTCTTACGAATGGTACTTCTTTGGTTTCATCCGTTTAATGATCTTGTATGCCTGCTGCCATATCTTGATTGGTCTTTGCTGTTTGAGCATGTGAATTTCCTGACCCACCTTCGACAATATATGACTAGAATTAGACTTCTTCTACCTAGATATGTTATTGAGAGCTTTAAGTCAAGTCCAATTGCTTTAGTACTGTTTATTTCCGCTTGGTCAAGACGAGGTTTCCTCGGTAGCAGAACATTGATAGCTTCAGAGTTGCTTGATAGATTTATTTGTCGAGGTCAGTTTTTAACCCTGTCCGGATGCTTGCATTGTATAACCTTCATTATGATTCTGATCCGACAGCTTGGTTGAACCCTATTCCAAAACTCCTTTATCCCCTGTACCATCTACCACCACTAGATAGAATGCTTGGGTCTGTTGACATTTTCCAGGACCAAACTGTTTACAAGCTTTGTGTGGAATTCATTTACCTCCATTGCCATGTGAGGGATGACCCACCTGCTTTGTTACGGTTTGACTCTCATTCTCTGCGAATCTCGATTATAGCTTTATCTAGAATCCTGAGTTTTGTTCCTAAAAACCTAAAGGACTTTGATCCCCTGTACCATCTACTGCTAATGGACCGAAAGCTTGGGTCTGTTAACTTTTTCCAGGACCAAACTGAGTACAAGCTTTGTGTGGAATTCATTTACCTTCATTGCCATGTGAGGGATGACCCACCTGCTTTGTTCCGGCTTGACTCCCACTTTCTGTGACTCCCGATTACAGCTTCTTATGGAATCCTGCGGTTAGTTCCTCAAGGCTTAAAGGACTTTGATCTCATGCTCTTGAACTCTCTCATGCTGGTGGCAAACCCCATAAGCGTTCCCCCCATGGAACAACCTTTTACTAGTTCAAATGCGTTGTCCGCTAGAGCCACTCATGATCACCTGCTGGTCAAGGAATTCGTGAAACCTGATTTCAAATACGAATCCAATTTGGATCCAATAGATTTTTCAAAGATTGTTAAACTTTATCAGTTTGAAAATCTCCTTGTAAAGCTCATGGAACCTCTATCTTTAACTTTTTATTTCTATTTTGAATCATGTTGTAAGAACACACCCCTTTTTAGGGATNAAAAAAAAAAAAAAAAAAAAAAAAAAAAAAAAAAAAAAAAAAAAAAAAAAAAAAAACTTAGTGGTCTTTGAGATAATATGAAGAAAATTTAACCAACAAAATCAATTGAAAATACCAAGCATTTCTTCAATAACAACTATGATATCATAATTTCATATGTCGAGTGAAAAAAGATCAAAGTTACCCAAACCAAAACTAAATAAAACAAAGGTAAATTGGAGTTGAATTATTTACAATTTGGTATATCAACTTCTAGTGCATCGGAACTTTGTGTAAGTGCGTAATGAAAATGACTTTGCTTTAAGCTAATACAAAAGAAAAGACAAATTACAAAAGCACCAACACGAGCTCTTTGTTTTGCTCACGAAATATAGATAGATAAGTTTTAAATTTTAATTATGGCCATACACATAATGTGAAGGAAAATTCCTTTTGGATTTTTTGGTTTCTCTTTTTTGTAACATGTGTCGATGATCACTTGAACTATAATATTACTACGATAATAGCCGCGTTACGCCGCGAGATTGTTTATTGTTTTGTTGTTTTTAATTATTTCGTGGTTAATTTTTGTTATGTTGTTTTTAATTATTTCGTGGTTAATTTTTGTTATGTTGTTTGTAATTAAAAATCATTGTTTTTACCTTTTTGTTCAACAAATTAAAAATCATTGTTAACATTGATTTTTAACAATGTTCATTTGTAATATTTTTGTTTTTAAATTTTTGTTATTAATTTTTGGTTTAAAAAAAATTATTTTTGTGAAATCTTAGATTTAATGAATTTTGTTTTTTCTTATATTAGGATGCATTGGTTGACCATTATTATTGCTTGATGTTTGGTTCATTGGATGATGGTTTCTATTGATTATGCTTTTTATTATTGGTAGAACAGCTAAATCGCATTGTGTATGTATTGTAAAATACATATTTGTATTTAAAAGAAGGATTTTTTATATAACATTAAGGTCAAGAAATGAGATTTTAAATGGGAAAATAGTTGTTTGGAATAGCTGAGATGTTATTTTTTCTGACTTAATTTTCTTTTGTTTCTTTGTAATCTTCACCTGCATTTTATTTTTGTTTAATTTTGGTTAGTATTGTAGAAATTTAATGGGTAAATTATTATTTTTGTGTGTTTTCTTTGGTTTGGGGAATACATGTGTCTTTGTATTGGAAATTGTCGAATATTTCACATTTTTTATTGATGTCTTTTTTTCTTTGTTAAATCCAAACATCTGACAGAATGGGGAAGGAAAAGGAAAAATTCAGTGGTCTTATCGGTCCTAAATGCCTTCCAAAATTCTGATTGATGAGGGTTGTATTCATTTGTTATGGTTGCTTACTTTCATTTATTAACGCATCAGTACATGAGCATAATTAGGAAGAAACTCAACTAAGGATTTTGGGTGGCAAAGCTAAGCATAAGAAATACAACCAAAAGGGAACAACTCTAAGATTAATCTCATTAGTATCTGGTTCTGATATAGTAATACGGTAATACTGATATCTGTAATTTCACGCAAATACAACTATAGAAATTGATAGGTAAACTACTAATAAAAATCAGGCCATGAATGTCGACTAAATAAATAGATATATTCAATGAATAGAAACAAATTGGTATCAGATGAGATGATACATATCCTTTTAGGTGCATGGTCCAAAACAATTCTGGCTCTCATTATAATTCCAAATTGACTCAAACCTCCTAACACCCCATAGAAAAATTCTGATTTTAGCTTTGCGAGCATGTTAGTATTTCACCTTTCCCTGAAATAAAAATATCAAAAAATGGAGCAGAAGTTGAGTTCTCACTACCATCAAAGGGTGACCTTGAAGATCGTATTATTTATTCCATCAAAGGGTCACTTTACCCCACACCAACACTTGCTTGCATGCGAAAAGGCATATGCTAGCAATGGATCTGTTAAATAGCGGAAGGTTATCAGTAAACTCAACAAGTACTAAAGTAAAATTGCACGCAACAAGTTAAACAAAAAAGGCAACAAAAAATAAATTACAGATATAGTAGGGAAGCGAAGTACAGTAATGATTGCTATCTTACTACCAACATCTCTTCTTTCTCTAATTTGAAAACGAAGTCTGTCAAAACTGCCTTTGTGACACCATTTGTTCCTGATACGTTCTTGCAAGGCAAATAAACCGACCTGAAGCTGAACCATATTCCATTTAGCTAGTCATTGCGCTTGTGCTAGAGGAACATGATTCCAGACGTTTCTGCATTTTCTCTTCTTCATCCTGCATTTCCTTCTGCCATATCCTTATTTTGGCTTCTACAACACGTTGCTCTTCCTGCAAAATGATACAGTGATTTGAAGAGAGAGTGAGTGTTGGCTTAAACATACTCATTCAATAACATGACCGGTTTCCGTATGTATAACGAACGATCTGCAATATTTCATTATACATTCATATCCATAAAACAAAAACAACAATGGAATTCATCAAACTTGATAGTCAAACAAAATGCCATAAAACTTGATAGTTCGAATCTTCATACTATGATACAATTGAAGCTTAACGGATACCAAACAAGAAATTTTCAAAATGCAAAACACTCTGTTGACAACTTAACAAGATTCTTCTAGGTAAAAGAACATTTGGAGCTTATCATTCTGTTTCACAACTTCAAACCCAACAGAAGAAAAAACAAGCTGAATAAGAAAAAAATGAGTTAAAATCATTTCATTACCAAAAACTTGCGGAGGAGTCGAACACTTAGTGGGATCAGGTTCCAACATCTGCTTCACAAGGCTCTTTGATCTTGCTATTGTCCGTGACCAATGATCTCTCTTTAATATTGCAAGGGCCGTGCAATCAAACATAGCCTTTGATCAAGACAAAGCAACACACACTTTAGAATCAATCTCAATCTAGACATCACCACAATAATCGATCCAGTTAGGCGGATACATTAGCTATTAAAGACTCAAAACCAAGTAAAGTATAATTCTTTGAACAAAGAAAACACACACTAACATATTTGCTTGACAAAGAACATATCTAAAAACCAATTAATTTACCCTAAAGATTCAAATCCATAGCAAAAGTTTACATCTTTGACACATAACATATCATAACACTAACAGATTTTCTTGGATATTAAAATTTTCTGGATTTAGAACAGACCTCAGGCTGATTTTCATAGAGATTAAGGACAAGGATACCTTGAAACTTTTCACATGCTTGAGTTTCAGTTTCCGACCAGACAAATCCACTCGATCCAATGGATGCTATGAAGCTTGTTGTAATGTACTCACAACCTCCGCAGCTTCTTCCTCTGCCACTGCCGCAACATTATTCTAGGTAGACTAGTAGATCCTCGAGTTGATTCCCAATGAAGAAGACTATTATTTGTCCACCTAAGATTAAAAAAGGCTGATATGTATTAATTGTTATAATTTGATAGGGTATAAATTTTGACTGAGGTGTTAACACATGCTTAAAAGTTGAGGCTGAGATGTCATGCTATGGTGAGAAACATTGTAGTTTTATTGTATTGATAGTTCTTTTTTTTTAAATGTTCTTAAATTGTAGAACGACTTATTCTTATCTTTTTATATTTTTGTTACGAAATATATGTTATATAGTTGAACACCAAATTTTATTTTATATCTTATCTTATATTTTTGAATATTTTTATTTTATTACCTTTCAATTTGATAGTTTAATCGTATTGTGTATATATATATTAATTTTTTTTATATAGACTAATCATTTTTGTAATTTTTTGAGAATTTTCCTATTAAAAACTACAACGATTGTCGTTACAAAGCCAAATCTTCCATTTTTTTAATTAGCAAGCTTTAAAAAGTCAGTGGTTGAATGCATTTTTAACAAAAGTCAGTTCTCCAAATCTACAAAAATTGTTAATAACAAAAAGGTTATATAAATATTAGGATTGATGACTGATGTTTGCTGTTTTCAACGTCTTTTTATATTTCTTGCTTTGTTTTGTCTTTTTATTACCGCGTCTTTAAGTTTGCTGAATTTGAAGTATTTAACTACTGTGATCTCAAATATAGTCGACGGAAAAGATGAATTTGCTCTACACACAAGAAGTAATTGTTGAACAAATGGAAGACACGAGGACCGGACTTCTAGGATTCGAGTTCAAACGGGATATATGACTTTCAAAAACGTAGGAGAGGTGACCACTCAAAATTCCGAAACCTTTCGTTGACATCGTAGAGGTCCATCGTAACTAGTGGAAGCCCAATGGTTCCTCATCCTCTCCAACTGTATCTCTTCTAGTAAAATGTTCACGTGTGGTTTGGTTTGGTTTTGTTGTCTTTAAATTGTAAAAAAAATGACCCCATATGTTTCGAAATTATGTGTATTAAGTACGTAGAACTAAATGCATAAATTTTTATTTAGATATCTTGTTTTACTTGTTTAGATGGTACTTAAAACAAAATTTAGATGCCAAATAAGAGTTGATAATAGTTAATAATATTCCAATCCAATGATTGGGGTTCAAGAAGGTCACATGTTCCATATAAGTTCACACGTTCCACTTACTCACAAGTCAACGTCGTGTTCATCAAACTCACATGTAACCAAAGACCGTTTAACACTACAAGAATATTATAATTAACATGATTGCAGGTTAGACTATAATTAATATTTTAAGAAAATCAATGAGCCTAATTCATGTAGGGACAATTTACCATTTAGGCTAGGAAAATACATGAATAAACATATGCTCATAATTTTTTTTCGTATATATTTGATAATTTTTACTTTTTTTGACTGAAAACTTTTTAGTTGACAGAATTCACAATTTATGCTATACTATCTGAAATTATGCTAAAGACCAACTAGAAGGAGTCAATTAATGTTTGGTAACTAACGGTTAACATAGCACTTTATGGTAGAAACATGTAGAGTGTAGAGTGTAGACTAATAAACTTTCTAGCAAAGTAAATGTGGTCAATAATACCGTAGGAAGCATGAGAGAGCAAGTTTACATAACCTTTGACGCAGCAAGAAAACTCACACAGATATATAGATTTGCTTAACAACCTCCCTCAGTTAAGCTAGAACCACTGAGCCCACCTTTTTTATACAATAAAAAATCGATTTCTTAACATGAAAATCAAACCTAGACCTCTAAAGAAGAAGAGGAAACATGTTACGTTTTTAAGTTTCTCATTGCAGACTTTTACTATCTTTGAATAACTTGGTAATTTATCTCTGTTCCAGAGCTATTGACAGACTAACAACAGTTTTGTGGCAAATCGTAGGAAGATGTTTGACACAAACATTCATTTCAAAGTAAATAACATGAACCGGTTAATGTATATATCTGACCATACAAAATGGTATAACAAAACATGGGGGATTAAGTTTAAAGATCACCAAAAGAGATGACAACATTTGTCTTTTACACCAATGATTCATCTTGATCACTCCACTCCTTAACGGAAATAAAAAGTGCTATTCTCAGAACTGATCATTTTCTTTGCTGAATCATCCCCAACGATACTTTTCAGCTGCAAAAAACCATCACATGGGATCCAAACAAACAACACTCATCAAAACTCTTTAGTCCAGAGCAGAGATAACAATTAGTTTGTTTCACAACTAAAAATATCACAACTGCAAGCAAAACCAACTAGAGATTTACGTAGAGAAAAAAACCTAGACTTAACAAATAATCATCTCTGGTTGATCTCTAAGCTAATATATTACTCTGTATTAGTATATCTTAGGAACTAGTACTCTTTGAATCAATGGAGGACAGAAAAAAAATGACTAGGCATGGCTCAGTGTGTAAAAAGCATCAGAAGATTGTGTAATCACCTTGACTTTATCAAAACGAGAAAAAAGCACAGTGGACACCATGTCATGTGGTTCTTCAAGCATGTTCATTATCTGAGTGTTAACCTCCTTCCGCTCCGGAAGAGAATAAAAAATTAAGTTGTTAATGCCAGGGATCTGGAACCCGAGAAAGCCAACATATCGATCAGAATCAGAATAGTAACTCAATCATTAGAACCTGAACAAAAAAATAATAAAGACCTTGTATCTCCAAAAGAAGTATGCTCTCTCAGTGTAAAGCATGATTTTTTTTTTTTCCTTCAAAGAACTCTTGTCGTGCACGTGATTTCTTCTTGTTACTAGCATATCTGGGAATTAAAACACGAGAGTCACGATAAAACAGATCCAGATAATAAAATGAGACGGTAACTTCAAAATAGGGGACAAAATGGTCTCACTCGTGAAGAGTGCATAAAGAGGCATTTTGCGACTTCAAAAAATTTCTAAGCATGAATAACTCGGATTCAGAATTGATAAAGATCATTACCGCTCCCTACAAAACATGTTTAAAAATATACGACAATCAAGCTCCCAAATTTACGTGATAACAAGAAACCACTCTGATGTTGTTGTACCTGAACAGAGTCTCTAATCCTTGGGAACACCTGTACCAAGAAGAAAAACAGAATCAGCAAATATTATTGTATATACTTCGTAATGCCGCAATGCACAACATCACCATTAATGTTGTATTTTACCCATGAACATGGTAGCTATTATAACATTTATCCATTAGCATACAGAAATCAAAACTAGACCTTTTTGGTAAAATATTCAAAACGTGCATGGTCAGCTTGGATCATGGAGTCTGCATCAAATCTTTCATAATTCTACAACAACGACAAAAGATATAAGATATGTATGTCTAGAACGTTTATGTTTTATAACACAAGATGATAATTTACCTGAATGACATTGCACAACACTTTCCGAAGAACACCTTCGTATTCACACTCCAGCTTCATCTGCATTGATTCAATTAAAAGTGAAACGAAAATATACCCGCAATGCATATAATATATAGGTGTACATTATGCTGTAAAAAAACAAAAAAAAAAAAGAAGAAAAAAAGAATGCATATATGCCCACCTTTCCTCTATAGTTCAAGCAATGGTGATTGAATAGAGTATTCATCTCTGAAATGAAATATTATTGGGGTTAGTACGACTTTGGAATTTAGCCACAAATGGAAGAAAAAAAGGCAATGGGCAGAACAATACCTGCGGTTAAATAAGAACTTAGAATTATCGACTGTCGATAGAATCGTGCATGTCCATCCAGATACCTAAACATAAGACGAATCTTACTTAATAGAGATTCTAACACATACATTGTATTAGAGACAAAAAAAAAAAAAAAAAAAAAAAAAAAAAAAAAAAAAAAAAAAAAGAAAAAAAAAAGAAAAAAAAGAAGAAAAAAGAAAAAAAAAGAAAAAAAAATGAAAAAAAATGAAAAAAAAGAAAAAAAAATGATTAAATNTCTGCATAGACTTTACGTCTGCGTGATCGATAATCAAAACCTCGATGGAGGATAGATAATCAACATCTAGTTGCTTGTTTTCTTCTGCTTTACCAATGGCCTTAACTATCCCAACGGGTGAAGCAATAATCATGTCCGGTAAATAGAAATCACTATACAGCCTAATGCTCTTCTTTGTATGCTTAATGCCTATCATAAAGATATCATCATCGTTCCCCTCACCAATAAGGGCTTGCCAATCACAAGGCTTTTCTGATTTCCAATATTTGGATCTCTCCACATCATCACATCCAAATTCTTTATTAAACCGGTCAAGGTTGTCTATATTAACCTGTAACAAATGAATGATATATGAGGAGAACATAAATAACTCGAGACATAATCAACTACCGAGACAATATCAATTTACAATTCTAAATAATTTGCTAATATCTGTTTGATGTCAAGTAATCATAGAATAAGTCATAAGGCAACATAGTCACAAAGCAGATACCAATTAGAAATATTAAATGACTGATATAATTCATAAATTTGTATACCCTTTGTGCTTCTGCAGGAGTTAATTGTATGAGCCTCTTCACAACGCGAAAGGCAATACTCTTGTATGGTAGTAGAATCAGTACCTAGATATACATAAAATAAACGTAAGACAATTTTTCAAATGCGGGAAACAACAGATTTAATTTTAACACACGAAATCGGTCACCTTTGGACGAGTAAAACCTTGGTCTCGAAATCCATCATCAGAAAGAACTTCCTCTTCAGAAAGTTTGGAAATTTTACTTTCATTCTTCTTGATAAGATCTCTAGTTCTAAAAATGTGATTCAACTACATAAGAAGAAGACAAACACTGACTTCAATAAATCTTCCTGAAATGCTAAGTAGAAACTAATATGATTGGTCTTAGAAAAAAAAGAATACATGCACATACAGAATGCATAAGGGCAAGTCCAATGGGGATATATAATTTTGAGATTCTTAAATTTTTTAAACAATATATTTTGTAAATAAGAACTTGTGGAATCTTAACTAAAATTATTCCTCCAATGGTAGAATTTTAATTGGGGTTCTTATTTATTTTATTTTTTTTAAATTCAAAACAAAAAATATTTGTAAGTAAAATTATAATTAATATGAAAGTTTAAACTTTAAACATTTGAGATTTTATGAGAGAGAGGGGGGAGAGAGAGAGCAAATTGGGAAAAAAAATTCTCTCAATTAAATATTATACCCAGTGATTTGGTGACACGTCACAATATCTAAAATTTTTTTGAGCTTCCTAATAAGAGGAGCTCTTCCTTATTTTTGCATTTCTGATTTTTTTTTTTTTTTTTGCATTTTTTCCTTAAAACTTCACCTAATAACCTCCGTTGGGGATAACCTAAGAAGGTATGCGTCCATGTGACTTAAGTCTTCACCAAGGTCTTTATTGTAAAAAGGGTCTCTTGTTAGAATGCAAAATATCCATATAACTATTGCCTAGAAAAACAAAATATTATAGTTAAAATATATATATATATATATAAAAATTTAGGAAAAGGGTGATTCGCAGAATCCGAGACATACAAATGGAGAAGAATTTTCTCCTGTTAGATGGGTTTAAATATTTTCGTCCAGATTTCTCGTATAATTGAAGCCAATGCTTAAATAACTTAGGCTTGAGACTATAAGTTGCATCACTCTGAGCTACCTGCAAAAAAAGGTTTTTTTTAGTGCTACTTGTAACTTCTAATTAATATGGTATCAGAGCTCTACAATTGAGTTTCTATTGCTTCCGCATCTCGCGACGGAGACGAGTTTTCTGATTTACTCTTGTTTTCAATTTGTTCAAGAATTGTTCGCCGTTGTGTGCGATTTTCTCATTGGAGTTTTCTTTACTTTTTTTATTCTCTTAATTCTCTCTTGATTGACCTTTGTGAGTTTGATTCTAGCTTTTGATTTCTCTTTTCGTCTCACTTTCTTTGGAATTCTTGTTCTTGCTTTGAGAATGAGTTCGTCTAGTCATTTGAATGCTCCAATGAATCGACCTCCCACTCCGAACCCAGTGAATCTTCAACCGCAATATCAAACTGATCAGTATGAGAATCCGTATCATCTGCATAGTGCTGATCACGCAGGGCTTGTTCTCGTTTCTGATCGTCTTGTTACTGCTTCGGATTTTCCTTCCTGACGTTGATCGATGTGGATGGCTCTTAATGTCAGAAATAGACTTGGATTTATCAATGGTATGATCTCCAAACCCCAAGAAGATCATAGGGATTTTGGTTTATGGTCTAGATGCAATGATATAGTTTCGACTTGGTTAATGAATTCTGTGGATAAGAAGATAGGACAGAGTTTGCTTTTTATTCCTACTGCAGAAGGAATTTGGAAAAACATTTTATCTAGGTATAAGCAGGATGATGCACCTAGGATCTTTGCTATAGAACAGAAATTGAGTAAGCTTGTCCAAGGTTCCATGGATGTCTCGGCTTATTATACTTGTTTGATGACATTGTGGGAAGAACATAAGAATTATGTTGAGCTTCCGGTTTGTACTTGTGGACGTTGCGAATGTGATGCAGCTTTAAAATGGGAGAAATTGCAACAGAGAAGTAGGGTTACGAAGTTCCTTATGGGATTGAATGAAGGTTATGATCAAGCAAGACGTCATATATTGATGTTGAAGCCTATTCCTACGATTGAGGAAGCATTCAACATGGTTACAAGTGATAAGAGACAGAAGGTTGTCTTACCATCTACTAGTATAGAAAATGTTGTTTTTCAGGCTGCAGCTCCTATGACTGATGGGGAGGCAGCATACATAGCAGCTTATAATAGTGCTCGTTCCGTACAGAAACATATATGTTCTCATTGTGGTAAAGTGGGACACACTATCCAGAAGTGTTATAAGCTTCATGGGTTTCCACCAGGATATAAAACTGCTACTACAGGGTATAATGTGAAACCTCCTGCTCCATTTCAATCAAGGATGCATGTGATGCAGTCGCAACCAAGGGCTCCACCGATGCAGCAAATGGTCCCTGATACGTATCCTATGCAGAAAGCTAATATTGTCGCTCAAGTTTATTCTGATACTGGTGTGTTTCCGATGGAGGATACATCTTATGGACCGTATATGCAGTATACACCGAATGTATCAAATGGTGGAACTAATCAAATTCTACAGGGTTACACTCCACAACAAATTGAGCAGATGGTGGCTCAGTTCAAGAGTCAAGTTCAAGTTCCAGAGCCTGACTACTTCATCAGGTTCTAGTATTCCTAGTGATATGGCTACTATCACTGAACATGGCTTGATGGCTAAGAATTCCACATCTGGTACCACTTTACTCTTTCCTTCTACTAGTCTAAAATTTCAAAACAATACTCTCACTTTTCAAAATCACATTCTGTCTTCTTTACAACACCTTTTACCCGCTGATGCTTGGATTATTGATAGTGGTGTTTCGAGTCATGTGTGTTCCAACTTAGCCATGTTTACAGCATTAAGACCAATATCAGACATCACTGTTACTTTGCCTAATAATGCTAGAGTCTCTATTACACATATAGGAACCATACATATAAGTTCACGATTGATTCTTTATGATGTTTTACATGTCCCAGATTTTAAGTTCAATTTGATTAGTGTAAGTAGACTTGTTAAAACTCTAAAATGTTCTGCTCATTTCTTTGAAACTTGTTGTTTGATTCAGGAAATTTCTCAGGGATTGATGATTGGGAGGGGTAGAGTCTTTCAAGATCTCTGTATTCTGGCTACTGAGAATACATCCCTCTCTTCATTGACTTCTGCAGCATGTTCTTTCTCTGGTTTCGTGGTTGCAGACGGTTTACTTTGGCATCAACGACTAGGTCATCCATCACATTTAGCTTTACAAAGACTTGTTAGTAGCATTCCTTCTTTAAAGAATTTGTCATCAGATGTTTCACATTGTTCCATATGTCCTTTAGCTAAGCAACGCATATTGGCTTATGTTTCTCATGGGAATTTGTCAGATAAACCTTTCGATTTAGTTCATATAGATGTCTGGGGTCCGTTTAGTATTGAGTCTGTTGAAGGATTTCGTTATTTTCTTACTTTAGTTGATGATTGTACCAGGAATATTTGGGTTTATATGATTCGTAATAAAAAAGATGTTCATACTGTTTTCCCAGCTTTTCTTAAGTTTGTTTCCACACAATATAATACGATTGTTAAGGCAATTAGATATGATAATGCACCTGAATTGGCTTTTACTGAGATTATTAAAGAACATGGCATGATGCATTATTTTTCTTGTGCTTACACACCACAACAAAACTCTGTTGTAGAAAGAAAGCATCAACACCTTCTCAATGTTGCTAGATCCTTGCTCTTTCAATCAAATGTTCTCTTACAATATTGGAGTGATTGCATTTTAACAGCTGCTTTCTTGATAAATAGATTACCATCTCCCTTATTGCATAATTGTTCTCCATATGAGCTTTTGACTGCAAAATTACCTGATTATACTTTGTTTAAAACCTTTGGTAGTTTGTGTTATGTTTCTACTCCTAATCATACTCGTAATAAATTTTCACCTAGAGCCACACCATGTGTCTTTTTATGATATCCATTAGGCTATAAAGGGTATAAAGTGTTGGATCTAGAAACTCATTCTATCACCATTTCTAGAGATGTCGTGTTCCATGAAAACATTTTCCCTTTCAAAACTAGTGATAATCTTTCTTCTTTGATAGATATGTTTCCTAATACTATCTTACCTTTACCTGCTCCATTACATTATGTTGAAACAATGCATATTATAGATGAGGACTCATTGATACCTACTGATCCATCTACATCATTGTTCTTCCTGATCTTTCTACTGATCCATCTACATCATTGATACCTACTGATCCATCCATCATCATCTACATCATTGATACCTACTGATCCATACCTTCATTGATACCGCCAATAGCAAACCAGGATAGTAATATTAGTGATAGTACAGAGACAACTGATACTGATCTTTCTGCTCTTCCTATTGCTAGGCCTAAACGTAACTTGAAAGCACCTAGCTATCTATCCGAGTATCATTGTTCTCTCATCCCTTCTATATCTTCATTACCACCTACAAATCCTCCTCTTCCATCAAACCTTCCCACCTTACTTAAAAAGACAACACCATATCCTCTCTCCTCTGTTTGCACCTTAGATCGATATACACCTCTTTTTCAATCTTATATATTCTCTTATAGTCTCGAAACAGAACCAAAAACTTTCCATCAAGCTATGAAATCAGTGAAGTGGACTAATGCAGCAAATGAGAAGTTACATGCTCTCGAGCTTAACAAGACTTTTGTTGTTGAGACATTACCTGCAGATAAGCATGTGATCGGCTGCAAGTGGGTGTTTACCATCAAATATAATTCTGATGGATCTGTAGAGCGTTACAAAGCGAGACTTTTGGCACAGGGATTTACACAATAGGAAGGCATTGATTACCTGGAAACTTTCTCCCCGATTGCTAAGCTTACGAGTGTTAAGCTGTTATTGGGACTCGCTGCAATCCGAGGATGGAGTCTTACACAGATGGATGTGTCTAATGCTTTTCTCCATGATGACTTGGAAGAAGAGATATATATGAGCTTGCCTCAAGGATATACACCTCCACCTGGTACTACCCTTCCTCCTAATCGTGTGTGTCGTTTACTCAAGTCCTTATATGGATTGAAGCAGGCGTCACGGCAGTGGTATAAATGTTTATCGTCGTAACTACTGGGTGCTAACTATGTCCAATCACCGGCTGATAACACTCTTTTTGTTAAAGTCTCTGTGACATCTTCTGGTGCTCTTTCTATTGTGGATGTACTTGTATATGTCGATGACATTATGATTGCCAGTAATGATGATGTAGCTGTGAAGACATTAAAGGACTCGTTGAAGGCTGCTTTTAAGATTAAAGATCTTAGTCCTGCCCGATTCTTTCTTGGCTTGGAGATTTCTAGATCATCACAAGGGATCTCTGTTTGTCAGCGCAAATACGCTCAGAATCTTCTCGAAGATGCAGGACTACTTGGTTGTAAACCAAGTTCTATACCTATGGATCATAATCTACGACTTACTAAAGATACATGAACCTTGTTACTGAGTCCTACCTCATACAGAGAACTTATTGGACGACTGCTATATTTGAGTATCACTCGACCGGACATCACCTTTGCCGTTCATCAGCTCAGTCAATTTATCTCAGCTCCGACAGACATTCATCTTCAAGCTGCTAATAAAGTTCTTCGTTACCTGAAGCAGAATCTAGGACAGGGTCTCATGTACTCTGCTTCGTCTGAACTTTGCTTGAATGCTTTCTCGGATGCAGATTGGACTACCTGCAAGGAGACAAGATGATCGGTGACAGGTTACTGTGTTTACCTAGGCTCATCGTTGATTTGTTGGAAGTCTAAGAAGCAGGCTGTCACTAGTAGAAGTAGCACTGAATCTGAATATAGGAGCATGGCACAAGCCACTTGTGAGATTATTTGGTTGCAGCAGCTTCTGAAGGACTTACATATCAAAGTTACTTGTCCGGCTAAGCTCTTTTGTGATAACAAATCTGCTATGCATATTGCCATGAACCTAGTGTTTCACGAACGGACGAAGCATATAGAGATTGACTGTCATACCGTCCGAGATCAGATCAAGGCTGGTAATCTCAAGGCTCTTCATGTCCCTACTGAAGAACAACATGCTGACATACTTACTAAGCCTCTACATCCAGGTCTCTTTCATGGTTTACTTCAGAAAATGTCAAATCTTTATCTTCCACCTTCTTCGGAGATAAAGATTTGAGGGGGGTGTATTAGATGTGTTGGTTTATTTTGGTTATGTAGATTGGTTAAAACCGGTTATCTTGTTTTACATCTTAGTTAAGTATATAAACTAAGAATGTAATTAGGAGAGGTTTTTAACAACTTGTAACAAACTTTTATCGGATCAATCTAAAACGGTGTTTCTCACCTTTTCTCTCCTCCGTCGTATTCATACTTTCCGGTTAATCGGAGTTTAATACAACACGTTTATACTTCTTCGTATCCTGTTTCCTATGGATATTTTCATGTGGTCTGTGCCTCTTCAGCGTTAGAGTTAAGTTTGGAGCCATCGAGGGAAGCTAAGTGAAAGAGAGAGAGAGAGAGATGAATTCAGGACTAGCGAACTGAACCTCTTTAATAGCAAACCCTAATTTCAGTTAAGTCTTGCAAAACCATAAATCAGTCCGGTTTAATACAAATACCAAGATTGAATCTTTCTGGTTCGGTTGGCAAGGAGGAAAAAATTCTTAATTAGTTCTTACCACACTATACGTGAAATCATCTTTGGCACCTAAAACAGGAACTCTAACTCTCTATTGGTTTTGGTACTTATGAGTCCTCCAAAAGAATTACCAATAAGAACGAGCTGAAGAGCTAAGATTTGATTCGGTGAAATCCCAATCTCAAGCATCTTTTTCTCTCTAGGGCCGTTTTTCTGCACTTGCCATAAGTAGAGAGGTCGAACCTATAGTCAATAAAAAACATTTCTTTCAGAATATAATTCTTTTAAATTGGCAGCTTATTATTATTTTTTTTCAAATATATATAAATTTGGAGCCTATAGTTTTTAGAATATGTTTAAATTCACTATGATCTAGTTAATATTTTGATTTGATAATTGAACTATCGATTTTTTTTTTGGTAGATTTGTTTCGATTTATTTTAAATTATTAATACGACTAGTCTCTCCAATTGTTGACTTGAATTTTACTTCTCTCGACTAATTGTTCAAATTATTTAGAACAGTCGATTAAATATATTGTGTTTGTAATTAACTTTTTATATCGTCAATTGAAACCATCTTGTGTGCTGAATAGAGTTTTGGATAAAGAGGAACACAAATATATGAATAGAAAAAACACATAATCGCAAACCAGTGCTGTCTCATTTGCTCACAATAAGACAAACCGCATAAATGGACGATCATATCTATCTTAACATTTTTGAACTACATTTTTGTGACACCTTCTCTTATCTTTGTATTCAAACAAGTCTCAACTAAATTCTCTACAATCCTTACAACCAAACACAATCGTTTCCATATTTGATAATATTAATTTTCTAAAAACTATCTACCTAATTTAAATCAATATGTTAGACTAAAATATAATTCTCCTTGCATTTTTATTTAATATTATAATTCTCCTTACACTATTTAATACATAAAGTTAATGAAATTTTAGATTTTTTTTCAGCATATGATGTGATTTGAATTTTTATAAACGGATATATATTTTAAAATTTCTCTTAGGGCATCTCCAACAAGACTCCTCATTTTGAAGGGAGTAAATCTTTAAAATGAAGATTTGAGAATGGTTTGCTCCAACAATAACCCCTCAAAAAAATCTTTAAAAACTAATTAATTTGTAATATAGTCCTTAATATTTCCAAAATTCACTAATAATGATACAAACTCTTAAATAAATCTATATTTTCTATATTATACAACATAAAATATTATTTAATTTACTATACAACACACATTATTACATAATAAAAGTTACATGATAATATAAATTAAATACATAATGATTAAAACTTTCATATATATATATATATATATAACACAATAAAAATTATATCAAACAATATTAAAAAATAAAATACCTTATATGATAATACAAAATAATATGTAATTTTCAAAATAAAAATAAAAGAAAATTACATGTAAAAGAATAAAAGTACTCAATATAACTATTTTCATAGTGCTCCCATATATGATAAGTTATTGCATTGTTGTTGTAAATTTTTTTTTTTGTAAATGGTATATCTTTTATATATCAATAATTTTAATTTATTGTGTTTGAATTTATATAGGTATATTTATAACAATTGAATTTGATAAAATTATTTGTAAGATATATATATATGTATATATTACAAGGACTAAAATGAAATTTGTAAAAACATTTGAGGGTCTCAATAGTGCAACCTCAAAATTGAAGGCTCACTATTCAAACCCTTAAAATTTGAAGGTTTAAGGGTTTGTTGGAGTTCAAAAACCCTTCAAATTTGAAGGTTTGAGGGCTTGTTGGAGAAGCTCTTAGGATATTTATAACCTAGGTTGCATGGAAACGGAAACGGATACGCGGAAGCGAAACATTTCAGAAACGGGAAACGATTTTTTTCTAAAATTAGGAAATGGAAACGTTCTGGAAACATATGGATATTTACATGTATATCTATATCTATATATTTATAGATATATAATAATATATAATAAACACTAAACATAAAAATCATATCAAAAAGCTTCAAACAACAAAGCTTCAAAATATAAATTTTAAATAGTTTGATTAAAACACTAATTAATATTATATATTTATATCTATTATAAAGTTTTATATTTCCAATTTATTTATTTATTAAGTTTTAAACTAAAAAAAGGTTTCCATCTTGTTTCCAAAACGGAAATGGAGTTTCCATCGTGTTTCGAAACATAAATTTCTAGGAATCGTGTTTTTGTATCTTGTTTCCGAGTTTCCAGGAGTTTCCGTTTCCGAAACGTTTCGGAAACAGGAAATGGACCTCAAAAAGAGTTTCCATGCAACATAGTTTATAACCAAACAAGTATATCCACATATAGAGCTCGAAATACATTTTTAAAGTACAATAGGGTGCCACTACTTTTTGGCTTTTTGCCAACTTCAGGTCAGATTTTTAACTAAAATTATAACCGATTCAATTATCCGGATCCTCTTTAAGATTACCGAATATTTTGGGCCGGTTTTTAATCAATAACGTATTTATTTACATCCAATTAATGTCAATTAATGTTTATTGTATCTTAGGAAATATCTAATTTACATGCCAAATTTTTAAGGCTGAGTTTGACAAAAAGAATTGATAAAACAAATTCTGTAATCACATCGATATAATATAGTAACTAATTCAAGATGAATACATCTTAGGAAATATCTAATTTGCGTTTAATAAACAATTACATATTTGCTAAGTTCTTATTAGCTTTAAATGTACAATATTAATCCAATAATAACAATTGAGAATTAAAATAAGAACATGACATATCATTCATTCCTAAATCATAACAATATATATATATATATATACATATATATATATATATGCAATTTACCATCAACTACAAACACCACTGAACTATTACAATATCATATTAACAAAATAATAGATCCGTGGTGTACTACGGGTAAAACCTAGGGTTATATACATTTTTGTGTACTTAACCGGCCAAGATAGTTCACAGTCAAGTCCCGGAAAAAAAAAACAAGAGCGTAGCTAGGAATCATACAAACTTCCCCACCTGTTGCCCATTATTAGCTTATAGCTAATTACCCTTTTTAATAGTCCAACAACCTGAATAGAGAATACATCTCCCTTGGAGCAAACTCCCAAACTATGCTTTTCACGTGCAACAAGCTGTAGAACTCGTTCCCCCTTTATAAATTAATACCGTGTTGATCAGTATCAATCATCTCACACTTATCATTTATTTCACTTTCATTCTAAGCTCCCAATGTTCATTATCATATTTTAACATTAGTGTTTAGCTATTCTTATCAAAGAGTTACTTTCCTTATAAGACTAAGAAGGCTAATGGCTCTCGAGGGTGTGTTTTTGCAACACGTCAACATCTACAGTTATAATGGCAAAGAAGCTTACTCTAACCTTTACATAGAAGATGAACCACACTTCTATGATCTCCAAGCCTCTCTAACTTTTCTCGATAACCAAACAGAAAACTACAACTCTACTTTTCTACAAGAAGATCACTACTATGAGGATACTACTACATTCCTTCATCAACCTCTTCCTGAAATTGCAATTAGTGAAGCAAAGATTACCCCGAACGGAAACTCCTCTGGTAGCCCGAACTGCGATATGAGGTACCACCGAGATAAAGAGATAGACACTTCGGGTAGCAAGAAGGCAACACGCCGCAGAACAAGGGTGAAGAAGAACAAAGAAGAAATCAATAATCAACGTATGACTCACATTGCAGTCGAGCGTAACCGAAGAAAAATGATGAATGAGTACCTCTCTGTTCTCCGCTCTCTCATGCCTGACTCATACGTCCAAAGGGTATTCTTCTAAGTCTACATTCATAATTATGTAGCTAGTGCATCTATGTATTTTTTATATATAGACTAACAAAAAAAAAACATTCATATTTTTCACGTTCCATAATTTACATCTTTAGAATTTTTAGGAAATTAATTTGAATAGTAAATAAAAGTGAAAAAAAAAATTACTTTATCTATCTGAAATTATGTTCTTTACTCTGAATATTAAAAGTTAAGTTAACGTTAATGTTTTGTTTCTTTTTGATATCCCAAGATGGCTAGGTATCATATCAACTTTAACAAGAAAGAAATATTTAGACTTTATTACATGCATAATTTTTTTGTTATTATTATGAGTTTAGTGTTATTTTTTCTTTCATGATTTTAGTGTGACCAAGCATCAATAGTAGGAGGTACCATAAACTTCATCAGAGAACTTGAACACCGTCTTCACCACCTTAATAATAATGGCGAACAAAACGAAAAGTCCTTATCAGACGGCGATATCGATATCTCATCCGCCACACCTTTCTCGGACGCCTTCAAGCTTCCCCAGTACTCAATGGGTTCATCTTCTGTCAGCGAAAACGTGGTTGTCGATAATGCATTGGCTGATATTGAAGTAAGCCTCGTCGAGAGCCATGCAAGTCTCAAGATCAGATCAAGAAGGAGACCAAAGCTTCTTCTCAACTTGGTCTCTGCTTTACAAAGCCTAGGGTTTATCATTCTTCACCTTAATGTCTCCACTGTTTCTGACTTTATCCTCTACTGTTTCTCCACTAAGGTACGTTTCTGTTTTAATCCTTAATCACTATATATTTACCCCTGCATTGACAAAGTTACAGTGGTAAAGAATATTCTAAAAATAGCTGTAACAAAAAAAAATAGATTTATTCCCAAAAACACAAAACCCAAAAATTAGAGATCTCTGTGTAAGTTAATTGTAAATCAAATGCTAGGCCTAGCCTTAACCTAATTGTTTTTCTCTTGTCGCCTATTGTTTTATTGATTTAAAAAATGTGATTGTCACTAAATAGATCATTATAATAATCCTCAGTTTCAAATATAGGTTTGATTATGAGGATAATTAACATGTCGATTCTGGATCCTTCTGGCAAAAACAGATATACTTAGTTATAGCGCATTCACATGCAATTCTTATATAGTCAATACAGGTTTCGTTAATTTAGTCTCTAATACAATTAAAAATTAAAATACGATATTTAATGATAACTTCAGCCAAAATATAACTATTCTATCATCTATCTGTTATTTATTAGTAATTTCTTATGTTTTCATGTTTTGAAGTTTCATTGATATAATTATGATATATATATATATACATATACATATATATATAGAGGTAAAAAAAAACGTTAAATACAAAATATTATATATATCATATAAAAATTTAACCAAAGTATCACTCCTCTACTTTAACATAATTTCGTGGTTTGTTCTTTTGTGCTAAGAAATTATTTAGCTAATTAAACACTTAGTGTTCCAACATTTTCTCATTACATTTTTATATTATACAGTACTATTTTTTATCATAAAATTTTATCTTTTACAAATAACATTGATCTACAAAATCTACTATTATGGTTCAGTTCTAACAACTTACATAACTGACTATTTGTAATCCTTGTGAGAAATTCAGACCGAAGTAATTAATATAATCTATGTTATACAAATGTAATGTCATATGAATGAAGCATACATTAAGGCCTTAAGAATGAACTATACTTACGTTGGGAACAACACATAACCAAAAACAATTTACTCAATTTTTCTCTGCATGTGAGAACGTATTGAACATTGGAAGGATAACCATTTTATGCATAGACAAACAGACGTCGCCAAATTACTTACTATTTGTAGACCCCGACAGCGATTAGATGTAAAAAGCACTTTAAACAAAACCATTTTCATTAGCATATAAACATTACTACAACTTTTTCGTAATTTTTTTTTGTTGCTTTTAATCAAAATAATAACAAACATTTTTTTTCCGTAAAACCCAAAGATTTTTATATATTGAAAAAAAAAATTGCCATATATATATTGAGTCTTGATCTAGTGGTAATTTAATAAAATATACTTTTAGTTTAATTCTTTTTCTTTCTCAACTATGCAGATGGAAGATAAGTGTACGCTTACATCAGTGGCTGATATTGCTACCGCAGTGTATGAAATGCTCAGTATTCAATATTCATGATGATGTTTCCCAACAGTAACCCTAAAGTAGACCGGTTTGCAGAGTCAATGTTAGCATGATATCATTGGGGTTGGGATATTTTGCTACGAGTTCATATAAATGTCCTTGGATAGTACACTTGATTTGGTTGTCCAGTAGTTATATTTAATATTGTGTACCATTTTATAGATGCTTCTGTCCATTGCACTTTCCACACATTATAGTAAACATGGACGGTCCATTTTTTATTTAAGTTGTTGACAAAAAGTAAATGGTAACAGCTGGAGATAATTGGTTGTTGGATTTGGTTAATATTCGTAGAAAACAAACTTTATTTTAAAATTAGAATTGTGTAGGCACATTTTAAACATAAAATCGACTAGTCATTCTCGACCCATCTAATCTGTCTCACCAATAATTGCCACCGTGAGGTCCGATGAAAATAGTTTGTACCAAACTTTACAAAACCAGGAATCTATGTTTTTCAATGGGCCATGATATGAGTCCGCCGAAACCACCTTTCTATATCTCCTTAACACTTTTGCTATTTTATATTTAGAGCAAATAACATCCACACCCACTTTCTTACAAACAAATACCAGCCACACCCACTTTCCACTCTTCTTATACTTTCTACCTGTAAAATTACATCTTACCCCTCAAAACTCTCTTCAGTCAATTTATTTTTACTTACCCATCTCACTTTCTTACCGATCTCAATTTTTTTTCCAATCAGTACATTTATTTTTTACAACCGTAAAAAACACAAAACCCCAATTCCCCCCCAAACCCGACATCCCCAATTCTCTTCAACCCTAATTTTGCATTTCACGAGTTTCGAATCCCTTGTTTCCTACCTCTCCTTAATTTGTTCCGTTTGTTCCATTAGCTCCATTTGTTCCGTTTTCCGATTAACTTGCCGCCGGTAACCGCCTTCGGACATGGCAGAGCCCCGTCGTCGCGTCTCCAAATTTTCGACCGATGAACCGTCATCGGCAACTGTTGGTGATACTTCTGGAGAAAAATCTGCAGATTGGGATGATCGGCTCCCTCTCCGTCTGTTTGCAACTGACCGTTTCCCCGACGCTAGGTTGAATGTTTACTCACGACCTGATATCCTGACGACAGTCCACAATGTTCTCAAAGGCACTCCCCAATTCGATACGATTCTTAGCTCAAGTCTGGGTTCTCTATTCCGGCTTCGTATTGGTGAGTCTCCTATCTCCTGCAAATTACTCCACGCTTTGCTATGTAGGCAGGTTCTGTCCAAAAAAAAATACGAATTGTGGACTGTATTCGGTGGATACCCTTTGAGGTTTTCTTTAGTTGAATTTGGTGTTGTGACTGGCCTTCAATGTGACGAATTTCCGGAAGATTACGACCCCGAAGACGACCCTGCTCCCGAACCTCATGATGAATGTTACTGGGACACGTTGATTGGTAGAGATCGCAAGGCGACCCTGGGTGATGTGTCCACTATTTTTGAAGACCCTACTATCAAGGATTTGGATCGGAAGCTTCGTCTAGCGTTGCTACTCATAGTCGATGGTGTACTCATTGCCTCCAGCCAAACGAGCCGACCAACTTTGAAGTATGTTGAGATGCTTGAAGACATCGACTCGTTCCTAGCATTTCCTTGGGGCAGAGAATCCTTCTTGAAGACTATTTCCACTATGAGACCTGATCTCAAACCGCAATCCATACCAGTGGCTAAAAGACTTAAACGGCAGGGCAAGGTTCAACCAACGGACTCCGTGAAGAGTTTCACGGAGAAGTTACAATAGAAGTCCTTCCGTTTGCATGGCTTCCCTCTTGCGCTTCAACTGCTCGCATATCGTAACATTTCTGGATTACGAGACAAGGTACCAGGTGCTGGTGACAGCCGCACTTTCCTGGAATGGTGTTCAGTTGGCCTACCAAAGAATAATTTACCTTTGACAGACGTCATAAGTGTTGAGCATTATCCAGATGTAAGTTGTCTTATATACACATTATTAACTTGGATTACATTATCCACGTGGATACACACATTATGACATTTTGTCTATCCCAACCGCAGCTATTAGTTTCTCCGTTTTTGGAAGCTGTCCAACACGAAGGGATTGTTGAATCTGGTTGGGGAGAGTGGGACGATGAGATTAAAGACAAAAGGATTGCTTATATGGAAAGTCTCATTCAGGCAGGACATATCTTCACCAAAAAGGAATGGCCAGGGGGTGATTGTTCTTTGCCTTTAATAACTCTACCTGATAAGAAGGGCAAAGGGCTTCACAGGAAGCACATTATTCCTAGGCGGAAAGAGATTTCTTCCAAACTTCGTGTCAATCAACCTTCTCCCAAGTCCAAATGCTCGAGTTCTAAGAGGCCCCGTGTTATCTTCTCCAATACTGAGGATAATGGTTTCGCTGATTTCAAAGCTGCTGTAGAGAAAGAACTTAATTCTATTAGGGATGCGTCAGATAGTAAGTTTAAAAAGCTGCAATCTGAGAACAGGAAACTACAGCAGCAGATTAACTCCCTTCGATTCCGTAGGCGGTTAAGACTACCGCTAAGGCGCACCATTAGGAGGCCAGCATCCGTCTCTCCCTCTACTGTCAAGGAATTACCACCGGCCCCTGTCGCAGTCGATGAGTTTAACTGTCCGGAGAACGCGGCAGAGAATGTTACGGTCGGGACGTCACCCCCAACTCCTCAACAATCTCCGACCAAAGCAGTCACGTCTCCTGACGATATCCTTCTTAACCAACACGACTGGGAACAATATGTCCACCCGTTTGGGACAACGGTATGTTGTTGTTTTCCATCATCTTGTAGCTAGTCTGAATGCATTGGTATTCATCTTAGTCAAATTATACAGGAACATTCCGTTGGAAACTGCTCGTCCCCTATGAACGATGTGATTCAGGATGATTCAGGATGTCCGAACTCTTGCCTCAATCCCGTTTATGACACTGAGACTAAGGTTAGACACACTTGTACCTTTTATATTAAACTTCGAGTAGCTTCCTTTTTGTTAATTAAACTACTTTTTGGAAAACAGCAATCCCCGGTATATGACACCGTCACCAAACCTGTTCCCTTGGATGACCAATCGGTACATATCCCATATTTTTCCTTTTTCAACATTTACCCCAGTTTACAAACTTACACTGTCCATGTGGATACATTTACAATATCAACATTCACCCCAATTTCCAAAACTTTACAAACTTACACTGTCCATGTGGATACATTTTCAATATACAGGCTGCGACAAATATTGATCAAAACGGAGTTAACTCTGCTACTAATGCATCTCCACAACCCCTACAACCTTACACCAGCTTGTTACAGGGATTTATTGGGAACTCTAA
>NC_025701.1:34274547-34274906 GCF_000633955.1 Camelina sativa | reverse complement strand
TTGCGGACATGGCCGAATTTTACCTAAAAGACATTTCCCTCGCCCGCACAGTGCACTGACACCGGTTACTGAACGCCAACCAGCGGAAGAACCAACCACCCAACCTCTTGTTCGCCTGAATCCTGAGGTTTGTTTCATTCTTTCTACAGTACGAATCCAGTTAGATTTTTAAGCACTGGTAAATTTAAATTTTTTACTTGTCGCTATTAAAGATTCCAACACGTAAAGATCTACACTTCCCAGCACCAATTCTGGCGAAAATTGTCAGCTGCGTAGCTCAGGATGGCATCAAACATTTAAGGAACTGGCTTCTCGCAGGGCGTGCAGGTAGAGTAGCAGTTCACTCGTTGGACACACTT
>NC_025701.1:34266619-34274447 GCF_000633955.1 Camelina sativa | reverse complement strand
ATAGCTCTCAGCAAAATCAATGTCAGTCTCATAAAGTCCTACTACTTTAGCAAAACCTTCTAACTTAGAAGACAAAGTAGAAACGAGAGTGTACCTCCTGGATAATGCATCTGCGACTACATTATCCTTACCTTTCTTGTACTTAACCGTGTAGGGAAAAGTCTCAATGAACTCCATCCATCTAGCATGTCTCTTGTTGAGCTTCTGTTGTCCTTTGAGATGCTTCAGGGACTCGTGATCAGTGTGAATAACGAACTCCTTGGGCCACAGGTAATGCTGCCACGTTTGAAGAGCCCGAACTAAGGCGTACAGCTCCTTGTCATATGTAGGATAGTTCAATGTCGATCCTCCTAGCTTCTCACTGAAGTAAGCTACTGGCTTCCTATCCTGCATCAAAACAGCA
Organism: Camelina sativa; assembly: GCF_000633955.1. NCBI lineage: Eukaryota > Viridiplantae > Streptophyta > Magnoliopsida > Brassicales > Brassicaceae > Camelina > Camelina sativa. Next base: position 34,274,044 of record NC_025701.1, on the reverse strand, counting down.
CCTATACCCACTCCGGAAGCATCACATTCAATCTCAAAAGTTTTCATAAAATCAGGAAGTAAAAGAATAGGGGCAGAGATAAGCTTCTCTTTTAAGGTTGAAAACGCCTGCTCTTGTGCTTCCTCCCATCTGAATCCTACATCCTTCTTGACAACTTCTGTAAGTGGCGCTGCAATAGTACTGAAGTCTTGCACAAATCGCCTGTAGAACCCTGCTAGTCCATGAAAGCTCCTGACTTCTGCCACGTTTTTGGGTGTTGGCCACTCCTTGATAGCCTTGACCTTCTCATCGTCCACTCTAACTCCTATTGCACTCACAACAAAGCCTAGAAAAACAACCTCAGTAGTACATAATGAACATTTAGAGAAATTAGCAAAGAGGGATTGAGAACGAAGAACATTTAGAACTTGGCGGATGTGTTCTAAGTGTTCTCCTAGACCTTTACTTTAGATGAGTATGTCGTCGAAATACACAACCACAAAGATGCCTATGAACGGTCTGAGAGCATGATTCATTAATCGCATGAAGGTGCTAGGAGCATTGGTGAGACCAAACGGCATGACTAGCCATTCGTAGAGCCCTTGCTTGGTCTTGAAAGCTGTTTTCCATTCATCTCCTTCCTTCATTCTGATCTGATGATACCCACTCTTCAAATCTATCTTTGAGAAGACTGTTGATCCACATAACTCATCCAACATGTCATCTAATCTCGGAATTGGGTGTCTGTACTTCACTGTGATATTGTTAATAGCTCTGCAGTCAACACACATCCTCCATGAACCATTTTTCTTTGGTACAAGCAATACTGGTACTGCACATGGACTGAGACTCTCTCGGATATGTCCCTTACTCATCAGCTCTTCTACTTGCTTCTGAAGCTCTTTAGTTTCTACTGGATTAGTTCTGTAAGCTGGTCTGTTCGGTAAAGCTGAACCTGGTACCAAATCAATCTGATGCTCTATCCCACGAATTGGAGGTAAGCCTGGAGGTATCTCTTCTGGAAACACATCCTTATACTCCTCTATAATCTCTATCATCTCGCGTGGAAGCTCTCCTGCGGACTTAGTACTGGTGAGTGTTTCCTTGTACACAAACATGAATGTGGTCATCTCTGGATCAAATAGCTTGTTGAACTCGCTGTGATTGATGTACAGGCTGTGAGACACTTTCTCTGTATCCTTGCGGTTCATGTGAAGCTGGTCCTTGTAGATTTCACTGGGTGTAAGCGGTAGAAGAGTGACCTTGCGTCCTTTGAACTCAAACGTTTGCTTGTTGGTGTAACCATCATGGAACACTCTTCTGTCGAACTGCCATGGTCTTCCCAAAAGGATATGACTTGACTTCATTGGAATAACATCACAAAGCAGCTCATCCTCATACTTCCCAATCGCTAGTTTCACCATCACTTGCTGCGAAACTGTCAAAGCTCCCTTGTTGTTCAACCACTGTAGCTGATAAGGTCTTGGATGTGAAGTAGTCTTGAGATTAAGCTTCTGTACCATCTCTTCACTAGCTGCATTAGTACAGCTTCCACCATCAACGATCAAGGTGCAGACCTTGTCTTGAACCATACACCGTGTGTGAAATAGGTTCTCACGCTGTCCTCTATCATCTGGATGAACCTGAACACTTAAAGCTCTGCGTGCTACCAACATCTCTCCCATGACTGCTGGTTCACCTTCTTCACAGAGTTCAGACTCTGATTCACTCTCTGAACTGTCTACTGGCACAATCTCTCCTCCTTCTTGAAGAAGAAACATCTTCTTGTTTGGACAGTCTCTGGAATAATGCCCCATTCCTTGGCATTTGAAACACCTAATATGACTTGTAGAGGTACTACTCTTGGGCTTGAAGTCGATTTTAACCTCCTCTTTGACTGTGGCTGTCACGGGTTTGCTGTCCTTGGTGAAGGCGGGTTTGCTGAACTCCCTCGGCTTGGACATGTTAGGCGTGAATGTAGACCTTACTCCCTTTCTCTTGATCTGCGATTCAATCAGCTCTGCCTTATGTACCATTTCTTGCACATCCTCATAGTCCTGCAACTCTACCTTGTCTTGAATCTCTCTGTTTAAACCCCCAAGAAACCTCGACATAACCATGTCTTCACTTTCCCTTAGATCAGCCCTGATCATAAGTGTTTCCAGCTCCTGATAGTAGTCTCTAACAGACTTAGTGCCTTGAATGAGACGCCTAAGCTTGATAAGAATCTCCCTCTGATAATGTGTAGGCACAAACTTCTTCCTCATCTGCGTGACTAACTGTTCCCATGTAGTGATAGCAGGCTCTCTCTGTCGATGTCTAGTAAGCCCCAACTGCTCCCACCACAACAAAGCATAGCCATTGAATTCGGATATGGCTATCTTCACCTTGTTCAACTCAAAAGTACCTTGAACCTGAAAGTTGGACTCCATCTTCCTTTCCCAGTCTAGATAAGTTTCTGGATCATTGGTTCCATGGAAAGAAGGATACTGAATTTTAAGGTGCTTCAGCTGCTGCCTCAATGGATCATAATCCCTGCCATGATCTCTGTTTCGGTTTCTCCTCATTGTCTCTTGACTATGATCTGAAACTTCTTCTTCTTCAGAATACTCTCTATCTGACTCAATGTAGATTCGATGCCCAGCTACTTGTTCAGCTCGTTGTGGGCGTATTGATCTCTGTCGGTTCTGCGTTGTTCTGTTTCTGTACCCTGAGTGCTTCTCCTCTGATTGAAACAAGTCTCTCTTCCCCCAGTAGGTGACTTAGCTGTCCTAATCCGTGTATGCTTGGAAGAGGTTCCTAAGTGAGCCTTTCCTTTAGCTAAACGAAGGGCCTCATTAGGACTAGGTGGTTCTGTAGAACTCTGTTCTGAAGCACTAGATGCTTGAGCTATGTCTTTGAACTGTTTTTTCAAACTTGTTGCTGAGCTGCTCCATCTGTTGCTGAAACTGAGTAGACATTAACTTGTTTGCTTCTGCTATTTGCTTGGACATGGCTTGGTTCAAAGCTTTCATAGCTTCTGGGGAAAGCTCCATTGTACCTGCAAATTAAAAAAGGAACTCGCAGTAAGTTGTTCCTTGAATGAGAAAACGAAAATAAACTATAAGACTCGGAATCCTAAACACAAACGAACAACAAGGAAAATTTAAAACCCTAAAACTAAGCAAGACTCACACGAATACTAAACACACCACAAATCGAAGACACAAAAAGTTAAACAGCGAACCAAAAAAAATCAAAGAAAACAACACAAAACTAAATCCTAGACTCACAAAATTCGATTTATACTCTAATGGTCAACGAAAACAAAACCCTAAAACTAAACAAACAAATTTTAAGCAACAAAAGCGAGATTAGGGTTTTCAGAATCGCTTAGCCTTGGCACAGAGTTGACTCTGATACCACATGATAGGATCTCCCTAGGATAGAAACTCTGATGAAGGCTGTAGACTGATGAATGATAATGAGAATCGGTGATGATGGTGTGGAAGTGGCAAATACGGTGGAGATGATGATGCGAGATCGTGAATATTGAGGGATATGGTGATGATCGAATGATAGAACAATGATTAGATGGAGATAGATTATTTAGGTGGTGATATGGATTGTAACAAGTGAAGAGTTTCTGAATCACAAAGTGTATAGAAACCCAGAAATCAAGAACGCATTCAAGAATTCAAATTGAGAGAAGAAAGTTCACAAAACGTGTTTACAACATACTTCTTCGCTAAAGAACAAAAGAGGCGTAGCTTTGGGTTTTAAACACCCTAGGGCTCGACACTCCAAACAACAAGAAGTGCAAAACTAAAACAACAAGACGTTTTAAGGAAATAAGAAAACAGCAAAACGTCCAAGTGACCTGTAGTACTACGGAAGTCACTTGAATTAGTACAGAAGTACATTATTCCCCTTTGGTAATGATTTCTAGATAACTCGACGTAGTGATCCATTTGCCTCATTAAAAACCATGCTGAGAAAACCCATTGGGACAAAACTCAGCTATGGGAAAAAGAGTACAAACTTCACACCTAAGTTACCTAGCCCTCATTACCGGGTGAAGTCTTCAAGGTGGATATGTTGAAGACTTGGATCCTTGGTAGGTTGAATGACCCGTCAACTATGAGTGAATGAGCTTCCTTGGCCATCTCCTTAGCTCTTGAACGAGTGATCCTTCCCACCACCTCCGGTTGCTCTGCAGCCTCTGGCTCCTTGCTTGCCACGATCATATCATTAAGCCCATATGATAATAGGTTTGGTCAGAATTGGACTGGACTTGACTGAGGCCCATTCTTCAAGATCTCCACCTTGGGCCCAGTCAACTTTACATTCTTTCTTCATTAGGCCCAACTGAGAAACCTTTCTTCTTCCTTTTGCCTTTGTTTCTTTTCACGACAAAACAAGCAGACTCGAAACTTCTTCTTCGATTTCTCCGATCACAAAAATAACTGAAACGCGATTCTGACAAAGGCAACTCCGGCCACCTCCACGTTCGCTGGCGACTTCGCGTTTAAACCTTTGCTTCTGAACCCGACGCCTACGATTCCTCCGTGGCCTTCTTTTGTCCGTAAAAAAAAAATAATGGCCATCTTCGCCATCATCACCTCTGCTGGCTGTCGCTACAATCTTAGAAGTTTACGACTCCAACTCGGAACCCAAAAACTCAAGCCGTGTATCTTCCTTGACACAACATCGGATTGACTTATCCTATTAAGCTCTGCTGCAATCTACGGCGATATCGTTTCCGTCAAATTCTGTGGTGACCAGTGGTGCTCTCAAGTCTCACCATTTAAATCCGTCGAGCCCTTAAACCTCTTTTTCTCCTTCGATATCTAAGTCCCGATAGCTAACTCGACCATGAATCATTGCATCTCCGGTGCTTCCTCTGTCACCATTACTCTTTGTAATCGCAGGTATTTTCAAGCTCCTCTTTATCTCTTTATTGAGCTCTCCCCCTTCTGAGATTTTCAAACTTTGTAAAATCATAACTAGATTCTACTATTTTTCTTGTAGAAGCTCTGCTCAAGAAATCCGATTCCCGATATCTTTTGTTCTCCTTAGCTCCACCTTGAACCAGAATCACCATGTTTTAAATATCTGATTCTTTCACAAGAAACCTTCTTACTAGTCCACTTCCTTGGATCCGTTTTCCACTAGACTCCACCTGAAGCTTGACTTTCCCCGTCACAGCTTCAATACTCCACAGGTAACTCCATTCTCCATGTGCTTTTTCCTTAGACTTGAACATATCTCACAGAAGTCTCATCCAATATTTTTTTTCATAATTCTGTGAGGTTGTTGATTTCACATCGGAGTTACCTGGAGCTGCGTCTTCAACTAGTGGACATTGAGAAGTTCACAGCAATGCTGGAACTTCATACTAGGTACTTCCCTTCCTAAAATTTCTGGTTCTTTCGTTGAGCAACTCTTAGATAGACTTGTATCTCCTTTAGGAACTATGGTCCCTGTGAAATCTATCGGCTCTAACTTATCCTTCTGTGAAAAGCCCTTAGCTACCACCCTAGCATTAAATCCTTGCTTTTCAACAGCTTCTAGTATTCCTGGTTTCGATTTTTTAAAAACACTTACTCGGAATTAGCTTTTGTCTTTTCCTTGAAGAATCCTCTTCTTCATCAGCATTCTTACAATGCTTCTTTTCCTTGCTTTCCATTTTTCTCTTCATAGGTTTAAAAAAAAAAACTGGGTAAGAAGGTTCTTCTCGCGAATATGACTACAATTCCCACCTATGATCCCGCTTCAAATTCGTTCATACTTAAGAGGAGACCAACAGAGAAATCCCAAAGATTAGCATATGCCTTTAATTGCTTCAGATTCATGTGATGAAATAATCTATAGTGTTCCAAACTTGTTGAAACTGAAAAACCAGAGTTCCGACTACACCTTTTCCGACAATTTCTCCACCGTGAAACATATGTCTTCCCTTATAAGACTTAATCTCAATAGAGACGAAGATTCTCAAACTCAGATTTATGGTTCTGAAGAAGAAGGTTTAATCCATCTTCACTTTTCTTCTCACAAATCAGAACTCTCTAAACAAGGTGCATCTTGATTTCTTCTCCTAAGAACCACCAATTCACAGAGTACTAACTTCTTCCCTCAGGTTGTGATTAATCTCTGAGATGATCTCGTTTTTTTTTTTAATAAAGAGAACATCCTTTCCAATTGTGAAACATCAAGACTTCAAACTTCTCCTCACTCTTAAAAGTTTCATCTTCGTCAACTCCGACATAACTTTCTGAACACTAAATCACCAAATACGACATCTTCTCCCGCTCCCTCAGAGTTCCACGATATATGTCTCCATCTCAAAAATAAACATTTCATTGATTCTCAATCAGTACAAAGAAACTCTTCTAGACTCGTTTTCAGGTTCTCTCTTTCTAACCAATCCAGTATAAACCTAACTCAAAAATAGATTCACTAGATTTCACATTCTTCCCAACGAACAGGCGTGGAATCAAACTAGAGCAAGCTGACAGGATTCAATCCCACGATCTTCCAGAAACACAATAACACAAATCACAACTTTCAGACTTCTCATATCAATCCCATCAATCAATTAGATCTTCGATTTCTTCTATGTCCTTTATGGGATACAACTTTTAGAACTCCCTCTTGAGTCTATATGCTCTTTCTCTCTCTCTCTCCAGTCACTATCTCCTTGGCTCTGTTTCACAAGCTTCTAGACGAGCTTCCTTCTACACTAACGCACAGAAGACTCAATACACGTACTAAGAGAGTGGGATTTCATGGGCCTGATTTGAATTAGACAAGATAGAGGGCCAAAACAGAACACATAGACCCTTGTCGTGAAAAACGATTCTCCTTTCTTCGTCGATACTTCCGCAACACGATTCTGATCAACAACCGCCTCCTCCTCCTCTAAATCTCTGTAATTTCAGGCTGTTACTTTGTCATCGATNCCGCTCCCTCAGAGTTCCACGATATATGTCTCCATCTCAAAAATAAACATTTCATTGATTCTCAATCAGTACAAAGAAACTCTTCTAGACTCGTTTTCAGGTTCTCTCTTTCTAACCAATCCAGTATAAACCTAACTCAAAAATAGATTCACTAGATTTCACATTCTTCCCAACGAACAGGCGTGGAATCAAACTAGAGCAAGCTGACAGGATTCAATCCCACGATCTTCCAGAAACACAATAACACAAATCACAACTTTCAGACTTCTCATATCAATCCCATCAATCAATTAGATCTTCGATTTCTTCTATGTCCTTTATGGGATACAACTTTTAGAACTCCCTCTTGAGTCTATATGCTCTTTCTCTCTCTCTCTCCAGTCACTATCTCCTTGGCTCTGTTTCACAAGCTTCTAGACGAGCTTCCTTCTACACTAACGCACAGAAGACTCAATACACGTACTAAGAGAGTGGGATTTCATGGGCCTGATTTGAATTAGACAAG
>NC_025701.1:34260774-34264747 GCF_000633955.1 Camelina sativa | reverse complement strand
TCATTGATTCTCAATCAGTACAAAGAAACTCTTCTAGACTCGTTTTCAGGTTCTCTCTTTCTAACCAATCCAGTATAAACCTAACTCAAAAATAGATTCACTAGATTTCACATTCTTCCCAACGAACAGGCGTGGAATCAAACTAGAGCAAGCTGACAGGATTCAATCCCACGATCTTCCAGAAACACAATAACACAAATCACAACTTTCAGACTTCTCATATCAATCCCATCAATCAATTAGATCTTCGATTTCTTCTATGTCCTTTATGGGATACAACTTTTAGAACTCCCTCTTGAGTCTATATGCTCTTTCTCTCTCTCTCTCCAGTCACTATCTCCTTGGCTCTGTTTCACAAGCTTCTAGACGAGCTTCCTTCTACACTAACGCACAGAAGACTCAATACACGTACTAAGAGAGTGGGATTTCATGGGCCTGATTTGAATTAGACAAGATAGAGGGCCAAAACAGAACACATAGACCCTTGTCGTGAAAAACGATTCTCCTTTCTTCGTCGATACTTCCGCAACACGATTCTGATCAACAACCGCCTCCTCCTCCTCTAAATCTCTGTAATTTCAGGCTGTTACTTTGTCATCGATCTTGACTCTTGAATTCATCATACCTTTCTTTTCTATCCTTTGTCAAGAAAACCTTTTTTTCCTTCTCAATCGTTTTCCGACGGTAATGGAAACAAGTAGCATTCAACTCCGATGGATAGCACAAACCCTTCTTGGAAGTTTATGATTTATCTTGCTTCTTCATCATTCTCGTCATTCTCGTCTGCTACCAATTCTACGCTAGCCACAAATCCAGAATCACATTCGAAACAAGTATAGATCTCTATCGAACACAAGCTCTGATACCAAATAAAGCACATATATGTGGCTAGATATATATGTTAAAGTACGAGAACGGTATGTAACAGCATAAAAGTAAGCAAGACATAAGCTTTGTTAACGGGATTCGAATAACCTACATCCCCGGGACCAAGTCCAGAATTTATTATCTAGAAGTAGAACTCCAACAATACCATCAACAGATACCTCTCTATGAAACGCTCTCTTGGTATTTATAACAATGGCTCAACCCTAGAGTTAACAACTTTCCTATTCTGAACCGGTAAACTAACATATTTAGATAACTCCTAAATAGAATTAATCATAATTCCATGTAGGATTAGTATAGCTTGCACCTCAAGCTTTCTTCAAGCTTATACCAACAAGAAACAGTCAAACGTAATTTCAAATTACTTAATTTTGGTCAGACAAGGTCTGCTTAAAAAATAAAAATTGCCTCCGCTTGGCTGGTCTGGTCTGGTCTGGTCTGGTCTGGTCGTATTGACTTTTTTACAATGTAAGATTTACAAACAAAATATGGAAACCACAAGTTTTATGTTTCTTGTTGTCGTCCACCTTCGACTTGAGACTTGGAAGGATTCTTTGGAGTTTCAGGCAATATCCAGCTCGCGCTCGTTGAACCACTCATGAAGCTCATCGCATTCTCGAATGTTCTCTCAGAGACGTACCCTGGCTTCGCATTGGCTTCCGTTACCTCCACATCGCCGGTCAACATACCCACCACTCGGGACATTGTTGGCCGTATTGCATGGTCTGTTTGTGTGCATAAGAATGCAACTCCTATTACACGTTTCACTTCTTCCTCGTCAAATGATGTTAGTTCCGGATCCACTACTTCCAAGTCACGCTGCTCTTGGTGTAGGCTCCATGCCTGCACAAACCAAAGACTCAAAATTAATTATTCACCAAAATTGGTAACAAGGAAGCTGTTTTTGTCCACTAGTTAGATAGATACCCATTCGAGAAGGTATTGTTTGTCATCATCCAATTCTGGAGAGGAGTTAGGCCTTCCGCTGACAACTTCCAGAGCCACTATACCAAAGGCAAACACATCCGTCTTCTCCGTTAGATGTCCAAGCATCACGTACTCTGGTGATAGATATCCGCTGCAATGTTAACATTCAATTACTATAAGTTTTAACCCATTTGACAAACCACGTCCAATGTGAGGTTTTCAGTAATTTACATTGTCCCTGCAACTCGGGTACTTATGTGCGTCTTCTTATCATCATATAGTTTGGCCAATCCAAAATCAGAGAGTTTCGGAACCAGATCCGAGTCCAGAAGAATATTGCTTGCCTTCACATCCCTATGCACTATACGGGGATTTGACTCCTCATGCATATATGCTAAACCTTTTGCTACTCCCAAGCATATCTCAAAACGCTGTGACCAGCCAAGCTGCAAATTCTTGTCCTCTGCCAAAATAATGCAACTTGTAAAGCTAACAGCAGTTTTTTTTTTTTTTTTTAAAGAAGGATAACACATTTAAGATGTCATGAGCATACCAAACAGAGCTTGATCTAGACTGTTGTTTGCGAGGTATTCATATACAAGCATGCGCTGATTTCCTTCAATGCAGCATCCATACAATTTTACAAGGTTGCGATGCTGAACAGCTGATATAGTGGCAATCTCCGCAACAAATTGACCCTTTCCTTGCCTGGATGCAACTGACAATTGCTTCACGGCTATCTCTCTTCCGTCATTCAGTTTTCCCTGTACCAATGGATATTATTAGAAAATAGCCAATGGAAAAATTTACAAAACCTTCTAGTACGCTGCTCTCCCTATAGGTGTTTTATCACTTTCAGTGTAGACTCGTACCTTAAAAACAGGTCCAAATCCTCCCTCCCCAAGCTTGTTGGAAGGATCAAAATCCTGAGTTGCAGTTCTGAGTTCTGAGTAACTAAAGGTGTAGGGCCTTATGTGCAGACTGTTTAGCACTGCATTAGAGTAATTAGTTGGATAAGAACCACTAAGAAGGTTACAGTTGTTCACGATCAGACTTAATAATACTGCCACAGCTAAGGATTTCTAGTTACCTTCTTCATCAGCCGCCCTTTTTCTTTTCCTACGGATGAATAAGATGATAGCAATCACCAAGATACTTAACATTCCTGCTCCTACAATGGCCCCTACAATGATACCAATTGTTTTCTTGGATTTCGAGGGCAACTTATTTTTTACAGTAGGTATGAAATCTGCAGAGAAAAAAAGATGGTAGTAAGAAGAGAGATATTGGACTTGACGAAGATCATGAAAGTTTCTGGTGTATACCTGGAGTGGCACTGATAGCTGAGACTAATGGCCCATAAGTGCCTTGAGCAGGAATACAGCATGTCCCTTTTCCAGCCCAAAAAAGATGAATTTCAAGGTAATTTTCAGATACATTTGCTTTATAGACTCTTTGATTTACTCGGATACTAGAACCATTAGCTGTTTTGTGTATGTCAAAATCCTTTTCAACAAGTTTTCCCTGGAAAACAAATGGGAAATCAGAGGTCAGAAACCATTTTTGAGAGCAGAATATAGTTCACGAAGAGTTGAGTTTTCATTTTTAAAACGATGCATCTTAAGTTTTCATCCCCACGAGAACGAAATCTGTGCTGCACCTTGTACCAGATACTCTAATAGAAAAGGATCTCTTGTATGCCAAGGCTTATCAAGGATCCCTCTGGTCAAAAAATTACTACAGACATATTTCATATGATCATTACTTGAGATGATAATATGATCATTATTTAACTTCACAAAAATAAAAGAACTAATTCACAGGCAAGAAGAAATAAATGTTTGTAAAGAATATGAGGGAAACTCAATGTAATAGTAGAGACCTGGACATATATGTCGAAAAGTCGCCTTCCAAGACTTTTCCAGGTATTAGAACCTTGTATTTGTATCTCAGCAAACTGAACTGTTACACTATAGCCTCCATTTTCTAGCCCCAGACCATAATACCTTAAAGAAGATGCAGAGAGTCTCGCTGATTGGAAAAGCTCCGAGTCTGAAGTGTTCGGAAATCGTGTAGCTGAATGATCTATGTATTGATTACTGTTACTCCCAGTAAATAGTCCTACATTGCTGACTGCCCATCTCTGCGTTTTACTTAC
>NC_025701.1:34247991-34259118 GCF_000633955.1 Camelina sativa | reverse complement strand
TCTGCGTTTTACTTACAAAAAATGTAGATGGTCCAAGTGCCCCCTCGTCCTTTTCATACAAAGCTCCACCACTAGACCTGATCTCCTGGCCTCCACAATTGATGAAAAAGTTGAAATCTGGACACCCATTAAAAGAAAAACATCTTAACCAACATGTTGTCTAATATATGCATCCTAATATTCGCAAAGCTAAAACTGAAATGAGTTTCAAAACACCATAATGCACTTACATACTCCTTTTCCTCGATTGCAGCGGAAATTCTTCTGGAGGCAGTCCAGTCCGGGGAGAGCCCTTATAGAAAAAACAAAAAGTACTAAAATGAGGAATACGGCATGTCGGTTAATAGTCGTATGCTTGTGAAATAGAAATAATGTAGAACTTCAGGCACCAAGAAGAGCACAAAATTCAAAGTCACCTTCTCTTAGAACCTCCCAAGGTGAAGTGGTTGGCAATCAGGTTACTGCAGAATAACGCACACACACACACAAAAAAACTTTGTTTTCAGCAAAAAAAACAATTTATTGTGTGCCATGATATTTAAGCACGTAGTTCTCGAACTTACAGTTGCAAGTTTGATAGGCGAACCCAAGAAGGAAGTTCCCCTGCTAAATCATTGTATGACACATCTCTGTATTGTAAAGCACTTTGAATTATTGACAAGTTTTTAATACATATAACTGAGAGAGAAACATTCCTATACATATACTTGTTACTCACATATTGCTAAGAGAGGGACTCTTCTGAGCCGGTAAGGAACCATTCAGCTTGTTATTTCCAAGAAACCTGAATGAAGGTAATGATATTTCTGTTCACTTAGTCTTCGAAGCTTGAATAAGAGCATATGATGGGGCAAAAAAATATATTCTTACAAGTGAGTAAGCTGTCTTGAGTTGAAAAGCGAAGCTGGAATTTGCCCAGTTAGCTTGTTGAAACTTAAATCACTGGAGAACAAGTAAAGAATATTGGTTGTAATTATTAAAGGCCTGTGTGCTTTATTTTCAGAACTATATTATCTCAGTTTAGTAACAAAGAAGACATAGGATAACTTTTTAAAGCATCTTACGATCCAGAAAAAAACAATTGTGTCATCTTGTCTCAGACTTACAGTTGTCGTAGCCACGAGTAATCTCCAATATCGGATGGTATTGTGCCTGTGAGATTATTGTTCCTCAATACTCTACATGATATTTAAAAAATGTCAAAACACAAAAGAAAGAAGACAGCTAAACTAAAGGAGTTAGAAGTTCATCAAGATTAGGCAAAAGCTGAACCGAATTTCTTACAGGACACTTATAGATTTCATTTCTCGGATGAACTGAAGAGAAGAATTGCTATTACTTATTTCACCTAGTCTCCTGCATTTTAGATTTCAGTCAGTATCGAGACAAAGAGCAAGTGGAAGAGTGAAGGAGAAAATAACACATATTCAGCACTTACAATTCTGTCAAGGAAATTAAGTTCGCAAATGTAGATGGAATTGGACCAGTCAAACTAGTCCCCAGAATTCTCCTGCAGGAAAGCATGTTTCAGTATATAGTGTGGTATACCATCAAAAGTTGTTTATAAACCGTTACTATATACATTGATAGGCCATAGCTTCAAAACAAAGAAATAAGACTGAATAATTGAAGAGCTGCAATATGAAATTTCTCACAGTGTAGAAAGTTTGGTCCAGTTTCCTATAAAGTCTGGTATCTGACCTGTAAGTTGGATATCGTTAATCCAACTGAAACAAAATTAAAAAGGAAGTCAATCCAAAACTTATGAACATGTATGAATATGATTTGTGTATCAAAATGAGTAACCAAATACAATAGCAACCCCAGGAGATTAGAATAAATGTAACTCTTACGCTTCTTCCAAGTTCACCAAGTTAGCAAATGATGAAGGAATTTCACCACTAAGTCCTGAACTTCCAATGTATCTGTCACAAATATGAGAATCAATTAAGCTTACTGCATCTCGGAAGCACTTTAGTGTAAAACATTTTATGAGAAGTGAGATTGTATAGATGCTGTCAATACAAAACGTCACCACATGAAGAATGAAGAGCAAAAAGCAATGCATACACTTACATTTTCACTAGCCTCGTGCAATTGCCAATCTCAGGTGGTAGAGAGCCGGAGAAATTATTCATATCAATCGCTCTGAGCTCAAATGAATAATCATTAGAATCTATCAGGAAAAACTAAAGAAACAGTTGAAGATGTGATCATATCCTTGATGAGAAAGAAGTCCTTACAGTGATCTTAAATCAGTAAGGAGCCCAATTTCTTTGGGAACTGGTCCGGTCAATGCATTGGCCCCAAAAGTCCTGAGTTAAAAAACGCAACAATGAGAGAGAAAAAACAAAAAAAACAAATTGCTCACTCACATACATATGCATAACATTACAAGCTTGTCTCAAATGCCTTACATCCACTGCATTTGAGTCAGATTTCCAATGCCAGGAGACAGAGGACCACTCAAGAAATTCTGATGTAGGTTCCTGCAGAAACAAAAAAGTGTGTTCCAATGCCATACTTGTTTCAGTAGATATAAGTGAAGCACTTGAAAAAAAAAAAAATCATACAGATTAGAGATGAAAACAAGAGTCCAGAGGTCATCAGGAATTCGTCCGGCAACATCCATACCATTAGCTCTCCTAAAAGAAATTCAAATTTTTAATTGTGAGTGAGGCGATACGTCGAACAGGTGGAAGGCAGTGAGAGGAGAGAGAGAGAGAGAGAGAGGAAAAGGAAACGTACAGAGCAACGATGCGGCAGATAGTGGAATCGACAAAAGTGCAGTCGCATTTGATGAGAGGATTGAAAGCTAAATTGTCGATGCTGACACTGTCGTCTATGGCGGCTCCGCTGCATAGTTCGCCGCTTATGTTCCAATCCTTCGTCGCCGTTATCTTCCACGTCCGGAATATGTTGTTCAACGCCCGAGCTGAATCGGTTTCCAATTTTGAAAAAAAAAAATTGATGGCAGAGTTTAAAGATTAATTAAGGAAAAAAAAAAAGCAATAAATATCAAAAAAAAAAACGATATACATAAAAGTTGTCATATCATCTCCATAATAAGAAGAAAAATAATAGTTGAAAGCTAAAGCATCAAATTTTGCATATGTTAAACAAAATAAATAATAATAATAATAAGGGTCGACGATGATCTTAAACGAATTTAGCAAAGTTTGGAGGACCTTCGTCGGGATCAGTAGTGGCTCTGGTTCGGTTCTGTGGTCGAACCACATGAAAAAGACCAGACAAGAACACAAACCAAACTAGGAGGGAGAGATTTAGGGAGTGTCTTAATTTCGGCATCGTCGATGACCAAAGAAGATGTGGGAAATGATGGATCCAGGGAGAAGTAGTAAATCAACTAGCCCATTTGTTATTGTTAATTGTTAAATAGTTTAACTTTAGAATTTAACAGCCTAATCTTTTAAAATTAATAATTTAGCCATGTGGGTAAGTTTCTTTTTTATTAGTATGAATTTTTGTTATTCAATACAAACAAAAAAAAGGTAGGTGTCGGAAAGCCTTATTACCACGCGGTCTTGGCCATTTCCTTATTCGTCGTTACTCGTTTAACAGACTATTTCAGTAGTTCATTACTACTAGTAGTATTAAACTAATGAATTAGGTTACTAATCAGTGTTATGTCCGGTTTCAGTTTGAAACTGCTGATTTGGTGGAACCGGGTTCGAACCTAATATAAACAAAGTTGATTAATCAAACCGTGTAATGACATATCAATGACATCAGCCAGTTGCCTCATTTTCAACCAAATGGCAAAATACTTGAGCGTACGTGTTCCTTTCCTTCCACTTTGTATAAAATATTCACACGCCTGATGCAATCCAATCGCTAATATTAATATTATAAACGACCATTAGCGATAGAGTTAATTATGATTAGGAACAAGGACGTCAAATACAAGTTACTATACAGTATTAGATATAGGGTTGACTTGACTTCTTAGTTACGTACGTATACTTTTCTAACAAATACTACAAAAGTACTGATAATGTTTATCTCCATAACTTGAGTTGACTATAAATTATTGTTAGAGATTTTGCTTCTCGTAACCATTTTTTTTTTTTTTGTATCTGGATCGAATTATCATATAAAATATGATTAGTCTTGATAAATACTGTCAGGCCCGGTCCTAGAGATTCAGTGGCCTAAGCATATTTTAAAAATATATCCTTTATTTTTTAAAAAAATTTCTGGTATTATATCACTTAGTAGTTTATCAGTTACATAGATCAAATAGTGCCTGAAGCAACATGTATAACGCCGGGGTGAATAATCCCGGTACTAAAACAATACATATGGTGGAATAAAGAGTTAGGTAGGTGGTGAGGCGAGGGTGGAGGTCCGAAACCACAGCAGAACCATGTCTTGAAACTTTGGATTACAATGTCTTGCAGAACAGGTGTTTCGGATGCGACGATCAAGTTGAGCGAAAAGTCCTTCAACTGGGGTGCGGATGCCAGTAAATTTGCGAGCGTTTCTCTCATGCCAGATTGAGTAGATCACCGCTTGAGCTGCAATAAGCTTTAAGGGGTTCATCTTCTCTTCAGTAGAAGGAGTTTTGAGCCAAAGAAGGAAGCGCTCCCAAGTGTTGAATCCTATGAAAGGCATCTGTAGTCTACCAAGGCACCATCTCCACAAGTCGAAACTGTATGGACATCTCAGGAAAAGGTGGTCCTTGGTCTCAAAGTAAATTTCACAAAGATGACATGTATCATCTTCTACTATTCCCCAGTTTCTCAGTCTAGATAGAGTAGGCATACGATCTAGACAGCAAAACCACATGATGAATGATTGTTTGGGGATAGAGCATGTGAACCAGACCTGTTTATGCCAATGCACTTGTGGAGCCGACAGTCTACACATGTTCCAAGTATCAGAGAAGCCAAAACGGTCCTGGGGATCCACATTTGGTTTAGCCCACAAGTAGATGTCCTTGACATTCTCGAAGAGAGTTGTTTCACTGAGATGGGTGAGGAGGAGCTCCATGTTGTGAGTACGAGCACCTCTTATTATCCATCCAATCCTAGAGTGAGCTTGTGCCACAGTGGAGTCCAATGGGAGACCAATTCTTTTATGTTCATCAGCTCCAAGGAAGGTGATCAGATCCCCAAACGGGGTCCATTTATCATACCAGAAGGAGCAGGACTTACCATCACCTAGACTACAGAGAGGAATGTTTTTGCTGTGGGGCATAGCTTGAGCATGTGCTTCCACATCGAGGAGCCCTTACTTGAAGTGGAAAGGCGCCAGAAACATTTCCTTCCCAGCTTACGTTTCCTGCACCAAGCCACCCACAGAGAACCAGAGGCAAAGAACAAGTCCCAGATGAGCTTGAGGCCAAAGATTTTATTCCATTCTCTCAAGTCTTGAAGGCCAAGACCTCCTTCTTCTTTAGGAGAGCAGACTTTTCTCCAACTGACCTTAGCTTGCTTTGGGATATCAGCGGAACCTGACCAAAGGAATCTTCTGCAAAGCTTTTCAATATCCTTTATACATTTTGCTGGTAATATAAAAGCTGCACACCAATAGGCTATTATATTTTGTATGACCGAGGCGAGGAGTTGTAGTCTTCCGGCATATAAGAGATGCTTATTCTGCCAAGAGTGCAACCTTGTCCGGATATTACTCACCAGGGGCTCACAATCTGATCTCGAGAGTGGGTTTGGGAGTAGAGGTAGGCCCAAGTATTTAACCGGAAGAGATCCACGAGTGAAACCAAAATTTGCACATAGCATTCTTTGATCAGCTTCAGAGGATCCCGAAAGATAGAGCTCCGTCTTGGTTTTGTTCATTACCAGGCCAGAAATGCTAGTGAAATACTCCAAAAGGGTTACAATTGCCTGTACAGAAGCGGTTTCACCATCGAAGAAGAGCATAATGTCATCAACAAAGATCAGGTGTGTAACGTCTGGATTTGCTGCTCTTGGATGATATCCTATCTGACCGGTTTGGAAACGCAAGTCAAGTAGTCTAGAGAAGACATCCATACCAATGACAAAGAGGTAAGACGAAAGGGGATCCCCCTGCCTAAGACCCTTCTTGCCTTTGAAGTATCCACATAATTCCCCATTGACCGCAATAGAGAACCGTGTTGTTTTAATGCATTGACTGATCCAATGGATATACCTGGCAGGAAAGCGAGTTGTAACGAGGATGTCCAGAATAAAGCTCCACTCGATCGAGTCGAAAGCTTTTCTTAGGTCTATCTTCAGCATTCCACGCTTAGATGTTCCATTATTGTTGTAGCCTTGGACAAGTTCTGATGCTAAGAGGACATTGTCCAATGTGCACATTCTCCTTTATATATTGCATGTTGAAAACTAAGTTTGTTTTGATAAAATGACACTAATAATAATAAGTACTGACATACAAGGAAAACTGATAAAAAGTGATAAGAATACGATATTTTACTATATACAAATAAAATATTGTTTAAAACAAGACAAGAAGTTAGGAAAAGTAAAAAAAAATGATAAAAGTATGTGAACATGAGAAGAGATATTGACTAAAATTAGCCAATAATTAGTGTTCCAATGTAACAACGCATAGCCTCTAAAATTTTTAGTTATTGACGGCTTCATTAGCCTTATGGGAGGACCAGCCCTGAATACTGTATAAATCGACAAAATATATTATTTTTGAGTACGCGCGTAACTTATATAACGGTTTTATTTTGGTTTTACGATAAAACTTTATTGTTCATATATGAAATTGTAGTCGATTATGGTGGTATTAGGGCATGTGCATCGGTTAGGACTGATATTTGGTCCTTCAAATATTTTATTCCTATTTTGAGAGTTTCTTAAGTTTTGTATTAGCATTGGTGTCCTTCAGAGTTTGGTCCTTCATAGTATTTTTAATTTAAAAAAATTACAAAGTTACAAAATTACAACAACAATAAGAGTGAGAGCGAGTAGAGGCAGTCCCATTCACTCTTCAGCAGCGACAACACTGATCTCACCTCTCTCAAGCAAATCATAGAAAGATCTGGTTTTCCTCTGCTTATTCCAATGGTGCATCTTCCAGAGACCACCAGCAGCTAAACCAAGTGTCAAACCAATAACTAATTCCTTGACAACACTCGGGCCTTTCAGTGTGGCATGCACAACCTTGTGTCCTACCATTTCTTCTCAACCTACCACAAGTTTTATTAAGCATCCATTTCTTCTTTAAAGTATCTTTGGACGTTGAATGGAGAAAAGGTTTGCTCTACTGTAAGATTTTAAAATTACAGTGATACAATACAAAGTTCTTTCAGTAAACAAAACGGACCTGAATCTGGTTGTCTGTGATCAGGGATTCTAGTTCCTTCTCTAGACCAGAGACACTAGTCTTGAATGCATCAGCCATCCTGCTGAAATCAACAGACACAAATGGCAGTGTGTACTGGATCAGTGCTCCCGGGTTCCTGGCAGAGCAAAGGTTGAGAGAAAAGAAGAACGATAACATATGACACAACAAGAACCAAACTGGACATTTAAGACATTCTCGTGGACACACACACACAAACACACACACATATATCATAACAAGAAACAGAATTAGGCAACATTTGGTCAGATTTGCATTCAGGCTACTACATTGTCTAAGCATAGAAGTAGAATTCTAAGGTGTTGCAGGAAATATAGAAGTGACAATGAACGAGTCTGTCTAACTAGTAGAGTAAACTAGCCTAATAGAGTTCTTACAGAAGCCAGATTATACCTCATATCATCAATCATTCTCAGAAAAAATACATCATCAATTCAAATGAGAGGATTGGTCATTCTCAGAAAAAATACATCATCAATTCAAACATCTCTTGTAAAGCTTATATATATAACTCACCTGTCTTTTAGAAAGAAACATTCCAGAACTAGTCTGTACTGCACTCTCTACACTCTCACCAAAATCATTATCAGCCACCATTGACTTCTCAAGCTTTCCTTTCGCCTAAACCCATAAATCAAATCCATCATCACTAGTTCTTCAAAATCAAAACCAAACACACAAAAAAAAAACCTTAAGAATACATTTAAAGATTTCTATACTAATTTGATAAAATGATCACACTCCTCATCAGTAAGAAACCCTTTATACAAAAAAGCTCTGCAAAAAAAAACTCACAAACTTTAAAACACAAATCAAAATCAATAGAAACAAATAAAAGATCAAAAGCTAAAACAAACCTAGGAGTCCAAGAGAGTTGAGTAACACGAGTTGGATCAAAACCAAAAGAAGAAGCACTCGTTTTCATCTTAATCACAGACCCATCTCTGCAAAAAAAAACAAAACCCTCTGAGAGTCAAAACCAAAATTCGAAATAAAACACAATCGAATCAATTTCATCGTAATCTTCTAAACTTGTTGTTACTCGATCGAGTGAAGAAGCGGGTAGGTGCAGATGAGAATTTAGGAAGAATCAAGAGAAAACATAGGAAAATGCGAGAAAAATCCGAGAATCCATTGTGTGAGAAAAAGACTTGTTGGAGGAGATGACGCCACGTGTAACAAAGGACGGAGAAATAAACGTCCCCTTTTAAGGAACGTTCCTTCGTTAAATATGACATTTTGATTTAAATCGTTTTATTATGAAGTACGGTCGATTTGGACACCGCTGCAGATGCTCTTATATATGGTCTCTATGTAATATATGCAATAATGTTGCCCTTTTCAATAACCTAGTGAAAACAAAAACAAATCTTCTTCTTCTTCACTTTTTATGTGAGTGCATGTGACGGCACAAGCTTTTCTCATTGAATCCAATCCTTCAAGGTGATTCTCTTTGTCTTAATCATCTTCTAGCTTCTGATTCACCACTGATTCATCTCCGGGTTTTGGTTAACTTCTGGAGTGCATCTACTCATCTAACATACTTCGTTTTTACAAGTCCCGTTGGTGGTAGATATCTTTGGCACAAGAGCAGTAACATTTTTTTTTTTTTGTCTAAGAAGTAACGCTTTTTGAAAAACATTGGCTGCGTGTGAACAGTCAATTTGGCTTGCAACATTGTCAGTCCCTCTCCATTTCCCGTCAACACAAGCAAGCAGCAACTATAAATTAAAGGGTTTATGTTATTATGTATGCCCATTGGAACGCCAACAAGTTGTGGATTCTGGCGTAATTTTCTTAACACATCAGTTTACTTTACGCGGTTAGATTTTGCAAAAATCTGTCGGAAAGCTTTGTTACGACTCGTCATATCGATTGACCATCATCATCACTCAAGTAAGTTTCTCTTCTTCTTTGTTGTTCGAACTGGATACTCTTTCGGTAGCAGCTGGTCCACAAAGGCCCAAAGTATCAAAATAAATAAATAAGTTGAGCCCATTGCTATTTATTTGGGCCTAAGCGTAAGGACAGAGGGGGGGGGGGGTAGAAGGAAGAAGAANTTACCATCACTCATTCACTCGAGTAAAGTTTCTCTTCTTCATTGTTGTTCGAACTTGATACTCTTTCGGTCGCAGCTCGTCCACAAAGGCCCAAAGTATCAATAAGTTGAGCCCATTGTTAGTTATTTGGGCCTAAGCGTAAGGACAGAGAGGGGGTGAGAAGAAGAGTAATCGGAACTGGTTTACCAACCCCCGGGAGAGGAGTGGGACAGAGTGATGAGATGGACCAATGATGAAGAAGCTGCCGTATTTGCATTACTGAGATAGTTGGTTGACAGATGGAGTTGGCGGGGACGGGGGCGGTAGGTGAAGGATTACGACCTTTCGCTTTTTTTCTCTTTTTATTTTTGTTCTCACCACACCCACTTTATTATATTTACCCGTCCTCCCTTGTCACACAATTTCTCAGATCAAACTCAAAACATAAATCTGTTTGCGTTTGATCTTTCTAAACCCAACCAAACTATGAAAATTAACATCCGAGATTCCACCATGGTCCGGCCTGCCGCCGAGACCCCAATCACTAATCTTTGGAACTCCAACGTTGACCTCATCATCCCTAGATTCCACACCCCTAGTGTCTATTTCTACAGACCCACCGGCGCCTCCAACTTCTTTGACCCTCAGGTCCTCAAGGAAGCTCTTTCCAAGGCCCTCGTCCCCTTCTACCCCATGGCTGGTCGCTTGAAGAGAGACGATGATGGTCGTATCGAGCTCGACTGCAACGGCGCCGGTGTTCTCTTCGTCGTCGCTGATACTCCTTCTGTCATCGACGATTTTGGGGACTTCGCTCCCACCCTCACTCTCCGTCAGCTTATCCCCGATGTTGATTACTCCGCCGGCGTCCACACTTTCCCGCTCCTCGTCTTGCAGGTTTAAAAGTCTTTCCCTTTTTCGATCTTTGTGAATTTTGAGGAAGGATCCATTATACTATACTAGGGTAGCTAGTTAGCCAGCCAAAACTGATTCCTTGTGTTTTCGGTTTCTATCTTTAATTTAGCTTAGCTTGATCCTGTGGTTTCCTTTGATGTATGTAGGTGACCTTCTTTAAATGTGGGGGAGCTTCCCTTGGTGTTGGCATGCAACACCACGTGGCTGATGGTTTCTCTGGTCTCCATTTTATCAATACGTGGTCTGATATGGCCCGTGGTCTTGACCTTACCATTCCACCCTTCATTGATCGAACCCTCCTCCGCGCTAGGGACCCGCCTCAGCCTGCTTTTCATCATGTCGAGTATCAGCCTGCTCCCAGTATGAGGATCCCGTCCAAACCAGGGCCCCCTGACAGTACCACCGTCTCTATTTTCAAATTATCCCGCGATCAGCTTGTTGCTCTCAAGGCTAAATCCAAGCAGGATGGGAACACTGTAAGCTACAGCTCCTACGAGATGTTGGCTGGCCACGTGTGGAGATCAGTGGGCAAGGCTCGCGGACTTCCAGATGACCAAGAGACCAAGCTGTACGTTGCGATTGATGGAAGGTCCAGACTTCGCCCGCAGCTTCCCCCTGGTTACTTTGGCAATGTGATTTTCACTGCCACACCATTGACAGTTGCAGGGGAGCTTCTATCAAAGCCAACATGGTACGCAGCAGGCCTGATTCATGATGTTATAGCTCGCATGGACGATAACTATCTGAGGTCTGCTCTTGACTACCTGGAGATGCAGCCTGATCTGTCAGCACTGGTCCGCGGTGCACATACCTACAAATGCCCAAATTTGGGAATCAC
>NC_025701.1:34222322-34247753 GCF_000633955.1 Camelina sativa | reverse complement strand
GTATGTAGGTGACCTTCTTTAAATGTGGGGGAGCTTCCCTTGGTGTTGGCATGCAACACCACGTGGCTGATGGTTTCTCTGGTCTCCATTTTATCAATACGTGGTCTGATATGGCCCGTGGTCTTGACCTTACCATTCCACCCTTCATTGATCGAACCCTCCTCCGCGCTAGGGACCCGCCTCAGCCTGCTTTTCATCATGTCGAGTATCAGCCTGCTCCCAGTATGAGGATCCCGTCCAAACCAGGGCCCCCTGACAGTACCACCGTCTCTATTTTCAAATTATCCCGCGATCAGCTTGTTGCTCTCAAGGCTAAATCCAAGCAGGATGGGAACACTGTAAGCTACAGCTCCTACGAGATGTTGGCTGGCCACGTGTGGAGATCAGTGGGCAAGGCTCGCGGACTTCCAGATGACCAAGAGACCAAGCTGTACGTTGCGATTGATGGAAGGTCCAGACTTCGCCCGCAGCTTCCCCCTGGTTACTTTGGCAATGTGATTTTCACTGCCACACCATTGACAGTTGCAGGGGAGCTTCTATCAAAGCCAACATGGTACGCAGCAGGGCTGATTCATGATGTTATAGCTCGCATGGACGATAACTATCTGAGGTCTGCTCTTGACTACCTGGAGATGCAGCCTGATCTGTCAGCACTGGTCCGCGGTGCACATACCTACAAATGCCCAAATTTGGGAATCACAAGCTGGGCCAGATTACCCATCTATGATGCAGACTTTGGTTGGGGTCGTCCCATATTTATGGGACCTGGTGGAATTCCATACGAGGGTCTGTCTTTTGTGCTTCCAAGTCCTACAAATGATGGCAGCTTATCCGTGGCCATTGCCCTCCAATCTGAACACATGAAACTATTTGAGAAGTTTTTGTTCGAGATATGAGAGAGGTAAAGCCGCTGAAGAAAAAGCCTTCGTTTTTCCCTACTTAGGAAACTCCTCCTCAGCTAAATTTGGCATTTTGCTTCTTGTGGCAATTCATTATCCTGTGTTTTAGAGGGTACAACAAGCGTATGGTCTGTAACATTTGGACTATGTCATATAGGATCTTTTGCTTTATGTTAATACAGATGACAAAGTGTCAACACATGCCGTGATTGTTTTGGTGTTTGATTTGGTTATGCCGATGTTTCATCCATGTTGCTGTCTGCTTTTCAGTTTTCCTGCAATAACTCTGTTTCTATCTTTCTACACTCTCTCGCTGTTTTTGTGGTCCAATAGTCAAATGATTATATGTGCCCCTAAAAGTTGACTTAAATAGTTGTGAATTTGGGGAGAAAGCCAGAGCTGCTCCCAAGACTGAAGAAGGTTTGATTTCATAATTATGGACAAACGTCTGAAAATGGAATAATGTTATTGAGTAGCCAAACAGAGTACACGAGGAATCCACGTGAAAGAAAAATAAAGAGCAAACGTTAGTAGTCTACTGATTGTCAAAGTGGAAATCATGAAGCAAGGTGAAGGAGCGGATGGAATAATACGGCATAGACAGTGTAGACTATTCATCTGTATGTGCTATATAGGATGGAATTTGTATAAACTGTACAGAGATAAGCATAAATTTTGGAACCTAGTAACCGTGGAGAAAAGCACGGATATGATTGCAAGATTTGAGACCATATTTAACTTGCTTTTCTTATTTAGATGGTGATTAATAAATGATTGGTAGGTTACATTTTGGCCTATAGCATCTCTTTTGATTTAGGCCTTGTATTCAATAAAGTGATGATTGGGGTTTGATATATCAATGGCATGACCTCCAGTACTTGAACTGAGGTGAGTAGCTCGGCTAAGCTTTTCAGTCTTGTGAATATCCTCTTCCAAATGAATGTCTTCTTCGAGCATTACCACTCTAGTTTGTTCGCCATGGGGTCCTGGCACTATGGCTTCTTGGACTTTAAGGTGTTCATCAAACTTGATAATCTCAGTCTTTGTAGAAGACATTCTTCTTTTCTTGAGATAGCAGAAGAGAGCAGCAGCGAGGAATGCAAGAAAAAACAAACTGCCTAGAGAGATAACAACAACAATGATAACATGATGATGACCCGGCGGTGGTGGCGGTGGTGGTGGTGGAAGAACGTGAGGTGGAGGCGGTGGCTGATGGGGACGAGGATATGGTGGCGGGGGGAAATGGGGAAGAGGTGGTGGAGGAGGAGCAAAGTGGGAAGGAGGTGGCGGTGGGTGATGGGGACGAGAAGATGGTGGCGGTGGAGGGACAATGTGGGAAGGAGGGGGCAGATAATGTGGTGGGGCTGGAAATGGAGAAGGGAAAGGATGTTGATGGGACGGTGGTGGGTAAAAAGGGAAGAAGTCAACCGGCGCAGCCATTTTTGAGCTAGGGTATGTTGTTTAACTAACAAGATGTTATTGCAAAGGGGAAGTGAGGTGTTTCATATTTGAATAATTTCGAAGCCTATTTGTAGTAGTAGTAGTGCTTAGTGTAAAGGTTTGGATTGGTGGCGTCAGGCGTGTGATATGATGTGCTTCTAAGCGTGTACTTGCTTGACTCCCATGCTAAGCTTTTGCATTATTTAGGCTTTTCTTCTTGATTGTTTCTACTCCAATCATTCCACTTGCTAATTCTTTCTATTAAATAAAAGCATAATTTGGCAGGGCTAACCAATAACCAATAATCATAATTCTTTCTATTAACTAAAAGAATAATTTGGCTTACGAATCTTTTCATTTCTCCCAAATATACCCAATCGAATGTTTCTAAATGGAACAACCTCAAACAACAAAAAGATATGTGTGCCAATCCAATGTTCCTTTGTGATAAGTTGATCATCATAATAGCCGGTGAGTGTGTCATTGTGTCACCATCCGAATTCAAATTTCACTTGTTAAAAATATATATATATATATATATATATATATATATATATATATATATTGATCCATGGTTATGAATTACCACATAATGAATCGATCCACTCATTTTTGTAATGGCTCATAATTGCAACAGTATATGAACTTTGAAAATGAAATTAAGAAAGAAAATTGCATATGATTTAAAAACACAAGAGGGAAATGGTGACTGATGAAACGACGGCGTTTTGAGCTGTTTGACTCCTCTTGGAAAAAAAAGCTAGAAGCTCGACATTTCTTTCTCGCCCAAGTCTCTCTGAAGGAAGGAAGGAAGGATCGTCAAATCTCAATCTCAATTTCAATGGAGGAACTGCCGATGTCTCCGGCGGGCCACGATCCTCAGGGACAGGTTAAGCAGCAGCAAGCAGCCGGCGTTGGTATACTGCTTCAGATTATGATGCTCGTCCTTTCCTTCGTTCTCGGCCATGTCCTCCGCCGTCACCGATTCCACTATCTTCCTGAAGCTAGCGGTTCGCTTCTCATTGGTAGGGTTATCATTTCCCTCTCTCCCTCTTTCGCCTTTGCTCTCACTTTGAATTCTCCTTCCTTAGCTTCCTCTTCCGTCGTAATTTCAGGTTTAATCGTCGGTGTACTTGCTAATATCTCCGATACTGAGACTAGCATTAGGTTTATCCCCTTCTCCTCCTCCAAGAGACTGAGTTTTCCTGATATGATATCGTTTCCTCAGCTTACACACTAGTGTTGGGTTTGCTCTTCTGTATCAGGACGTGGTTTAATTTCCACGAGGAGTTCTTCTTCTTGTTTCTGTTGCCTCCCATCATATTATATCCTTTTGCCTTCTAACTGTATCTGCATTTTGATCCTCTTCTATTACGTATAAATGTCACTTTCCTTGACATCATTCATTTTGTTTGAACCCAGTCAGGTTTCAGCCTTCAACCTGTAAGTGCTTATCTTTCTTTCTTCCCATATTCTAAAAGTGGGTGACTTAATTACGGCTTCTCCTAATATATATATATTTTTCCCTCTTGCAGAAACCGTTCTTTTCTAACTTTGGAGCCATTGTTACCTTTGCTATCATCGGAACTTTTGTGGCGTCAGTCGTCACTGGTGGTCTAGTGTAGAGATCATAACCCTCTTCGTTCTTCCATTATCTTTTGCCTGTACCCTTATCTGGTTTTCCCGCCTTTTGCAGTTATCTTGGCGGCTCTATGTATCTCATGTATAAACTTCCATTTGTGGAGTGTCTTATGTTTGGTGCACTTATCTCAGCTACGGACCCTGTCACTGTACTGTCTATATTCCAGGTGCATCTGCTTTCCCCTCTTACTATCAATATGTGATGATGCCATGCCACCTGAGGATATTATTTACTTTCCTAAATTGATGCCTTGCAATTTCTATGAACATTTATTGTTAAATCTGATTGCAGGATGTGGGCACCGACGTCAATCTGTATGCTTTGGTCTTTGGAGAATCAGTTTTGAATGATGCTGTGAGTGTTTTATTAGCTCCTGCGATTTATTGATCTCTTCCTTTTAGGTTTATATGCAAACGAAATACCCAGAGCACTAACTCCATCAGATGGGTTTTTTTTTGTTTCATGTATGTCTTGTGTGGCTCGTAGATGGCAATATCTTTGTACAGGTCTGTAAACCACATGCTTTTTTTTTTCCCCTTTAGATACCTTTTTATGCAAAGTATTAAAGTACCATAGAAAAACTTTCAATGCAGAACAATGTCATTAGTTAACCGCCAGTCCTCGTCTGGGGAACATTTTCTCATGGTGGTGATCAGGTTCCTTGAGACTTTTGCTGGCTCCATGTCTGCAGGTCTGTTTTCCCTGATTCCGTTCTGACCCTTCTTCACAGTTTTATAACAATATTAGTCTTATTAACTCATAAAAGTTCCTCGTACCAAACTAGAGCACTATTAGTGAAACAATGAACTAAAAGACTAGGTATCTTTGTGAAGATTCATTCAACCGAAATAAACCATAACTTGAATTGAAATGGTCATACTAATTACCTTCTGGATCTGGGAAGCTTTGTTTCTAAGTCCTTAACAATTACATATACATCTACATATGTAAGACCTGTTTTCTTTTTCTATGTACATAAGAATAATAAGACCCGTCTTCCTTTTTCTTTACATGAATCAGAATGTACTCTTTTCTCCCAGAAAAAAAGAGTTCTGCCAGACTGGTCCTTCACTGACCTCATATATTGGTTAAACATACTAACAGTCTTAATATTGTTCTGCAGGGGTTGGGGTTGGATTTACTTCAGCTTTAATATCCTTCCTCGATTCCTCTTTTTTGCCTATTAGATGTTACATGGCTAAATGTATTGTGAAAACCTTAACTCAGAACACCTCTTTAAGTATGCAGGATTGGATACGGAGAAGTAAGCGCCACATGTTTCTATACTATTGTTTTTATTGTTAATACTCTCAGAACGTCTTGTAATGTGTCTGCTTTTTCTTTTTCTATTCCTCAGTCTTCAGAACTTGGAGTGTTGTCTCTTTGTGCTTTTCCCTTATTTCTCGTAAGTAGACACAACAACTCTTCTCTTCCTGTTTCTTTGTATTTATTATAACACTTCTTCCACCTAATGTATTTTGGTTGTGTTGTCAGATACATGCTTGCAGAAGGTGTTGGTCTCTCCGGGATTGTGTCTATACTCTTCACAGGAATCGTAATAGCCGACTCATTTTAGTTCGTACATCTTAATTGATGCTAATATTTATGGAAAGGCATATTTAGGCAGCCTAATACAGTGCTAGTGTAGGTTATGAAGCGATACACTTTCTCAAATCTCTCAGAAGCTTCACAGAGTTTCGTATCTTCTTTCTTTCACTTGATATCCTCCCTGGCAGAAACTTTCACGTGAGTCAAGAACAATAACATCCCATTATCAGATAATAATTTTTAAGCTTAGAACACTGTTGGATTGATAATGATTTGTTTATTGCTTTTCTAGGTTCATTTACATGGGATTTGATATTGCCATGGAGCAGCATAGCTGGTCCCATGTTGGGTTCATCCTCTTCTCTATTGTATCCTCATATGATGATGGTCAATGATTGTATGCAGTGTTAGCTAGTGTTGTAATCCTTGACTTTACTTTTTGCTTCTGCATTTCATGACTGACATCAGTTGTTTATTGGCGTGGCTAGGTGACTAAATCCCTTACGAATGTTTTCTTATCTTGGCTTATCGCTTCATTGTCACCATGGTTTTCCATTCAGATTCACCTATAAGTTCTGCAATGTTTTTCTCACGCAGGGCTGTCAATGTATTTGGGTGTGCATATTTGGTCAACCTATTTAGACAGGATAACCAGAAGATACCTATGAAGCACCAAAAAGCCCTTTGGTATAGTGGTGAGATGAGTTTATAGCTTTTGTTCTGGTCTCCTGATGCCCATTCTTATGTCTACACACTATTAAAACTTGTACTCATATATTGGCATATCGATAGGACTTCGAGGGGCAATGGCATTTGCGCTTGCACTTCAATCACTTCATGACCTACCAGAGGGTCACGGTCAAATCATCTTTACTGCAACCACAGCCATTGTTGTTGTCACGGTAAGTTTCGTATTCTCTCCATGAAATGCATATATGTTTTTCATTTGCAGCAGTAGTATACATAAGGCTTCAATAATCTTGGAGAGTTATATATACGCTTCGTTTCTTATTCGTTGCAGTAATATTTCAGGTTTTACTAATAGGAGGTTCAACAGGTAAAATGTTGGAAGCTTTGGAAGTTGTAGGTGACGATCTTGATGACTCCATGTCTGAAGTAAACCCTCGACGATCTAAGCTAATACCTTTGAACTAAATTTGTGTATGTACTTTTCTGACGCATCCAGATACATGGTCAGGGCTTTGAAGAGAGCGATCATCGGTATGTCCCTCCTCCTTTTAGCATTGGGGCTTCATCTGACGAGGATACATCATCATCAGGAAGCAGGTTCAAGATGAAGCTGAAGGAGTTTCACAAAACGTAAGAATAAGAGAATGACTTTTTTTATCTGAGTAGAAAGCGTTCTTTGCATTTCTTGGGTCTCACTTAACAAAACTTTGCAGTACTACATCATTCACCGCGTTGGACAAAAACTTTCTGACACCATTCTTCACGACTAACAGTGGAGATGGGGGTGGAGATGGAGAGTAACACGTTAAGGCCAGTGTATATGTGTGATCTAGGCCAAGTTATAATTTTTGTTCACGTGCAAATGATGTAAGATTACAACAAGTTGATTCTACCTCTCCAAAATATTTCCAATTATTATATATGATTTATTTGTGGTACAAAACACTAGCATGTGAACAAGTTACAAGAAGAAACTGAGTTCATGTTTGGGGGCGAACATAAGCATGCTCTCACCAAAATACTCAAAAAGAGGATGGAGATAGTTGTCAACGGTAGTGTCCATAGTAGCTGAAGTTCTCCGAGCAATGTCCCTTCCAACTAGCGACTGTTGTGGGATTGTTGTGCCTCCGTACATCTGCATCTGTGTGGAGCTCATTTGCATAATTCCGCCTACTGCCATCTTCTTCAGTGGTGGTTGATGAGTTAAGTTGTCAGTACTTGCTTTGCGTTTACCTTGGCCCAAGGAAAAAATATATTCAAGAACGTGCCTGTATCTCCATGTTTGGAACACAAAAAAAGGATGAGATCAGAATTTATACTTTGCCGGGCATTGGTGACCTTTCCATTTGTCTTCCAGACAGAGCTAGTTGGAGGAGACAGCAGAGCCTCAGATGTTTTAATCCGTTCATATAGGCATCGACCCGCTGCGACCTATGGACAGTTAAATGTTTATATCCTCTGCTGCCTGTTTCGCCACACGAGATTGAAAGAAAAAAAAGTTATCTATCTCATGTATCAAACTAAAAAGCATACTCACCATCAACGCTCCATAAACGAGCCAAGCCCCGTGCCTCTTCGCTTCTTCCTTCTGCCTCTCAGGTACCAATTCAGGTAAAAGAAGCAGCAGATACGGCCCTAGATTTGGGAGAACAAGAAAACGAACCTAGACAAAGGAGTAAAGCAAGGAAAATATTCATGGACGACCAAAGGATATATCCTAGGGTAAGAGAGGACACTCTAAATGGCTACCACCTTGAGATTACGGTTCAATTGCAGGTTTAACAATTGCTATTAGTTTTAAACTTATTTTATCTTGTGGGAAATTCTAGACTCACATCCTAAAGTGCCACTCTTCCTTACGATAATCAAGCATCAAGAACAAGTACCATATTAAGCCCAAGGGCTACCATCCCTTGAATTGCCCCATAATGTTGTGGCAGTGCCTTGGTTGGGTCCAAAAAGGTATGAAGCAGTGATCTTGTAACACGTGGCAACAAGTTGTGATAAACATGTCCAAACCTGTCAAAATGTTCACTAATGTGATTGCAGGTCATGCTATATATCAGATGATTATCATTTTGTACAATAATGATAACGATGTTCCAGTTACCAAGGATGAAATATGACAAATAATCCTCTAAGCTACAGCAGTTATATGGTTCTACAAGATTCATGAAATCACAAAGCAAGAATGTAACATTAACCTTCTGCACGTCGAAGCAACTGTACTGGCAGTGAAGTTTCTCAAATCCCAGTGACTATCAGATAACCTTCTTCCTAAGCGTTTGGCAGTGAGGCAAGTGATAAAAGACGGCATCAATTGATGCAGCTGAACAGAATACAAGAAGATAAGGTCCACAGAAACAGGAAAAGACAAAAAAGTGTGTGAGCCACCAACTGGAGTTGCAGTATATAGCAACAAAACTTACATATGGTTCAATATGTACATGAGGGTTATGAAGGAGGCTTCTAGCAATACGCATCAAAGCCAACAAAATTTGGTGATTATCCATGTTCCTCACAATCTGGAGAAATTGGAAACACAAAAGTAGTCAAAAATGTAGTAGAATGACTCCCAAGTTAGGATAAAAATCGAGACTTAAAAAAAATTTGATCACAAAGAAAACCTCTTCAGCAATGAAAGAAGTGAAAAAGGGAACTAATGGGTGGAGTCCAGGGTCAGTTTCCAAGCTGGCGAGTGCTTGTCTAAAGATGGTGGAGCCAGATTGAGTCAAAGCCCACTCCGTGACTTTGTCAAAGTAAATCTGCATCAAGGGTTAAAATAGCCTCAAAGAGAGAGAGAGAGAGAGAGAGAATAAAAGAAAAGGCGTTTCAGCATCAAAACAGAGAAAAATTACCTGAAGCTCCTTAGAGAGCACCTGACTAGCAGCCAACACATCGTCCTTATATTCCGATCTTTTAAGGTCAGATATGGCTACAAATTGTCAGGGAGGAGGGATTTAAGGAGATGCAAGAATTGTTTCATAAAAGAATAGACAAAGAAAGAAAGAAAGAGGTACCTTGGGGAGGAGAATTCAGTGGAATGGAAGGTTGAATACCATCAATTGCCAACCAATGAGAGGTAATAGATGCATCAAGAGGTGCATTTGGTAGAGGGGCTTCGATAACCTGCACAAGAAAGAGACCAAATCCATCATAAAAGGAAGGAAGCTGATTAACAAATCTTGATGTCTAACAAGCTCACATTCTTGAGCTCGACATCTTTGTCATCCAAGAAGTAGAGATCTCTATTCTCAGGAGCTCTCCTCAACCGCACACTTTTGGAGCCCGAGGTAGGCTACAGCAGATTAAAAAAAAAAAAAAAAAAAAAAAAAAAANAAAAAAAAAAAAAAAAAGTCAAAATCAGGTAGGAAATCAGGAGAAGACAAGAGAAGAGAGGAAGGAAACCTCCAAATTCCTGAAATGAAGAGCAGAATCGACATCATGAGCCATTAAGGTGGTGCGGCGAGCATGGCGCATGCATTTGATAGCTTCCTAGCAGATGCAACAACAGGTTAAAGAGGGGGAAGTGGAGATTGGAAGGCAAGCCAAGTGATATATGTATGTATATATACCTGCATGACCTCTCGGACACGATACTCGACATCGGGAGCAAGAGCGGCGGAGACGTCCGGAGAAATAGTCGAGAATCCAATGCTCTGAGCTATCACTTCTATGGATTCCTTCGTCACCATCCTTGCGCTCTTTCGACTCGACTCGCCTGACTTTGAACGACTGACTCAGTCACTACCTTTACTCATTCTATCGGGCTTTCTCAAATGGGCCTATCTAAGCCCACCATGACTTTTGAATTTCTTGGGCTAAATGAAAACTAGGTTTGATTTTTGTGGCTCATCGACAGTATTTCTAACTGTAATACTACTTATGTTGTTATTATTTTAATCGGGCGATGATGTTCAGTTCAGACCTTCGTTGCACTCGTGCTTGTGTATCTGTATCAATCTCTCTATTCACTTACATCTTTCGCAGGTTGTGAGTCAACGTCGAGACTGTGGCAGATTATATACAAAAAAGCTTGTTTTCCGGATACCAAACATGATTCTTTTTATGTTTCAAGAACGGGCCTGTCTCCTATCATCTGCACCCCATGAACACACCCGGTTGCGTTTTACCTTCTTTTGTCTCTATGTAATCAATCAGGTTTTGATCGGCTTTCACTTGGCACCTCCTATTGACTCAGTGGACCGTACAAAGAATCTTTGGCATCCGCGTCCTCTATTTGCCAGTTGCGTTCCTTGCTCTTCGGGTCTGCCGTTGAGATTCGTAAGATCTTGTTATGGAATTTGGTTAAAGTCCGGCGGTGGCCAATGCTTAGATATGTAATGTCAGCCGACTGGATTTGCTGGTACAGGAGCGCCTGCACATCAATAGGAATGAATGCGTCAATGCTACAGTTACATTACGATTCTGATCATATTCGCAAAGTTCAAGCTGGGGAACCATATGTAAGTAGAATGAAAGTGCGAAAACAAGAAAAAAAAATCTAGGACTAATTGATTGATATCTCTTGTTTGAGGGAGAAGATCTGTATTCTAAGTTTTCTAATAAAAAGTGAGTTTCATCTCTTTTCTTAGCTCTTTACTCTTTCAAAAATGAGAGGAGAAAGCACGAAATACCTCATTAGCTTCATCCAAAGCACTAGTGGATTCATCCAGGAGGGCCAGCTTTGGCTGAGACAGCAATAACCGTGCGAAGGCAAGGCGCTGCTGCTCACCAAGTGAGAGAACACTGGACCACTCGTGTATCGAATCAAGACCACCAAAACGATCTGCTATATGTCCAAGACAAACCTTCTCTAGAGTCCGCATCAGATCATCTGTTGTCGGCTTCTTACACTTTTCATTTCCGTCGTCTCTAATCAAGAGAGGTGTTGAACCTGACACAGTCAACACATTTTTTTCTTTTGAGTTTGAGCCAGTCCATTGGCTGCGTTATATAATCTGATTGCATAACCTGAATTTTAAACTGCGCACCGTCTATTTTACTGCCACCAAGTGTCGCCTCCTCCACAGTTGCACTCCAGGCAGGATAAAGCAATTGCTGACGCAGAGTTCCCAGAACCATATAAGGCCTTTGTGGAAGGAACAATACGTCTCCCGAATTTCTTTTCCCTGAATTTTCCTGAGTATCGGATTTCTCCTGTGTAAAATCATCCTCAGAATCGAGGTAGAATGTGATTTTTCCTTTCCCTGACCTCCAAAGACCAGCCATTGCTCTTAGCAGCGATGTTTTACCACTCCCACTAGGACCCATAATCTGTTAAATGGCATTTATAAGTAACTTACCATCTACCAGCCACATATGTACTTCAAAGTGAACTAACCAGTAGGTGATCCTTGTCATATATATCTACAGATAAGTTGTGAACCAATGTGGTTCCATTTGTTGGTGTCTGAAGAGTAAGCTCCTCGATCTCCAGGCGCTTTTGGTTCGGCTGGGAATTGATTGAACCATTGGCGTCCAGCAGTGAAGAATTCCTCTCACTCTGATACGTCAGCTCAATCTCGTCCACAGTGTCAGAGGGATCTCTGAAGATGTTGTTATCCAAAAGATCATCAAATTCACCTGTATTGTAAGAAGGCTTGATTTTGTTAGAATGCGTAAAAAGGAGAATCCCACAACCTACAGAAAATGCAGGTTTTCATTTAGACCCCAATTTCAAACAGGACAGAGAACAGCTGTCTTAATCTTTTCATCTGACCAGTCATGAGAAAACTAGAACCATCGCTAACTGCCCATCACAACCTCAACTGTTAAAGATATATATATATATATATATATTTTGGGGGTCTTTACTCTTACAAAATGCTACTACTATACAGGCTAGACTGTTATCCATATATAAAGAGGCCTATAACACACACACACACACACAAGAAAATAACTTGTACTCTTGGGATTATTATAAAGAAGATCCTACTGCCAAACTATCTATTTTCCACCATCAGGTAACAGAAACTAAAGAGAGGGGCATATTCTGCAGTAATGTTCTACCTATACAGATGTAAGGTCTCGTGTAATATGCAAGTGCGATCTGTATGCAACAAGTAGTATACAGAATACATGATTAATATGTATACCTAGTCGGTCAATGACAGCTGAAAAAGAGCTGATAGCTTGAAACTGATAAACAACGAGGGAGAAGTCTCCTAGGATATGATTGAATGCTGAGACTGACTGGTTAATGACACCAAACTCGATCTTCCCGGAGAAATACATAGGGGCAACAACAGCAACTGGAAGAATCTGAATGAGGTAGCGGTATCCATCAGTGAAGAATTCTAGGTTTCTAGATGCTATCAGCAATTCCTGCGTGTGAAAAGAAAAAAAAAAAGAAAAGAATTGAACTCATTGTGCAATAATCTAAGGATGGAGAATCGGTGAGTGGGGGAGTAATATTACGGTTAAATTATCAAAAGCGCTAGTGAAACGCTGAAGCAGAAGCTGCATTTCATTCTGTTCGCCTCCGTAGAAAGCAATAGATTCAGCATTTTCCCTCACTCGTACAAGGCTGTAACGAAAGTCAGCCTCTTTCTTCTCCTGTAGAAAGTTGAGATTCACAAGTCCCTGAAATATCAAAATCAAAGCAAAGAGGGAATATTATGTGAACTGGGAACTCATAGATAGAAATGTAACAGCAGCAAAAGCGGAGGAAAAGCAAGTAGACCTTGCCCAGAAAGACGCTGATGGCTGTTCCTCCAAAGGAGTAGAGCAGGAGAACGAGGAAGAGAGGAGGATAAATGGTGAAGAGGATGTTGCTAAAAGAGATGAGGTCTATGGTGGCATTGACGAGCGTGAGAGAGAAAGACAAGGCAGTTCCAGTAAAAGAACTCAAATCGTCAACAAGGCGCTGATCTGGATTGTCAATGATAGACTGAGACTGGATCTTGTAGAAGGTTTGGTCTTTAAGATAGCGCTGCAGGTAATATTTGGTCATCCATGATCTCCATCGCAGTGATAACGTCTCTTNTAGTCCCTGAAATTACCAAATCAAATCAAAGAGGGAATATTATGTGAATTGGAACTCATAAGAAGAATGTAACAAGAGCAAAAGCTCAAAAATGTCAAGGAGGAGAAGCAAGTAGACCTTGCCGAGAAAGACGCTGATGGCTGTTCCTCCAAAGGAGTAGAGCAAGAGAACGAGGAAGAGAGGAGGATAAATGGTGAAGAGGATGTTGCTAAAAGAGATGATGTCAATGGTGGCATTGACGAGCGTGAGAGAGAAAGACAAGGCAGTTCCAGTAAAAGAACTCAAATCGTCAACAAGGCGCTGATCTGGATTGTCAATGATAGACTGAGACTGGATCTTGTAAAAGGTTTGGTCTTTAAGATAGCGCTGCAGGTAATATTTGGTCATCCATGATCTCCATCGCAGTGATAAAGTCTCTTTTGTAAAATCCCTCAGCACAAAGAACTGCACAAAAAGAGCAGAAGATGATAATGTTTAAAAAAAAGGATCTGTATCTTTCATGCGGAGCTAGGAAGGAGCGTGTGGGAAAGCTCACCGGAATTCCGCCGGCGAAGGCGCAGAGGTAATAGAAGAGCTGCTTGGTGAATTGCTCTTGGTCTTTGTCTTTTTTTTTTTATTATTACAAGAACAACACAAAGGAAACGAATTATTTAACAACGCAGAGAGAGAGAGAGAGAGAGAGAGAGAGAAAGTTGAAGAAGAAGAGAAGTCATACTGGCGAGAGAGTTGTAGAAATCACGGCCGAGGAAATTGAAGCCGACGCTAATGCCGGTGGTGGCTAGGGTTAGGGCGAAGACGGCGGCGAGACGAAGCCTGGCTTGGTCTTTGTCCTCGGAAAACCAATAAGGCGACGCGACTTTGTAGAACTTCTTCCAGAGAGTCTTCAACTTCGGTGATGCCTTATCCGACGACGGTTGCGGCAACAAAGAAGAGGAGGAGACGGTTCTCAAACGGGCAACTTTCTTCCGAGGAACGTTGCCGATCGATGATTTACGGCGGAGGAGAAGCTGAGGGCAAGTGGTGAGAACGGGAGCGGTTGTTATCAACATCATCCGTCACATAATAGTCATCTATCTGCTGCGCATAATAAACAAACAGATATAGTTTGTGGTAACTTCAAGTTCAGGCAGCAGCAAGAGGAATGAACCCAAGGCACAAAGGCATCTCTCAACCATTCATTTTTGTTCACCACACACACACACCCTTCCTTCCTTATATGATAGAACATTAGATAATAGTACCCCTCAAAACTCCAGGAGAGGGAAAACATCATTACAAAGCGAGAGTAAGCCATATCTGATGGTAGCTTTACAACAGGAATTCAACCAAAGAGATAGAAAGAAAGATCTGCATTTTTTTTAAAGATTGAATGAGGAGTGAGTTCTCGGCTTTGGGAAATTCTGAGTTCCTGGGTAAATTAAGTTTACAGCATATTTCTTTCTCTCTTTATTTATGCAATTGCTTGCCCCTTTCTCAGGCTTAAGTTTCTACACATACAGTTTATATATAATAATGAAGGTGGGATAGATACTGGAAAGGCATCAAATCAAACATCACGCTTTTCAGAGTTACATTCTTCTTCTCACAACCTGGAGTTGCCTAACAATCTTCTTCTCAGCTCCCACGCCACCGCATCAATGAACTCTTCTGTATTCACATACTGATCCCTCCTAACCCTGTTCAATTTTACAATGTAGACACACACACACACACAAAAAAAAACTTATCTATCAGATCTTTATATAACTTTTACTAGGTCCATCAACCACTACTCTCTCCGTCGTTATGGTCTTACTTGGGTCCGTGGATCAGAAGAGCTAGATCCTTGGTCATTTTTCCAGACTCCACCGTGCCCATGCAAGCTGCTTCTAGTTTCTCAGTAAAGCTCAGCAGTGCGCCATTGCTGTCCAGCTTTGCCCTGGTTACAATAACATCACATACCAAACATCTTTTTAATAATGAGCTCAACCAGTTTTCAGTCAACTTCAGGCTAAGGTGTGGCAGAAAACCTAATGGTTTATACTTTCAGTGATCCATTACAGAGCAACAAAAAATGACAAAAATCTTACTACAAACAATCCCGGATACACTAACTAATTATTTCTCCACTAGTATAGCATCAAGCACTACCAAGTGTGAAAAATGTTCAAACACAGTGGAACTCGGCTACCTGTGGGCAAGGCCTCTGGACCAAGCAAATATTGAGGCTAAGCTGTTGGTGCTTGTTTCACCACCTTTTTGGTGAACTCTGTAGTGTCGGGTAACTGTTCCATGAGCTGCTTCTGCTTCAATAGTTTTTCCATCTGGACAAACCTGTAATATATCTCAAATTTCAATTCAAAAAGATAGGAAGATACGCATGAACCATGTTAACACAGTAAAGACCCAAAAACTTTGGCTGAGGCATGTGTCATTTCATACCAACACCGATGTCATCATTCCCAAAGATCCATATCCTGCAGCGGAGAGCAGAAACATTGTTTCATAAAGAGATATAAAATCAAAGTTTCTGTCTCCATTCAGATCATAATTTCAAAAAAAAAGAACGAAAAATGCATTTGATTAGGAGGCACAAAGATGGAGGTTTCAGTCCCTACAAAGATCTCAAGTTTAAGGGAAAAAACCTTGGGCTAAGAAATCGCTCTGTACATCTCCATCGTAGTTCTTGCATGCCCAGACGTAACCGCCCTCACTCTTCATGGCATACGCAACCATATCATCTATCAAACGATGCTCATACCTGGATTTCATTAATTTTGTTAACAAGTTTTGCCTGGTGAACTGTTTGTTTTAGAATGAGCTAATAACACATTGCACATCTCACCATATCCCTGCAGCTTCATACTTGGATCTCCAATTAGTTTCATAAACTTCTTGGAATATATCCTTGAATCTTAAAACAATTTGAAAAGGGTAATGTCAGGGCAGCATGACTAGATGTTTCAGTGAAACTCTAACAAGGAAAAATAAAGGAAAATTCATACCTTCCATCGTATGTTTTGAGGATGGTGTTTTTTGTAGAGAGGTAAAGTGGCCACTTTTTCTGATAAGCTGTGTACATCGAGGACTCAACAAATGCACGAATAGACTGTTCCGAATGAAATAGGGACACCATATCAACTATAGGCTAGGTAGAATAGACACGGAGAGAGGACTCTTTCGCTAATGTTTACCTCATCAGTGTTATACATGGCTAAAGCAACACCTCCACCAGTGAAACTGAAGACTTCGAATTCTGTTTTCTGAGAAGATCCACTTGGCTCTGCAAACGTAAGATATGAGTTGTAAAGTGAATGAGTGGAATGAATATACTTCAACAGGTAGGTAAACTCATAGACAACAGTCCCTCCATTTTATTCTTCAGTGAAAAAAATTGAGTTGATAGGTTAGTCAGGTCCTCAACTTTCGAAAATGGGTCTCCACAAAAGGTAATTCGTGTTAGTTGTTGAATTGACTTAATAACGTGTTAGCTTCATATATAGCTCCTTTAACAGTTTGTGTGGTCTAATGAGGCAGCTGTACCCAGCGTAGGGAATCAACTGAAGATAACCTGTGCTCATATTTAGTTATTTACCTTTAACTAAAAGGTATGTGTTCATCACCTATCATGTTTTTAGTTAAAATATCAAATAATGGGAGGAGGAGATTTACCGAAAACCAGTTTTAGTTTTCCTGGCTCATTAACAATGATATCAGTGGCTCTATACTGATCACCAAACGCATGTCTTCCAATACAGATTGGCTTCGTCCATCCTGAAGAAAGAAAAGCAGAGGGATTTGTTTTGCCTAGAGGGACAGAAAATGGCTATAGCCAATACAAAAGAGTAGGCGTCGACAAACCTGAAACAATACGAGGAATGTTTCTGCAAATGATAGGTTCCCTGAAAACTGTGCCTGCAAAAAAATAACAACAGGATCTTAGAGGTTGGTAGGTAAATGGAAGACCCAATGGCTCCTGTTTTAGGAGAATGAACTGACCGTTTAAAATGTTCCTTATAGTTCCGTTAGGACTCCTCCACATTTTCTTTAACCCGAACTCTCTAACACGAGCTTCATCTGTTGTTGAATAGTAATTTCCGAATAAGCGCACTTGTAAATGGAAAGTTGCAAAGGTTCAAGGATGCAAAGACATACCCGGAGTGATCGTGGCACACTTAATAGCGACGTTATACCTTCACATAAAAAAAAACACACACACACACACACAGCAATAAGTGGTGAGACTTCCAAACTTGATGGCGAGTTAAAGCAATAAGGAGACGGAAGAAGGCAAGGCAGACGAGAGTCTTAAATCACAGCCATGAACAAGTTCGATAGAGAAGAGAGCTTGGACACAGAAAAGATGTAAAAAGTATTAAATGTAAAAGCAGAGACATACTTTAGAGTAGCTTCAGCACTCTCGACAGTAACCTTATCATCAGTGGAATCACGGTTAGGCAGTCCAAGATCAAAGTATTTGATATCCAGCTCCAGGAAAGGGAAAATAAGCTGTAAGAATTCTCAAGAGGTTAATTACAAGACGATTTTTGAAGGCTTTGCTCAAGAATCAAGATACAAGACAGTTTACCTTGTCTTTGATGAATTTCCAGATAACTCGAGTCATTTCGTCTCCTGAGAGAATCAAGAAATTTTCAGAAACTACAACCTATATTATATGTAAACAAACACACACTCGATACTATACTATACTATACGTTCCCTGAACAGAGCAGAACACATATGTACTCCGATCTATATAGTAAATTAATCAATCAGAATGACAACGAGATTTATTTGAGTCAATTGAACTGTTGGGGAACACTTACCATCCATTTCAACAACGGGGTTGGCCACCTTGATCTTCTCGAACTCCATCTTTTGCCCTCAGAGATATGATCTGCTTCTGATGGGCGAGTGAAATTGAGAATAGCCAGTGTGAACGGATCAGCAGCTCTGCTCCGCCATGAAAGAAAGACAGAAAACAGCTCTCTCTGTGTTGGGCCACACTCTTCCAAAGCCCACTTCTATATGGGCCTCATTCTGTAATTTTTTTTAAACCATCCAATAAGAGAGTATCTCTTTTGTATAGTATTAAATTTAATACTAGTAGTCAGCTTTAGTAACAATAATCATCAAAATCTTACAACTGACTAAGATCTGCTTTGGCTAATTGAATAAATTAATCAATCTCTCTCAGATGAATAATAATCACAAGGTGGTCCTGTTGAACACTAGTAGTATAGTATATCTAAAATATTTTCTTTTTTAAAAGTAATGAGTGTTACCACTTTTAACAAGGGTAAAAACGTGATTTAATGCATGAAGAAAAGCAAAAGGCAACGCAAGTTTTTGGACAGTTAAAATATGTCTATTGAGATGTGTGAAAAACATGAAAGCAAAGAAGAATCTCTCCACAGGGATTCGATCTTGTTGTGTATATTATTTATTTATTTAAAAGGCTTTTCTTTTTTGCCTTCGATCAGTTTGTTTATCACTAACTAAAATGGGATTTTAAAAGACTAATATTTAGAAACCGACATGTAGGGAATCAGATGCTACATTTTTCTTTTCTCTGCGGAAGATTCTTACTCTCTCTCTTTCTTCTTGTCTTTTCATAAGCTCAAATTAATCCCTAGAGCTACTCTCTTAAACAAGAGATTAGTTGCAGTACTTAGGGGTCGAATCCACAGAAGATAAAACACAATAGATTGTAGAGTTTTGTTATTACGCTAAACAAGTTAATTTGAATTAAAATAAAAGCAATGCAAATATTTAAATTAAAGTGTTGTAAATTCAGAAATCAAAAGAGTTAAGCCTAGGGAATTTCTCAGGAAATTATGAATTATTAAATCAGATAAATTAATTAAGGTTCAAGCAATAAAGATCAGATCTAGAACTCTAAACTCTTGGTAAAATAATCAGTTCTCACTGCAATTATATTCTAAATTTAAAACCAGAAAATCCAAATCTCTTTGTAAAATTCTAAGTAATAAATCAGCTTTAAAAACAGGTTTAGATAAGTTCACAGAATTATTAATTCAAAATCTCTTTGTAATAAACAATTCTGCTCATCAATGGTTTAATCAGGAAAACAATTATATTCTCATATCAATTTATTTCCCTAAGATAACAATTCTAGGTGATCAATCAAGAATTATTGTGAAGAACAACCAAAGATGAAGATCATAAAAGATTAAGAACCCTAAAAATCTCAGATCTAATAAATCATAAAAACCCTATGAAAAACCCTAAACCTAACAGACAAATTACTCATACATATTAAATAAAGCACAAATCATAATTCTGATCAACATGAATAGATATTAACATTGGAATTATACACACCAAGTCCAATGTAAGACCACAAAGGAGAGAGATCTTCATAATGCTTGGGCAAAGCAACGTTCGAATAAAAACGGACCCAACCAAACACATCACAAATATGCGCAAAAGTGATACTGTAAGGCATTCCGTTGATGAAAAAATGCAATTCACCGGCTCTTGCCACTGGTGCCCGCTCATTCTCATAAGTGATCCTAACAGATGCCATGAACTGCCGCACCAAATCCGGATACAAATCATACTGCCTAGTACAAACCGTTCCTAAATTCATCTTATCAAGCAAAGCCAAGACCTCATCATGAATTCCCAACCTATGAAGAATAGCAGAATCAACAAACCTTGTAGGCTCAATCTCAACTCCCAACCATGCATTGTAGAGCATTGTCTCATAATCTCCCCAAACTCTCATTGGCCTGTTGATGAATTCAGGCTTGCTAAACTCAGGAAGCTTGTGTTGAGGCCATTCTCTCTCAGTTAGAATTGGTACACCTTCTTCTTTTGGCCATGGGAACCTTGATTGGATAGGAGATGGAAGAGAGAGATCAGGTAAAGTTGTGGAGGCTGTCGTCGGACGTCGTGGAGGCTGGGGAACACTCGCCGGAGCTGATGGTGGTGGATGGCGGCCGGATTGACGAGGTGGGTTAGTAGAAGAAGAAGCTTCGCCGTCGTTCATGCGAGTCCTCTTGTTCGATGTCATCACTCCAAAACACGAAATTGACACTAGATCCAGGTAGAGGAGAGAAAATCGAGTGGATTAGAACTTGGAATTACTCAAAACGGAGCTGGAATGAGAAAGTTATGAGCAATTTAGGGTTTAGTCGATTTTGGTTGAAAGGGGGAAGAAGATGAAGTCTCGCGATTTGAAGCTTACTCTCTCGGGTATAAGTGGTATCGACCGATGCTCGTATAAGGTAGCATCGATCGGCGCTCTTTCTGTCGGACCCGGCCCAGTTTCGATCCCAAGCCCACTCAATTGAAACCCAGTTTTAATTTTCCTGAAACAATAAAACTCAAAACCAAAAATTAATATGTTTGTGATCCTAAAAAAAAAAAAAAAAAAAAAATTCAAAATAATTAATTCTTACNTTGTTTTAAGTCATTAGCTTGACTTGGCAGCGGATTAGGCAGATGGTGCATCATCCAAACGCACAATGTGTCCGTCTGGTATCTCAGCTTTTGCCCAATAGTGTTTCACCCTTTGGCCA
Organism: Camelina sativa; assembly: GCF_000633955.1. Classification (NCBI taxonomy): domain Eukaryota; kingdom Viridiplantae; phylum Streptophyta; class Magnoliopsida; order Brassicales; family Brassicaceae; genus Camelina; species Camelina sativa. The sequence continues at coordinate 34,227,017 of NC_025701.1, read as the reverse complement.
TTAACAGTAAATTTCTCCTCTTTTGAGTTCAACAGCACAATAGCTCCATATGGTCTGACTTCTTGAACAGTAAAAGGGCTAGACCAACGGGAACGCAGCTTTCCAGGAAACAGCTTCAAGCGGGAATTGTAAAGGAGAACCTGGTCATTTAGCTCAAATTGTCTGGAGATGATCTTCTTATCATGATAAGCCTTAGTCCTCTCCTTGTACAGCTTGGAATTTTCAAATGCATGAAACCTCAGCTCATCTAACTCATTCAACTGCACTAACCTTCTCTCTGAAGCTGTCTTGGCATCACAATTCATCAACTTAACTGTCCAGGCTGCTTTGTGCTCTAACTCCACTGGTAGATGACATGCTTTCCCATATAGCAGATGGAAGGGAGTAGTGCCAAGCGGTGTCTTATAAGCAGTCCTATATGCCCAAAGTGCATCATCAAGCTTCATAGCCCAATCTTTTCTTGTAACACCCACTGTTTTCTCTAAAATCTCCTTAATCTGCCTGTTGGAAACCTTAACTTGTCCACTAGTCTGAGGATGGTATGGACTAGCCACTCTATGTTGAACACCATACTTTTTCAGCAGCTTCTCAAACACTTTATTGACAAAGTGCTTACCTCCATCACTAATGACAATTCTAGGAACTCCAAACCGCGGAAAGATAATGGTCTTAAACAGCTTAAGAACCACAACAGAATCATTGGTTGGACTTGCAATTGCTTCAACCCACTTGGAGACATAGTCAACAGCTACTAAGATGTATTCATTCTTGTAAGAGGAAGGGAATGGTCCCATAAAGTCAATGCCCCAGCAATTAAAAACTTCAACCTCAAGGATAAAATTTTGTGGCATCTCATGCCTCTTACTAATCTGACCTTTCTGCTGACAAGCATCACATCTAGAGACAAACTCATTAGCATCCTTGAACATTGTTGGCCACCAAAATCCAGCTTGTAGAACCTTAGACACTGTCTTGAAAGTAGCAAAGTGTCCAGCATAATCTGATCCATGGCAGTGAAATAGAACATCAGGAACTTCTGTCTCAGCTAGACATCTTCTGTAAACACCATCACTGCAATGCTTATACAGATAAGGCTAATCCCAATAGTATCTCCTTAGCTCTCTTAAAAACTTCTTCTTATGATAGCCTGTAAATTAATCATGTTCTACCTCTGCAGCAAGATAATTGGCAATATCAGCATACCAAGGTTGATTTGAGCTAGCCACAGCAGCTAAATCTCCATCATTCGACCAATCTGTTTCGAGAAACAAGGGGTGTCGATCGATGCCACCTAGTTGGTGTCGATCGATGCCAGACGCATCCGAAGACAGAACCTTTGATTCTTCAGTCCGAAAACCTAGTATCTACAAAATAAACATGCTCCTCAGGTAGACAATCACGAATTGGGACATCATCATCAATCCTAATCCTGGACAAGTGATCAGCAACACCATTCTCTATCCCCTTCTTATCTCTCACTTCAATGTCAAACTCTTGTAGGAGAAGAATCCATGTCAAAAGTCTAGGCTTAGCATCCTTCTTCTGCATCAAGTACCTTAATGCAGCATGATCAGTATGAACAATGACTTTTGAACCAACCAGATAAGTAGAGCTGTCAAAATGGGAGGGCTGTCCATGGGCAGACCATGTCCAATTCATTATGGACCGGGCATGGACAAGCCCATAATTGAAACGGACTTATGTGGGCTTGGACAACAAAGCCCACATACAAAATGGGCGTGGACAACCTGGACATTGGGCGGCCCATTGGACAAACAATTCTAGCAAAATTGATTTGGGGGAAATCGTAAAACACACTTTTCATTTTCTTCTAACTTTCTCTGCGATTTCTCCGGCGATACCATCTTCTTCCCTTCAATCTCCATCAATAACTAAGAGGCCCATCTGCTTCTCTTCTTCTCTTTCGATTTTGAGATCTAGGTTTAGCCGTTTAGGTTTAGATTTAGGTTTCTTCCTTCCTTCTCTTCTTCTCTTTCGATTTTGCGAGATACCCATTTGAGATTTAGGTTTCTTAAGTGAGATTTAGGTTTCGTATCTTCCCGGATCTGTTTTGTGTTTATGGTTTGATTAGAAACGAATAGCTATATAACGAAGTTTTGAGTCTCAGTTTGTGTTATTTTGGATATTCACAAGGGTTCATATGTTATTCACAAGGGTTTCTCCATATGTTTTTTCTAATTCATGTTGTGCTCTGTTGTTTTCTGCAGAAGAAGAGAAGTGTGTGCAAGTGAAGCTCATTGGTGGAGAAGGGTGTGCAAGTTAAGCTCATTGGTGGTAGACAAGGTAAGCTCATTGGTGTCAAGCCGTCTTTAAGTGTGTAGCTTTTTGATTTGGGTGATGCTTGTATCCTTGATGCTTGATATTTTTGTCCAATGGACACCCATGGAAAGCCCATAAAAAATGGGCATAAGTGGGCATGGTCGTTAATGGACCGGACGTTAATGGACACGGACACTTATTTGTCCAAAATAAAAGTGGACAATATTGGACGGGTCAAAATGGACGTGGACGCCCATTTTGACAGCTCTACAGATAAGATCTAAACTTCTCAAAAGCAAACACCACATCTAACAACTCCTTCTCTGTTGTTGCATAATTTCTTTGTGCCTCATCAAGTGTCCTGCTTGCATAGTAGATTGCATGAAGCTTCTTATCTTTTCTTTGTCCCAGCACTGCTCCTACTGCAAAGTCACTAGCATCACACATTACTTCAAATGGAAGATCCCAATCTGGTGGCTGAACAATAGGTGCACTCACAAGCTCCTGCTTAATCCTCTCAAAGGTTATGCGACATTCATCAGTGAATTCAAACTTGACATCTTTGCACAACAAAGCAGAAAGTGGTCTTGTTATCTTGCTGAAATCTTTGATAAAACGCCTATAGAATCCCGCATGGCCAAGAAAACTCCTCACTGCCTTTACATTCTCTGGTAATTGAAGATTTGTCATCACCTCTATCTTAGCGCGGTCAACTTCTATTCCAGCTTCTGAAACCCTGTGGCCAAGCACTATGCCATCTCTAACCATAAAATGACATTTTTCCCAGTTAAGCACCAAATGCTTCTCTTCACACCTTGCTAGCACCTTATAGAGATTATCCAAACAGCTTTTGAATGAAGATCCATAAACTGAAAAATCATCCATGAACACCTCCATATAATCCTCAATCATATCAGTGAAGATTGACATCATGCATCTCTGAAATGTTGCAGGAGCATTATAGAGACCAAAAGGCATTCTGCGGTAAGCGAAGGTACCATAGGGACAAGTGAAGGTGGTCTTCTCTTGGTCATCAGGATGAATAGGAATCTGGAAAAAGCCTGAGTAACCATCCAAAAAGCAGTAGTATAGATGATTAGCTAACCTCTCCAACATCTGGCCAATGAAAGGAAGTGGAAAGTGATCTTTCCTTGTTGCAGCATTCAGCTTCCTGTAATCTATGCACATCCGATGACCAGTAATTGTCCTTGTAGAGATCAGCTCATTCTTGTCATTCTTCACCACTGTGACTCCGCCCTTCTTAGGAACAACATGTACCGGACTAACCCAATTGCTGTCAGATATTGGATAGATGATCCCAGCATTCAGCAGCTTCATGATCTCCTTCTTGACAACATCTTGCAGATTCGGATTCAGCCTCCTCTGATGCTCAATAGATGTCTTAGCTCCTTCCTCAAGATGAATCCTATGCATACACAAGTCTGGAGAGATTCCTGCAATATCATCAAGAGAATAGCCAAGAGCCTTGCGAAACTTGCGCAGCTTGATTAGCAGTAAAGTGAGCTCTGCATTGTTCAAGGAAGCACTAACAATAACAGGATAAGAAGAGTTCTCACCTAGAAATGCATACCTTAAACCTGCAGGAAGCGGCTTGAGATCAAGCTTTGGAGCTTTTTCAAGACTCCAATCAGAAACCTTTGCAGCTTGTGAAGAAGTACTAACCAATTTCTCTTGTGCAACCAGCTTCTTCACTTGTTCATTAGCATCAAGCAGTTTGACATATCCAGCAGCAATGTCATCTAGATGCTTAGCTTCTTCAGCAGAAGCAACCAATGCTCTCTCTAATGGATCCTCAAGATGCAGCTCCTGGAATATCTCTTCAGCCAGATTAGACAATGTGTCTACATAGAATGTCTGGCCATCAATGGTAGGCCTCTTAACCAGCTTCTCCATGTCAAAGCGCATTTGTAAATCACCAATGTTGAGACCAATCTGACCCTTCTTCACATCAATTATAGCTCCAGCAGTAGCTAAGAATGATCTTCCCAGAATAAGAGGGTCCTTGGGTTCCTCCTCATACTTTAACACTACAAAATCAGTAGGTATCAAGCACTCACCAATCTTAATTGGAACATCTTCAAGAACACCATCTGGTATGCGAACAGACCGATCAGCAAGGATGAGAGTGAGTTTAGTAGGCTGGAAGTCTGTCATTCCCAGGCTGAGTGCTACTGATCTTGGCATGAGGTTGACACTAGAACCAAGATCACACAAAGATCTAGCAAATCTTTCAGTGAAGATAGTACAATCAAGAACAAAGCTCCCTGGATCAGGAAGTTTTTCTGGGATCTTGTTCTGAATGATGGCACTGACTTGGGCTGATATCATCATTACTCCTTGCTCAGCATTAAAATCCTTGGTTACCATCCTCTTGACATATCTTCTAAGCATTGG
>NC_025701.1:34193469-34220999 GCF_000633955.1 Camelina sativa | reverse complement strand
ACAGACCCAGCAGTCTGCGCAACCTGACTTTCCAGCTTCTTGACATGGATGTTCAAAGCTTCAAACTTCCCATTAAGATCAGTGTAGACATTATCCAACTTTCCATTGAAAGTCACTGTCATCTGCTCTTGACCTTGCAAAAGCTGCTCAAGCATAGCTTCCATCTTACTAGTTTCAGCTGACTTAGGAGGTGGAGACTGATATGAGTTGTTGCCATAAGTCCTTGTGAATCCACTGTTTTGTTGCTGCTTCTGATATTCAGGTTTGGGTGTGAAACCAGAAGAGTTGCCCTGAAAGTTACTGCGCTGGCTGTTTCCACTGTAAGGCCTACTACCTTGCTGATTTCCAAACCTCTGCCCCTGATTCCCATAGACATAGTTCACCTCTTCTTCCTCATAATTTCCTTGATCAGGTTCTGGCTCATATGTCTCAACTTCAGCAGCAAAGTGAACAGATTTCTTACCAACAAGAAGATTGTGCACTGAATCCAGCTTAGCATTAACAGAAGCTAACTGGTTTGAATCATATCCTCCATGTAATCTCTTCCTTTCAGCATCTGCCCTCTTAGTACTATTGCTAGCAGCTAAGTTCTCAATCAATAATTCAGCATCCGCTGACAATCTTGTCTTGAAGTTCCCATGACTTGCAGCATCTAAAGCCAACTGATACTCCCATTCACACCCTCTGAAGAAGATACTTAGCAATTGAACTCTTGAGAAACCATGGTGTGGACAATCCCTTTGGTAAGCCTTGAATCTCACCCAAGCTGCTTTGAAAGCTTCATCTGGTCTCTGCTTGAAAGAAGAAAGCTTGATTCTCAACTCATCTGACATTGCATCATCATAGAAGTGGTTGAGGAAGGCCACCTTCACATCTCGCCAGCTTGTCAATGATCCAGCAGGCAGCTGTTTCAACCACTGAGATGCCTCTCCTGCAAGTGAGTAAGGGAAGAGTTTGCAGAAGATGTAATCCTCAGTCACCCCATTAGCCTTGATGCTAGTCACCAGATCCTCAAAATGTTCAATGTGATCCAAGGGCTTCTCATTGGGCAAAGCAGAGAAAGGTCTCTGCCCAACTAGTTGAAAGTACGCAGGTTTCAACTGGAGGAACAATAGCATACCGGTTCTCATACACCAGATCAGCCCGATTGTAGTCAGCAATGGTCCTGATCAGATCCCGGTTGTTCTCCTGTTGTCGGACTAGGTTCTGTACGTGGTTGGCAGCTCCACGCACGTCTGCAAGTTGGCGTCGATCGATGCCACCTGGTTGGTGTCGATCGATGCCAATGTTCGGATCATCATTAATACCAGCTTGCTGATTCACGACAGCCTACTCAATGACAACAGGTTCGGCAATCACATTGCCTTCAGCATCAATCTTTTGGCCTAGCTCATTGCGCAAGTGGCCCTCTTGATCCCTCAAAACACCAGCCTCATCACGCATCAGAATGATCGGATTAACCATCTTTAGAGACTTGGCTGCTTTCCTGTTCTCACGCTCAAGTTTTCCCAACTCTTTGTTCGACAGATTCACAGTAGGACCAGATTTGTTGCTCCTTGTGTGAGGTCTAGAAGGCATGCACCTGAAACACCAAGAGAAGAAAAAACAAAAACGTGTAAGTAGAAAATAAAAAGAAAAATTTAGACGAAATTAAAAACTCAAATCTAATGGTAAATCAGAGAATCCCCGGCAACGGCGCAAAAATTTGATAAGCTCAAATTAATCCCTAGAGCTACTCTCTCAAACAAGAGATCAGTTGCAGTACTTAGGGGTCGAATCCACAGAGACTCAAGATAAAACACAATAGATTGTAGAGTTTTGTTATTATGCTAAACAAGTTAATTTGAATTAAAATAAAAGCAATGCAAATATTTAAATTAAAGTGTTGTAAATTCAGAAATCAAAAGAGTTAAGCCTAGGGAATTTCTCAGGAAATTATGAATTATTAAATCAGATAAATTAATTAAGGTTCAAGCAATAAAGATCAGATCTAGAACTCTAAACTCTTGGTAAAATAATCAGTTCTCACTGCAATTATATTCTAAATTTAAAACCAGAAAATCCAAATCTCTTTGTAAAATTCTAAGTAATAAATCAGCTTTAAAAACAGGTTTAGATAAGTTCACAGAATTATTAATTCAAAATCTCTTTGTAATAAACAATTCTGCTCATCAATGGTTTAATCAGGAAAACAATTATATTCTCATATCAATTTATTTCCCTAAGATAACAATTCTAGGTGATCAATCAAGAATTATTGTGAAGAACAACCAAAGATGAAGATCATAAAAGATTAAGAACCCTAAAAATCTCAGATCTAATAAATCATAAAAACCCTATGAAAAACCCTAAACCTAACAGGCAAATTACTCAGACATGTTAAATAAAGCACAAATCATAATTCTGATTAACATGAATAGATATTAAAAGTAAAAGAGGGAGTTCAAAAAATCTTCTCTCTACAAAGAATTCAGATCTATCTCTCCCAAAAGCTCTCAATATCTTTTCTCTCAAAAACTGCTAGAAGATAACTTAAGGGTTTCTAAAACCTAAAAACAATATATATACATCCTCAAATACGTCCAGGGGTTTATGTTGCAATTAAAGAAGATTTTGGGCAAATTTGTAAAACTTCCAATTTCTTGTTCTCTCGTCGGGTAAGCATAAGCGCCGATCGATGCTCCTTAAGTGGTGTCGATCGATGCTTGGTCTATGATCCGACTCCAACTTGATTTCCTTCGGTAAATGCTCCAAAATGATCCAAATTGTTCCATATTGCTCCATCTGTGCCAAAATCCTAGATAACCTGTAAAGACTCAAAACAAACTAGAAACAAACCAAAAGACTCAAAAAGCACACTTATATCATGGTTAAAAACCGTAAAAACCATGATATATCATCTTTTAGAAGAATTGTTTGTTATTGATGTTGATGGTGAAGATGAATTAAAAGTATATGTATTATATATATATATATATACTACCTGATGTGGGAATTTAAAGTTTTGTAAATTAAATTAAATTTAACAAAAATTTATTACAATTTGTTGTACGTTATTTATAAGTTTTATTTTTGCTATAATATACTAATTTATATCCATTTACAAATCTTTTGTTTATGTTAACCATTAAAAACATATTTTTACATCTAAATATAATGAATGTTACAAATATATTCTTTACCACCATCTAGAAAATGTTTGTATGAATACATTAAGTTAACTATTATATGTACTTTTACTTTCACTTTTGCGTAGTTTTTTTAATCTAAAATTATTGGTTCAAAATACATTTCGAAAAAAATATATTACATAGTATACTAATTAATGATGTATCATCACAATAGTGTATGACCAACCATGGAAAGAACCTTCGTTCCGCCCTCCTCCCTTATGGAGAGAACCTTGCGTCTAACCTCCTCCACCATGGAGAGAACCTTGGTTCCACCTTTCTCCCTTGGGGAGATAACCTTGCGTCTAACCTCCTCCACCATGGAGAGAACCTTGGTTCCACCTTTCTCCCTTGGGGAGATAACCTTGCGTCTAACCTCCTCTACCATAGAGAAAACCTCGGCTCTGCCCTCCTCATGGTGAGAACATGTACACGTCTTTTAGCTATCTCAAAATGGCTTGCTCCGACTACCAATGAAACTAAAGACCTTTTTTTAATGTCACAAAATCTTTTGATAGTAACTAATGTTAAATTTTTCAATGTATTTGTGGAAGTGTCTTCGACACACCATGATGTATCCTTTGTCTCTGGAATGCCTTGACTGCCACCTTGCCCCCACGTCCGCTCCCAGTCCATGGTCCCATCTTCCTCAGTAGGCCCCACGTCTACTCATGGCCTATCCATATCCGATGGCCAGTTTATTATGTCTGAGAGGCTTTAAATAATAAATATTTGTTTACCGACCCTACAAATAATCATATGATCTTTCCTTGTGTTTTGTTCGCACTCTCACAGTTCCGACAATCACTTCCCGAAAGATCACCCATCCTGAAACTATTCCAGCTCAACTTAACTTTGGAGTTCTCTCATGACCATTGATCAAAAAGATAAAAGCACTTTGGTGACATAGGTGGTCAAATCAATTCTTTTTAAAATATTCATAAACCAGGGTGTCACAGTCTCTGAACTCCTATAGATCTATTAACAATAATTTATGTTTTTGCAGTCTATCTATCTATGTTTGCAAAAAAAAATTTATGACCAACCAATCAAAAAAATTAGAAGAAAATTAATCTGACATAAATAAAGAAATAATAGAAAATTATAAGCACGATAATATATGAATCCCAAATAATTCAAAGCTGAAAAGATAAATTAAATAAAACAATCTAAAAATACTACATTAAATTTTAAAATACAGTATTAGAAAAAGACACATATATTAATCTTTTTTTGGGTCAAATACTAATCTTACATATTCCAAACTGAAAAAGAAAAAGTAGGAGAAAATTTTGGTTTAAAAAAATAAGACAAATTTTACCTTTCCATTAAAAAGTTTTACCAATAGAAAAAAGTTGAAAGCAATATTTTTAAATAAACTATTTTGCTAGATGAAAAATATGAGACGATCTATGCTTATAGTGAAATGAATATTTACAAAATTTAGAATTAATAATTAACTATCTATTTTTTTTTCTATTCTTTGTAAAATTAATAATTTAAAATTTAAAATAGGTAAATAATGTTATAGTTTCAAATTTTATGAAATATATATATATATATATATATATATATATATATATATATATATATATAATCTTCTTATAATTATTATTAAAAAAAATTCTGCAATTTTTGTAATTTTTTTGTAATCATTTTTTTACATTATTAATATTGTTTTACATAAAATATTTGTTTTTTTTGTTGTAATCTCAAATCTCTCATATTAAACATTAACTTTTACACATGTCAAAATTTCAGATTGATATAAATTTGACACATGTCAAAATTTTATTAATGGCTAACTTTCAAAACCCAACTTTATATAATAAAATATATATATTAATATATATACTGTATATGCATGGTTTTCATATATATAGAGACTCCTGCCTTTAACAACTTCGTCATGGATAAAGTTTTTAACTTCATTTAATTGTACATGTTGCGTCTAATTAATGTTTTAGTTGTACATGTTGCGTATTTACAGAAGATAATCTTTCAGTGAACAAAAAATAAATTGCTTGCTACTCTAGATATATCGATAGAATTATTTACCAAAAGATACTAGGCACTATACTTTCCAGTCTCCAGGTAACTGCAGATTTGTTATAAGACTTAGTTATTATTGGACATTATAATACAAATGGTAGTGAATAATAATATTTTGACCTAATGATCTTTTTAACTTAATGATTTCCATTTATGAAATCGAAACCTCGATTCTCTTCTATTAAAAGAAAAAAAAACTTCCACCATAGACGGTTCTGTATGACATGCATATTACAACTTCTAATCTTAATAAACTAGTTTCATGTTATTTGTTATTAAAGGTTTGGGTTTAGTATCTAGCGGCCTCCACACCAACCTTTTTTTTTTTTTTTTGTTAAGCAGTACCTGCATTATGTGCAGAGGCACACATTTGACGTCCCAAAAAATCTGTATTTACATTTGATTTTTTAGAGATAAAGAGAAATAATTTTTTTTTAACTTTGTTGATATTGAGTACGCCGAGAAAGTTGGTCAATCCGAAAGAGAAGACATCATTTTCGCTAAGTCTGATCAGTCTGTGAAAAAGCCACATTTTTATAGTCATGTCAGATCATGCACCGCATAACCCAATGAAAACTTCTACTTCAGCATGTAATGGATAAAGACTACGTCGAAAATTGATGGTTCCCATAGTCGGCGACGAATCTTGAAAAAACGTACAAAACCATTTTGCACATGCGAACTGTTCTCCCACTTTCCAAGAGTCATCTATAAAACAACGATATCCCGAAAAAATAATGGGAAGAGGAGTTGTGGCCACCCACAACTGAGGGGTGGGGACAACCAGGGTGAGGGTAGATCCTTATTCTCACCTTCTACCTGAGCCTGATGCCATGTCGTCGCCTCGCCTGCCACTAGTCGGACAACCTTATCAGGCCGCTCGAACTCATTTTTGAAAATCTTTGCATTCCTTGCTTTCGAGATATACTACATATATAAGCTAAAGAAACGCCGAAACCTAGGAACTTGGATTTGGAGGATCCAAAAACTAATCCATGTTTCCGTACATGAACTCCGTCGAAAAGGAGTTTGGCCCAACTGGTACCTGTTATTCGACCGAAGCTAACAAATCCAGACCGAACCCCTATTACCACCATCATATCTTACCTGATACACTCTTTGCTTAATTATGCATGTTAATTGTTAAATGAAAATAGAAAGGGTTAATTGATTATAAGATGTTTAATTAGATCTTAATTTATATAGATTTATTAGTTTTCCTCAGATCGTGTCAAAGGTTGCATGTCTTTAGTTAGGCTTGCATGTTAGCTTCCTCGTTGTCTTTAATTCTTTATTAATCAATCAATCCACACACTACTCTTTTCGCATTTGCTATGCAAAGATTGCAAACTATATATCTATATACACTAACACACACACACACACACACACACACACATCGACCGCTTATATATATTTTCCGTTATTTGTTCCTATAGCTTGACTCGATCGATTTAATTTGTGACCAAGAAAAAAAAGTGGTGAAACATTTGTGGCATGACAGTTGATATCGTATAACGGTATAAGACTACTAGTATAAGTTAAACTGTTAAAGCAACTTTCGCCAAAATATCTTTCAGTTTAATTTCTCATTTCTTTTATTTCTCTCTCTCTCTCTCTCTCTCTCTCTCTCTCTCTCTCTCTNTCTCTCTCTCTCTCTCTCTCTCTCTCTCCCTAAGTTATTGGTGACCACATCTTAAAGCTTACCTAAAATGTTATTGTTATTTTCTTACAGAAGAAAAAAAAGAGAGGAAGAGTTTGTATTTCAACTTGTTGTGTCACCTCAGTATTTGCTTATTTCCTTGCATAAACGTTTGATTACCCTCTCTTTTACGATTACTTTAAATTATGTTCCCAGTGTTCGCAAATGTGAATTATATTTTAGCAAAGAAAAATAATATGAAAACGAGACCATTTGTATATATGAGTGTAAATATATATATATATATATATTATATATATACAAGCGAAGATGTCACATACTCCATATTTTTAAAATTTATCCTTTTGGATCGAGGCCGAGAGAGGCAAAAAGAGATTTGACCGTGAGTAAGTAAAATTGAAGCGCCGATAGAAAGAGAGTCAAAGATTGTGTGGGAGTAATGATGTAAAAGAAGCGAACAACGTCTTTAATCCATATGTAAAAGGGACTAAAGAAGCCTCCCAACACTAAAGCCAAAGTCGACTTAGATGCTGCTTTTTCATTACCTCATTTAAAAAAAAAAAAAAAAAATCACAAGAACCAATAACAACAACATAAAATATTACAACAAACTGTCAAACCGAACAAAAAAGAAAAGAAAAAAGACGAGAGTGTTTAGGTGTCGCCAGATAGATTTGGTTTGAGAAGAGTTATAGGGTCCCCTAAACATTATAAAAATTTTCATTTTTGGTTTAAAGAAAGTTAACTAAATTATAGGGTCCCCTAAACATTGTAAAAGATTGAATGGGACTTCACATCATGACATACGTTACCCTCACCGGGATTATAAACGCCGAAACGCGTAACTTGTATACATACATACATGAATGCATATATATGTTAGATCTTGTAAAATGGGACCTTCTCGCTAACCTTTTTCCGTCTCTCCTTCTAGGGTTTTCACACTTGCAGCAGAATCTTCAAAAGCTAGAGTTCAATTTTTATTTTTAAATGTATTAGTTCAAAAATAAATGTGATGAGTATTATGACAAACACTGACCAAAAAGCAAACCCAAAGTAAGACAAAATATTAGTCTCAGAAGATGCCAATCCCATGGCATACTTTTATACATTCCCATATCATATCTCCTGCGGTGTGGTCTCTTCATATTTTCAATTATATATAGTCTCCTTCATATACCGTACGAACACCCCTCCTACCCTCTATAATATCTCTCATCTCTTTCTCTCTCACTTTCTTCTACCGCATCTAGCTACTCTGAATGGCGCCCATGAGTTTGCCTCCAGGATTCAGGTTTCATCCCACAGATGAAGAGCTAGTTGCGTACTATCTCGATAGGAAGGTTAACGGCCGAGCCATTGAGCTCGAGATCATCCCAGAAGTTGATCTCTATAAATGCGAACCATGGGACTTGCCTGGTACGATCCAACTCTCTTTCCCTCTCTATCTAACATATATATATATACTGTCCAGCTTATTTTTATCATCTAACGTTATAATTACACATTCACTTGGACATGATGCATTCATACATATATTACACCGATGATGGTTTTTTGAATCGAAGTAACCATATTTAATCTTATAATATGCGTAACAGAAAAGTCATTTTTGCCGGGGAACGACATGGAATGGTACTTTTATAGCACAAGGGATAAGAAGTATCCCAATGGGTCAAGGACAAACCGTGCCACCCGAGCGGGTTATTGGAAGGCCACAGGGAAAGACCGTACAGTAGAATCAAAGAAGATAAAGATGGGAATGAAGAAGACCCTGGTTTATTATAGAGGAAGGGCTCCTCATGGACTTCGTACTAATTGGGTGATGCATGAATATCGTCTCACCAACGCTCCTTCCTCCTCCTTGAAGGTAAATTATTTCCCATGCGCACAAGCTTCATTATTAAGATATAAATCTATTCGTTTTCTGATAATGATAACCTTAAACAGGAGTCGTATGCATTGTGCCGAGTGTTTAAGAAGAACATACAAATTCCAAAGAGAAAAGGAGAAGAAGAAGACGCAGAAGAAGAGAGCACTAGTATAGGAAAATATGAGGAAGAAGAGAAGGAGAAGAAGTGGAGAAAATTTGATGGTAATATTGAAGATGAGAGCTTGAAAAGAGCATCCGCGGAGACATCTTCATCAGAGCTCACTCAAGGGGTCCTTGTAGACGAAGCAAACAGCTCATCTATTTTTGCACTTCATTTCTCATCTTCTCTTCTCGACGATCATGGTAATCTTTTCTCAAACTATACTCATCAGCATCAGCTTCCATACCATCCCCCTCTTCAACTCCAAGACTTCCCTCAGCTTTCTATGAACGAAGCAGATATTATGTCGACAATCCAACAAGACTTTCAATGCAGAGACTCTATGAACGGGACGCTTGACGAAATCTTTTTTTCTTCTGCCACTTTCCCCGCTTCCCTTTGAAATATTAATCCATATTTTATTTCTTGACTTACATAATTACAGCAACTATGGTCATTTATATATAGTTACTTTTTAGCTTCTAAATTGGTTGGCTGATGATTTGTGTAGTTGTTTTTTCTACACAAAAAAAGAGAAAAATTTAATTTGGATTGTTTTTTTTGTTTTTCTTAATTATGGATGTGTATGGTACTTACTAGTTTACTACTTACTTACAGCTGGTTGGTCACGGAAAAGTGAAAACATATATCTGTATAACATATGTTATCGAAATCATTCATCGGCCGGGTTGCATCTATATATATAAAGTTAGCTTTTCTCATTTCTGGTGCAGCCACCTCAGCTGCCACGTCATCACTTCTTCTTTAATTTTATGGGCCTTACAGATTTTAATAAGTCNATTTTCATTTTTGGTTTAAAGAAAGTTAACTAAATTATAGGGTCCCCTAAACATTGTAAAAGATTGAATGGGACTTCACATCATGACATACGTTACCCTCACCGGGATTATAAACGCCGAAACGCGTAACTTGTATACATACATACATGAATGCATATATATGTTAGATCTTGTAAAATGGGACCTTCTCGCTAACCTTTTTCCGTCTCTCCTTCTAGGGTTTTCACACTTGCAGCAGANATCAGAAGGACAAAGATCTCATCCCTTCATTTTCTTGGGAATCAAAGAAGCGTAAGAAAAAAAAAATCTCAGATGCAAAGCCNATTTTTAAATGTATTAGTTCAAAAATAAATGTGATGAGTATTATGACAAACACTGACCAAAAAGCAAACCCAAAGTAAGACAAAATATTAGTCTCAGAAGATGCCAATCCCATGGCATACTTTTATACATTCCCATATCATATCTCCTGCGGTGTGGTCTCTTCATATTTTCAATTATATATAGTCTCCTTCATATACCGTACGAACACCCCTCCTACCCTCTATAATATCTCTCATCTCTTTCTCTCTCACTTTCTTCTACCGCATCTAGCTACTCTGAATGGCGCCCATGAGTTTGCCTCCAGGATTCAGGTTTCATCCCACAGATGAAGAGCTAGTTGCGTACTATCTCGATAGGAAGGTCAACGGCCGAGCCATTGAGCTCGAGATCATCCCAGAAGTTGATCTCTATAAATGCGAACCATGGGACTTGCCTGGTACGATCCAACTCTCTTTCCCTCTCTATCTAACATATATATATATACTGTCCAGCTTATTTTTATCATCTAACGTTATAATTACACATTCACTTGGACATGATGCATTCATACATATATTACACCGATGATGGTTTTTTGAATCGAAGTAACCATATTTAATCTTATAATATGCGTAACAGAAAAGTCATTTTTGCCGGGGAACGACATGGAATGGTACTTTTATAGCACAAGGGATAAGAAGTATCCCAATGGGTCAAGGACAAACCGTGCCACCCGAGCGGGTTATTGGAAGGCCACAGGGAAAGACCGTACAGTAGAATCAAAGAAGATAAAGATGGGAATGAAGAAGACCCTGGTTTATTATAGAGGAAGGGCTCCTCATGGACTTCGTACTAATTGGGTGATGCATGAATATCGTCTCACCAACGCTCCTTCCTCCTCCTTGAAGGTAAATTATTTCCCATGCGCACAAGCTTCATTATTAAGATATAAATCTATTCGTTTTCTGATAATGATAACCTTAAACAGGAGTCGTATGCATTGTGCCGAGTGTTTAAGAAGAACATACAAATTCCAAAGAGAAAAGGAGAAGAAGAAGACGCAGAAGAAGAGAGCACTAGTATAGGAAAATATGAGGAAGAAGAGAAGGAGAAGAAGTGGAGAAAATTTGATGGTAATATTGAAGATGAGAGCTTGAAAAGAGCATCCGCGGAGACATCTTCATCAGAGCTCACTCAAGGGGTCCTTGTAGACGAAGCAAACAGCTCATCTATTTTTGCACTTCATTTCTCATCTTCTCTTCTCGACGATCATGGTAATCTTTTCTCAAACTATACTCATCAGCATCAGCTTCCATACCATCCCCCTCTTCAACTCCAAGACTTCCCTCAGCTTTCTATGAACGAAGCAGATATTATGTCGACAATCCAACAAGACTTTCAATGCAGAGACTCTATGAACGGGACGCTTGACGAAATCTTTTTTTCTTCTGCCACTTTCCCCGCTTCCCTTTGAAATATTAATCCATATTTTATTTCTTGACTTACATAATTACAGCAACTATGGTCATTTATATATAGTTACTTTTTAGCTTCTAAATTGGTTGGCTGATGATTTGTGTAGTTGTTTTTTCTACACAAAAAAAGAGAAAAATTTAATTTGGATTGTTTTTTTTGTTTTTCTTAATTATGGATGTGTATGGTACTTACTAGTTTACTACTTACTTACAGCTGGTTGGTCACGGAAAAGTGAAAACATATATCTGTATAACATATGTTATCGAAATCATTCATCGGCCGGGTTGCATCTATATATATAAAGTTAGCTTTTCTCATTTCTGGTGCAGCCACCTCAGCTGCCACGTCATCACTTCTTCTTTAATTTTATGGGCCTTACAGATTTTAATAAGTCCTTTAAACAATCATACACATGACAAACTGATCAACTAAATTTCATCTAAAATCTGTAGGCTCAACACTATTTCATTCAAAGTCTCTAGACCCATCACTATTTTTAAATCCTATGAATTCAATTTTTTATTTTAAAATAAATTTAAAATATTTATTTAGTGCATATTTTTTATTAATTATAATTAACCGAAAGTTTAAATAAAAATAATTATGTAAAATAAATTAAATGTTAAAATAAGAAAACAATACTATAATTTTTCATTAGTGGTAATAATATAGTTAAAGATTTCTTTTAAACTGATCATAATTTAAAATTTCAAATATCAAAACAAGGCAACCCAACACTACAAGAAAACATGGTAAAATCCTACCAAATTTCCTACCAAAACTTTGGTAAAAAAAATTTCCTACAAAAAACTTACGATTATTCTACAAAAAACATTTGTCGTAGGAAATTGGTCGGAAATTTCCTACGAAATATATTGTAAAAAAGTTGTAAAAAATTTGCTACAAAATTTCTCCAAAACATAAAATCGTAGGAAAATTCATAGGAAACTAGAAGTAACTAAATAGGAAACGAAGCCTAAGGAATTTGGTAGGAAAATTTCTTTCTAATTTCCTACGAAAATTGCACCGAAGCAATTTCGTAGGAAACTCGTAGAAAACATTTCCTTCCAAATTCCTTCGAAATTTATTTCCTACCAATTGAATGAATGTTTTCCACCAATTTTCTACCAAATGTTTTATGTTTAGGGAACAAATAAATAACAATTAATACTGCCAAAAAAAAAGAGACGGTGAGATAAAAAAAAAATCAGAAGGACAAAGATCTCATCCCTTCGTTTTCTTGGGAATCAAAGAAGCGTAAGAAAAAAAAAATCTCAGATGCAAAGCCATCACAATAGAAGCAGAAGCACAGGCTCAGCTTCACGCCTTCACCACTCTTCTTCTTCGTCTTCGCTGCCGTCCCTATTCCAATCTACTTTTCTGGTTTACTCGGCGAGATCTCTTCGTTTCAGTTATGGTGCGTTCCTCTTCCTCGATTTTGTTTTTCATATCATTGTTTTCTGTTTGTCTTGAGGTTTGATGATGATGAGATGATTCACCAATTCTGTTTTTGCATATCTCAATTCCATCTTAGCTTCCCGTCACCTTCCTCCTCTTATATTTCAGATCTAACTTTTTTTTTTCCAGATCTCGCCGTCATTAACACACGCCCGTGCTTAGAAAGTAATTCTTATGATTCAACGAAGAAAAGCAGAAAGAGAGAAGATTTTTGGTGATGGAAGGAGAGTACCGGAGATGGTGGTGGAGGAGAACGGCGGAGGAGAACGGCGGAGATAATTTTAATTGTTTTTGGTTTATTTTGTTGTAAAGAAAAAAGAATTGTAAATCTATTAATTAATTTAATAAAAATCTTTAATTAATAATTATTTCTTTTATAAAAGTTTATTTAATTTCGAAATTAATGAATTAATTATAAGTTTTAATATTTTAGTAGGAAAATGGTAAGAGGTATGTGGTAGGAAAATAGTAAAAACTTGTTTGCTACAAACACTTTGGTAGGAAAATAGTTAAAATATTTATTTCTATTTTCCTTCAAAATTCTTATGAAAATGTTTTCGGAAAAAATTAGTAGGAAATTTCCTTCGAATTTCTTTTCAAAACCGATTTCCTACAGGCGTTTACCTCTACTATATTTCGAAGGAAATTAGTAGAAAACAAGTGTTTTCTCCATTTTCCTTCCAAATATACTGTAGGAATATGAATGTTTTCTTGTAGTGCAAGCAACACTTTAAAAGAATCAAGGAAATACAACTAGAAATCAATTAAAATAACTTGGCAGCACTTCACAAATCCATCACCAAAGACAAAGACACAAAGAGATGAACACACGTTTAATAAACTAAAAAGATTCAGATATATGAATGCCACAATCAGATAACCGTAACACAAAATTATATGAAAAAGACAACCGAAGAAACAAAAAAAAAAACAACCCAGACTTTATAAAATTACAGCAAGATAAACAAGAAATTTAATTTTCCCCAAAACACAACTCACATCAAATCGAAAAAAATCACTCACAAGACAAACGGGAAAAAAAAATTACAACCAATAACACAAAACAACTCACAACTTAATTAGGAAACCTAAAGAAGACAACATATTTTCATATAAACAAATTTACAACCCAATTGACATTCACCTTTAACAAAATCAACAGGGGATAACCAAATATCCCCAACAGATGCGAAGCGAGCAAGGAATCAACCAAAAACTCCCAAAAAAATAAAAAATTAAGGGAAAACGATTACGATAGGAATAACTGAAAAAATGATTACGAGCATCAAAGACATAAGTTCAATCCTCAAACAGATCTCTATATTGGAAAATTACTCTTCTCTTATACTTTCACGAGGACATCAGATTTTGAAAAAGAACAAATCAATTTCAACTCAATAACATACAAATAATGGCCCAATAAACCCACAAATTATAAGCCTTACAGAGAAATTGGACCCGAATGAAACAAACAAAAATAGCCTAGAAAAGAGGAATGTAAGTTATTGATTTTATTTATTTTTCTTAATAAAATCCACAATAGTTTTCACTCCAAACACTAAAACATTGACAAAAAAATTACTCCAACAGTTTACAAAATACATATGAAAATATTACATAACAATCCAACCACAAAACGAAAAATTAATAAATTAATGACCTCTAACAGCTACAGTAAAACAATGACCTCTAACAACTACAGCAAAACAACAACTTCAACTAAATAATGTTAACTTCTAATAATAACTTTTAAAAAAGCATTTTAAACACACAAGATGATCTCTATTTTTCCTTTAAAAACAGTAAACTAAATTATACTTACTGCAAAACATATTTTTATTAAAATATCCAACAAAACAACATAAGCAACCACAATTAAATAAAAAACAAACGTAAAGATGAATTTACAAAAACCAACAAAAATATACACAACAAAACTCGGAATACACCTTAATCTAACTACCGCGCGTAGCGCGGATCGATTGCTAGTATGTATATATAATCCAGTGTTTAAAGCTTAAAATATGGCACGGAGATTACCTTACAAGTCATATTACATAAGATTACTATATTTTGTTATCAAGATAATTTATGTTGTCACACTTTAGAGTCTTAGACTGTAAATACATTAAAACCTATATAAATTAATACTCTATTAATAAATAAACACTATATATTCAAAAAAAAAATATTTTGGTTTGGGCACCCAATCTAGTAATTTTCTTTTAATTAATGTTTGATTAAAAAAAGATTAATAATTTTTAATGTTTTGAGTCATACCAATATAAAAAATAACAAAATTTGATAGTACAATAAGTTAATAATTTTTTTTGAAATCTCCATGTAAAATATGGTTCCAATAATATCATAAATTAATAATCATGTAAATTTACATATATATATATATATATATTTATATGTTGATATAATAATGTATGCTTCTCCTAAATCTTATATCTATAAAACAATTGTTATGTTGTATTTTCAAACTATAATGATATAAAATATTTAATAACATGTCATAAAAATAGCTAATTTTTTTTAAAGTTTTCAATTTGTAGATATCCATCATTTACAATTTGATGATTTGATAGTCTATTAAAATACGATAACTGATATTACTATTCATAAATTTGAATCTTTATGTATGTTATGTTTATAAGTGAATTTGTCTATAGTATTTGTAGTTTATTATCAATAATATTTTCTAAATATTACAAATTTAATTACAAAATCATAAAATTTACAACATCCGAAAGTCTAATCTTATATTGCTAAAATTGTGTCAAATCATAATTTTTAGATTTTAAACTATTAAAAATATATCTATAAATTAATAATTCTTAATTTACTAGTATAAAATAATAATTATTAGTTTATACATAAGTTAATGGGGCATTCTCAAAAATACCCCTTTTTTCAATTCCTTTTTTAAAAATACCCTTCCATGTTGACCATTTTTAAAACTACCCTTCTTTTTAAACAAAATGACCAAATTACCCTTTCTTTAAATGACAACAAGAATGTACAGTCACCAAAATCAAAAAAAATTTTCCCGCCAAAAATAAAAAATTTTCCTGCCAAAATCAAAAAATTTTCCCGTCAAAAAAAAAAAAATTTCCCGCCAAAATCGAAAAATTTTCCCGCTAAAAAAATTAAAATTTATACCTTATAAAAACATTGTAAATCCTTTTAAACACCTTGTAAAAGTGTTTACAAGGTGTTTAAAAACCTTTTAAAAGCGTTTTCAAGGTGTTTAAAAACCTTTTAAAAGCGTTTACAAGGTGTTTAAAAACCTTTTAAAAACCTTATAAAAACATTTTAAAAGCATTTACAAGGTGTTTAAAAACTTTTTTAAAAACATTTTGTAAACCTTTTAAAAACCTTGTAAAAGCGTTTACGAGATGTTTAAAAAACCTTTTAAAAACCTATTAAAACCTTTTAAAACTCTTTTAAAAATCTTGTAAAAGCGTTTAAAAGGTGTTTATAAGGTTTTTATAAGGTTTCTTCTACCTTATAAAACCTTTTAAAAACCTTGTAAATTTTTTTTGGCGGGAAAATTTTTGGCAGGAAATTTTTTTGTCGAAAATTTTATCAAAATGTTTTGGACAAAAAAATTTTTGGCGGGAAAATTTTTTCGAAATTTTTTGGCGGGAAAATATGTCGGAAATTTTTTGGCGGGAAAATTTTGTTTTTCTTTTTATTGAATAAAATATTTTTCATTTAAGGGTAAAATGGTCATTAAAAATTAAAGGAGGGCAAAAATAAAAATTGCCAGAAAAGAGGGTATTTTTGAAAAGGGGTATATCAAAAGGGGTATTTTTAACAAATTCTCTAAGTTAATACCACTATGAATTAATAAAATAATTTGGTCTCAAGATTATAAATTTGTAGAGGTTTTACCGTAGTTGTCTCAAGATGGATGAGTGGAAAATATTAAGGGAATTTAACCAAATGTGTTATATTTCTAAAAAAACTTTCCAAATATGTAATATTAGTTTTAGATTTTCAAAAGTGCCAAGTATTTATGGCATAAATTGTTGTCTACCAGAATTAAAATTGTCCATGAAAATTAAAGTTGTCCATCAAATGCCAAAAATATGGTCCAACCAGATTAATTACGTCTTTTTCATAAGCGGTTATACCATGGCTACGGCGGATCCGAAAAGAATTCCTGCAATTCTCTTACATCTTTCTATTTTAGAGGTGAGAATAGAGGTAGGTGGGAGTAAAACTCACTCCAATAGTGGGCTTCAATTAAGGGTGATAATGGGCTTCAAAAGTCAACAGAAGTAGATCAAGCCCACAAAATGTGGGCCTTTCATCCAAAGGGAAAAAAAGACGTTACCTGCTGCTTCAGGAGAGGGACGAATCTTGGTCTTCCTCCCCCACCCTTCTTCTTCCTCCCTCTTGATTTTTGTACCCCTCCCGATTTCTCGCTGTCAGATTCACCCTTTTTCCAATCTCGCGCTCCCTAGATTCCGGAATAATCCGCACAAGGCTTGGCTTAATAATCGTCCGCCATGAGTTCCAATACGGCGTCGTCTAGCGCGGGGGCAGCCGGATCGGGAGATTCTTCCGCCGCCAGGAAGAATTCGAAGCGACCCAAGTGTAGCTATCCTATTCCCTTCTTTCAATCTTTTTCCAATTATTCATTTGGCTTATCGTTGACTCTTGTGTCCTAATTGGATCAAATTCTCCTCGCTGGTTCAATCGTATAATATGTCGTCACTTTTAAGTTGATTGTTTATTTTGATCGATGGTTTAAATTTTAAACAACGATCCTTGAAAGAGACATTCTTCAATCGCTATTCTCTTCTTTTTTTTGTTCAATTAGGGAAATTTTTTTGTCCTTTTAATTATTATTTGAGATGATGATTAGGCAACCAGCCATGGCTAAAAAGGTTGGCAAATATCTTTTGCAGATTCCAAATTCACACAGCAGGAGCTTCCAGCTTGCAAGCCCATTCTCACCCCTGGTTGGGTTAGATTTCTTTGTAATCTCTATTGGATGTTTCAAACACACTTCTGATTTCCTGTATAAGCGCCTCAACTAGGGCTCCTTTTCTTACATCTCTCCGCAGGTCATTTCGACATTTTTGATAGTCAGTGTTATCTTTATTCCCCTTGGTGTTATCTCCCTTTTCGCTTCTCAGGATGTAAGTGTTACTGTCTTACACATTGCTACTACTCCTCATATTCTCTTTCATATCTCACGTTTTTTTTTTACATCTCCCATGTGTAGGTTGTGGAGATCGTTGATCGGTATGATACTGAGTGCATTCCGACACCTGCTAGGACTAACAAGATTGCATATATTCAAGGAGGTGGAGATAAAGTCTGCACCCGAGAACTTAAAGTGGGTTTCTCTTATGCGGCAACGTTTTTTTTTTTTTTTCTTCTTCTTTGAGATTTTTGATAGATTGTTGCATTTGTTGTTTACTTTCTCTCCTTTCTCCTCTCGCATTCTTAGGTGCCAAAGCGTATGAAGCAGCCTGTCTATGTTTATTACCAGCTTGAGAACTTCTACCAGAATCACCGAAGGTATATAACAACATCACCAGTTAGCAACTATGCCCTAGTTTTCGTATTGGTACGGGACTAAGTGTTAGACCTAGAGTGGAAGGTGTGGGTTCTATGTGGATATTATCATTGAGTAGGACTGAACTTTAGATTAGTTAAACTTTTGTAGCTCTAGTTCATCAAATGGTGTTTCTTGAAAACAGGTATGTAAAAAGCCGAAGTGATTCACAGTTGAGAAGTCCAAAATACGAGAATCAAATAAGCGCATGCAAGCCTGAGGATGATGTTGGTGGGCAGCCAATTGTGCCGTGCGGTCTAATTGCTTGGAGTCTTTTTAATGACACCTATGCATTATCAAGAAACAATGTAAGCCTAGCTGTAAACAAAAAAGGCATTGCATGGAACAGTGACAAGGAACACAAGTTTGGGAACAAGGTCTTCCCCAAGAATTTTCAGAAGGGGAATCTCACAGGTGGTGCTACTTTAGATCCAAAAATACCGGTAAACCCTTAAACAAAAAACTGGAGATCAATCCATTTTGCCATTGATATCACATGGATGCTGCTTAGCAAATTGACCGCTGACATCTTTCTCCTCTTTTCATTGTGTGCAGCTTAGTGAACAAGAAGATCTCATCGTGTGGATGAGAACCGCAGCATTGCCAACATTTAGAAAACTTTACGGAAAGATAGAGTCTGACCTCGAGATGGGTGACACCATACNAGGATGATGTTGGTGGGCAGCCAATTGTGCCGTGCGGTCTAATTGCTTGGAGTCTTTTTAATGACACCTATGCATTATCAAGAAACAATGTAAGCCTAGCTGTAAACAAAAAAGGCATTGCATGGAACAGTGACAAGGAACACAAGTTTGGGAACAAGGTCTTCCCCAAGAATTTTCAGAAGGGGAATCTCACAGGTGGTGCTACTTTAGATCCAAAAATACCGGTAAACCCTTAAACAAAAAACTGGAGATCAATCCATTTTGCCATTGATATCACATGGATGCTGCTTAGCAAATTGGCCGCTGACATCTTTCTCCTCTTTTCATTGTGTGCAGCTTAGTGAACAAGAAGATCTCATCGTGTGGATGAGAACCGCAGCATTGCCAACATTTAGAAAACTTTACGGAAAGATAGAGTCTGACCTCGAGATTGGTGACACCATACTTGTTACACTGAAGAACAACTACAACACTTACAGTTTCAATGGGAAGAAGAAGCTTGTTTTGTCAACCACGAGTTGGCTGGGTGGGAAGAACGATTTCCTCGGTATTGCTTACCTGACAGTTGGCGGGATTTGTTTCTTTTTGGCCCTCGCATTTACCATCATGTACCTTGTGAAACCCAGGTACGCACATCCTTCAAATGTAATTGTTGTCTTGTCGGGATGGTGTCCTTCCATTCAAGAGTTGAATTTCTGCTAAACTCTGGTTGTTCAACTATGTGTTATGTATATGCCAATAATAATGATAAAGAGTATCATACAGCCACAATGGGTAATGCTGAGTAATATAACTGTGTACTTCGTTTCAGGCGACTTGGAGATCCATCCTACTTGTCATGGAATAGAAATCCCGGAGGTAGGTAATAATAACAAGCTTGGAGAGAGAGAGAGAGAAACTCTCTAATCTGTGTGTGTAAATCTTATCCATCCATGTATACATATAATGTAATCCTTGCTTGCAAAATAGTTCTTTCGGTGAGAGCCTAAACTCCACATAACACTATGTTGTTGTTTTCCAAACCAGTCAAATATATTACTTTTGTTCCCAAATCTGCCTTCTATAATTTTTCTAATCATACATAGATATAATTTTTCTACGGACAAAAAATTTGAACTTGTTGAAGCCAAACTTTCCAAGTGATCAAAGCACCCGAAGCAGAAGATTGGAGAGATATTGGCCTTGAGGGTAAGATGGGTCGAGTGGGTGGTCAGATGCAGCTCCTGCCTCCCTCACGACTGTGATCTTCCTTCCCGCCATTACTGCAGCGCTTTGAAGAACCCCCAAAAACTTGCCACTCTGTGTCATCGCCCCTGAACATGAGCATGTCATCATAAGACCGCCACTCCTTGTCAATCGCATTGCTAACGAGTTGAGATTTCTGTACATTCCTGCCGCGTTGTGCAAGACCTGGCATCCACATTAATGCAATCTCATTTCTGTAACAACTTTAAGAAACACAAAAAGGTACGCTAAATAAATCTACGCCACCTTTTTCCGCGGAGCTAGCTTAGGAGGGTCTAGGATCACGATGTCCCATGTCTCTTCCCTTGACAGAGCACCCTTCATGAATTCTGTTGAATCTTGTTTAAAAAAAACAACCTTCTCCGGATCCATATCGTTGAGGATTACATTCTCTCTGGCGAGCTCCAAAGCAGGCAAAGATGAATCAATTCCTGAAAGTGTTTTTGATCAGACGATTCACAAGACACTGCAATAAGATGGATGGATCAGGAGGAGGAGGAGGAGGAGAGAAATGAAATGTACCCAGGACACTGGTAGCACCTCCTCTCGCTGCATTTAGTGCAAATCCACCACTATAACAGCAAAGGTCAAGAACTCTTTTACCAGTAGAGATGGTTGAAATGAAGTGACGGTTTTCGCGTTGATCTGTGTAGAACCCGGTCTTCTGTCCCTCTAGCGAAACTGCGTACGAAATTCCGTTTTCCACGACCTGGCATAAGTAAGAACATCACTCAGCTAACACCCATGTAAGGCTTTCATATTGATGAATATAACTGAAGAAGAGAGAAAGACCTGATTAAGGCACCACCCACCGTACCATTGATCTCTGTGGGAGATTAGATGTTTGTGTTTGTTTCAGACTTGAGATATCAAAACCATCTTCTTTAAGAACATCAAGAGACGGTCTCCAGTTTATATGATTAATTCCATCGATTGATCTTAAGCAACTCTCCACTTCATTCCTGTACTTTTCAAGCCAAGCTGCGGAGGATGCTACCACAGCTATGTCTCCAAACACATCCACAATCAATCCAGACAATCTGCAGCAGAGCAGCAAGACAGGTAAGAAACCGACCAATAAAAAAGAAAGTTTGTTGAGATCAGTCAGTAAAATACCTATCTCCTTCACTGTTAACAAGACGATAAGCGTTAGTTTTAGCCGAGGGAAGTCCCAAGCTCTTACGCAACTGAACTGCTTCAGCGATTCTAGTTTGGAGAAGCTTCTCAATGTTCAACGCACAAGAAGGATCTCTACCACAAGCCAAGAAGATCCATCAAAGATTCAGTTTTTGAAAACAAGAAGTGTAGAAAGTTGATTGTATTAGAAACGAAAACCTGGTGGATTCGTGTTGAAGCTGCATAAGGCGAACACAGAACATAGAAACAGAGTTATACAAACCCCAACCGATGGGATTCTCGGTTCCATCAGCGACAATGACAACATCTCCGGTCTGAGGAGGCGGTTTTCCAATGATCCTGTCTACGGCTCCACTGTAGACCATCGGACTTCCGTCTTTGAAGAGCTGTGTCTTGCCCTTTTTAAGAACCACTTTAGCAACACCTGAATTTTTTACAAATTTTTCAAGTTTCAGTTTATGAACGTAAACAGAGATAATAGTTGTTGCAGAAGCTTAAGAGGCAAAGAGAAAGGCTGAGAGAGAGAGAGACCTTGAGGGCGAGAAGAAGCAAACTGGGAAGAAGAGAAAAAGAGAGAGTGACGGAGGCGGGAGGGAAGCTGGAGCACGCCGACGCCGAGCATCACCATTGTCGCGCATTTCCTGGCTGCAGCTTTGGAGTAGATAGGCTTTTTCTACACATAAACCCGCTAATGGGCCACAGGTATTGATATCTGTTTTTGGGCTCACTATTCTCTACTTTCGGCCTCAACAAGAAGACTAACGGATTGTTGCCTCCATTATTCCAATAGTCCCAATGGTCCTAAGTAAAAGAAAAGTAAAAAAGTGCTTTCGGGTCAATTTCACAAAAATAACCTGAAATTAAGAAAGTCGGATTTGGATAAAAAAGATCCGCAGTGTTATAAATGGATTATCGGGTATTCTAAAAAATAAATCATAAATGTAAACATCAATAAATTTTCCCATAAATAAATCATAATAGTTAAGATAATATATATTTTTCTACAATTTAGAAAACTAACAAACATACATAATTAATATTTATTTTAAATTTATTGATATTAAATCAGACTATCAATCAGTAAGATCTCAATCTCTTATATATATAAACTAATTTAATTTTCATTATATATTAGTATATACTTCCGAAATTAGATTCCAATTTAATATAATTCATAAATAATGATAATATAATTAAATAATTATAAAAATCTGAAAAATAAAATTTAAATTATATAACTATACAAAAACGAAAATACTAATGAGAATTAATGAGATGTTTATAATTACATAAATATTGTTTATCAATTTTGTTATCATTCTTAATATGTATAATAAAAATACTAATGATAATTTAAAAAAAGATATGGAAAAATGTTATGAGATTTTTCACATATCTCTATCAATTTTGAGTTTCTAAAAACCGGAAAACGTTTGTAACATTAGCATAATTTATGCAAAATTATTGTTCAATTTGGAAACAACCAATAAATACAGTTTAGCAACCATATATGATTAGATTTCAAAGATTTTCATAACGTGCGAGCTGATTATCTGACGAAAATACCGAGGAAACAACCAATAAATACAGTTTAGCGCGCCAGACAATCAGCTCGCACGTTAGACGTCCTCGGTATTTTCGTCAGAGTGAAGGTGGAGAAGGATGATCTTAGCGCTTGGAAGTCTTCCAACAAATGCGAGAAGGCTGGCCAATCGTCGGGAGCCTGCACCATCGCCACCAGCTCGGAACTATCAGACTCAAAGTTGGAACAATCTATCCCCGCCGCCCGAAGAGACTCCATAGCCCAAATCAAGGCTTCAAACTCCGTATGAAGGGGAGAGGGACTACGACGCAAACTACGGGCTCCCATAAGTACCGTCCTATCATCGTTACCATACCACCAACCCAAGCTTTCCAAAGGATCCGTACCTTTCCAAGAACCATCAACCTGGCAACGAATCGAAGAATCCCTAACCTCCAGAGAAGGCTGGGGAGCCACATAAGTCTCCGGGCTAGACTTGGCCTCCTCCCAATAAAGTTTATCGTTTAACGCCTGATTTAAAATATCAATGGGCTCTGCTTCTATTCCTTGAAACACCTTATTATTCATATCTTTCCAAATTGTCCACAATATCCAAGGCAACCTATAACCAATGCTAGGACCCCCAGAATTTGAAAAAGTCTTGGAATAAAGAAAATCTAGATTCGAATACACGAATCCAAAAGGAAAACCAGTCGAAGACAACTGGACCGGAGATAGCTCCCACACCAAACGCGAACGAACACACTCAAAAAGAGCGTGGTTGATTGTCTCCACCGCTAAACAGCACCGCGGACACGTATCGACGCAACGGACACCCCGGTGACCGAGCCGTTCTTTCACAGGAAGGGACCCAGAAGCCACCTGCCAGAAAAAATGTTGGACCTTTGAGGGAACATCAAGCTTCCAAGCTTGTGCCCGTAAAACTGTGCATGTCGGCCCGTAAACGAGATGCTTATGTAATTCCCGTGCTAACCTATAACCAGATTTCACTGAATACTTGCCCGATTTAGTATAATGCCAAATCAATTTATCCGAAGTCAATGACTTACTGACCGCCAAACTCCGTACAAGCTGAATGTCCGCAGGATCCAAAAACTCCTCCAGAGTAGGCAAATGCCAATCCAAAGTAAGGGGATTAATTAGGTGATTGACCATCAAATTAGGATGGAGAACTCTCCCCCTGCCATTCGCCGGTCTTGGCTGATGATCCGGGATCCACGGGTCTCTCCAAACGGAAATATTATGTCCCGTCCCGACGAGCCACCTCGCCCCTCTTTCTACTAAACCCTTTGTCGAAAAAATACTCCTCCATGCAAAGGATGGGGAATAGGGTTTAGTCGCCAGTAAAGGATGTTTTCTCCTGAAATATCGACCGCGCATCACCCGCGCCATTAGAGAATTTGGGTAGTGAATCAACCTCCAAAACTGCTTAGCCAGCATTGCATCATTAAATTCTTCCAGAGCACGGAATCCCAAACCCCCATCGCATTTATCCTCACAGAGCTTATCCCAAGCTACCCAATGTAGACCTCTGGCCTTATCATTAGACTTCCACCAAAATTTTGAAATAGCACTCGTAAGTTTGGACGTTAACTCCTGAGTTAATTTATAACATGACATGACATGAGTCGGAAGAGCTAACGCAACTGATTTGATCATAATCTCTTTACCCCCTTTTGATAAAATCTTCGCCGACCAGCCATTAACTCGCTCATCTAAACGATCATTAACATAACTAAAAACTTCAGTCTTCGAGCCCTGGAGATTTTCAGGAATGCCCAAATAGGAACCCATTCCACCCTCTCTAGAAATACCAATAACATTTTTAATCCGAGATCTTACATCAGGCGGGACTTTCTTGCCGAACATAATGGACGATTTCTCCAAATTGACCTCCTGGCCCGAGGCTTTCCCATAATTACCTATAATATCCATGACCACTCTACATTCAGATTCCTCTGCCTTACAAAAGAACAGACTATCATCCGCAAACAAAAGATGTGAAATCGAGGGACAAGCCAGAGCAATAGAAATTCCCGTAAGTTTCTTTTCTCGTTCTGCCTTTTTAATATTTGCTATTAAAACCTCTGTACAAAGAATAAACAGATAGGGAGAAAGAGGATCACCCTGACGTAAACCCCGCTTTGGTAAAATAGATCCCCGAGGTTGACCATTAAGAAGAACTTGATACGAAACCGAAGAAACACACCACATAATCCAAGTAATCCACCGCCTATCAAAACCTAATTTAACCATCACCGCTTCCAAAAAATCCCATTCAACCCGGTCATACGCTTTACTCATATCCGTTTTGAATGCCAGAAACTCCGACTTACAGCGTGGATTAGTATTTAACCCGTGAAACATTTCCTGTGCAACTAGGATATTATCAGTAATCAACCTGCCCGACACAAATGCCGATTNTGAACCCTGGAGATTTTCAGGAATGCCCAAATAGGAACCCATTCCACCCTCTCTAGAAATACCAATAACATTTTTAATCCGAGATCTTACATCAGGCGGGACTTTCTTGCCGAACATAATGGACGATTTCTCCAAATTGACCTCCTGGCCCGAGGCTTTCCCATAATTACCTATAATATCCATGACCACTCTACATTCAGATTCCTCTGCCTTACAAAAGAACAGACTATCATCCGCAAACAAAAGATGTGAAATCGAGGGACAAGCCAGAGCAATAGAAATTCCCGTAAGTTTCTTTTCTCGTTCTGCCTTTTTAATATTTGCTATTAAAACCTCTGTACAAAGAATAAACAGATAGGGAGAAAGAGGATCACCCTGACGTAAACCCCGCTTTGGTAAAATAGATCCCCGAGGTTGACCATTAAGAAGAACTTGATACGAAACCGAAGAAACACACCACATAATCCAAGTAATCCACCGCCTATCAAAACCTAATTTAACCATCACCGCTTCCAAAAAATCCCATTCAACCCGGTCATACGCTTTACTCATATCCGTTTTGAATGCCAGAAACTCCGACTTACAGCGTGGGTTAGTATTTAACCCGTGAAACATTTCCTGGGCAACTAGGATATTATCAGTAATCAACCTGCCCGACACAAATGCCGATTGTGTTTCAGAAACCAGAGACGGTAAAAACCGCTTTAGCCGAAAACATAAAACTTTTGAAATAATCTTATAACTCACGTTACACANAACTTTCTTACCGAACATGATGGACGATTTCTCCAAATTGACCTCCTGGCCCGAGGCTTTCCCATAACTACCTATAATATCCATGACCACTCTACATTCAGATTCCTCTGCCTTACAAAAGAACAGACTATCATCCGCAAACAAAAGATGTGAAATCGAGGGACAAGCCAGAGCAATAGAAATTCCCGTAAGTTTCTTTTCTCGTTCTGCCTTTTTAATATTTGCTATTAAAACCTCTGTACAAAGAATAAACAGATAGGGAGAAAGAGGATCACCCTGACGTAAACCCCGCTTTGGTAAAATAGATCCCCGAGGTTGACCATTAAGAAGAACTTGATACGAAACCGAAGAAACACACCACATAATCCAAGTAATCCACCGCCTATCAAAACCTAATTTAACCATCACCGCTTCCAAAAAATCCCATTCAACCCGATCATACGCTTTACTCATATCCGTTTTGAATGCCAGAAACTCCGACTTACAGCGTGGATTAGTATTTAACCCGTGAAACATTTCCTGTGCAACTAGGATATTATCAGTAATCAACCTGCCCGACACAAATGCCGATTGTGTTTCAGAAACCAGAGACGGTAAAAACCGCTTTAGCCGAAAACATAAAACTTTTGAAATAATCTTATAACTCACGTTACACAGACTTATAGGCCGAAACTCTGTCATACGTTGTGGGCGATCCACCTTAGGGATGAGACAAATATTAGTCTCATTAAGGCGAGGATCAAAGCCACCCGTCCTAAAGAAATTTTTAACCAGAGCCACCAAATCTCCTTTTAATGAAGGCCAGAACCATTGAAAGAATAAAGCCGTCATACCGTCAGGGCCTGGAGATTTCTCTGGATGCATAGCAAATAAAGCTTTCCGAACCTCCGCCTCCGTTATTTCCCTTATTATACTTCGGTTCATATGATCTGTAATAATAGGTGAAATCTCCTGTAGTATTTCTGATATACCGGTTATATCAGACCGTTTAAACAAATCCTCAAAATATTTGGAAGCTATAGTCTCCATTCCCAAAGGTGACTCATCCCAAACGTTATCCGTGCCAAATAACCCAACAATCCTATTCCGGACCCTCCTTTGCTTAGTCGAAGCATGAAATTATTTTGTATTTTTATCTCCCACCCGTAACCAGAATTTCCGGCTCTTCTGTTGCCAATACAACTCCTCATCCCGATAAGCCTCTTTTAATTTTCTCTCAATGTC
>NC_025701.1:34184609-34186470 GCF_000633955.1 Camelina sativa | reverse complement strand
GTCATACCGTCAGGGCCTGGAGATTTCTCTGGATGCATAGCAAATAAAGCTTTCCGAACCTCCGCCTCCGTTATTTCCCTTATTATACTTCGGTTCATATGATCTGTAATAATAGGTGAAATCTCCTGTAGTATTTCTGATATACCGGTTATATCAGACCGTTTAAACAAATCCTCAAAATATTTGGAAGCTATAGTCTCCATTCCCAAAGGTGACTCATCCCAAACGTTATCCGTGCCAAATAACCCAACAATCCTATTCCGGACCCTCCTTTGCTTAGTCGAAGCATGAAATTATTTTGTATTTTTATCTCCCACCCGTAACCAGAATTTCCGGCTTTTCTGTTGCCAGTACAACTCCTCATCCCGATAAGCCTCTTTTAATTTTCTCTCAATGTCCCGAATCTCATCCTGAGAAATCAAGTCATCCATCTTGGCCTCCTGTAAGACAGCCTTCAGTGAAGAGATAAGGGACGGGCCAGAAGTGACATTATTTTTCCGCCACCACAAAATCGAATTTCGACAGTTCCTAATTTTATCCACAAAAGCCGGTACCCGAAAATTGTTTGTGCGNCTGGATGCATAGCAAATAAAGCTTTCCGAACCTCCGCCTCCGTAATTTCCCTTATTAGACTTCGATTCATATGATCTGTAATAATAGGTGAAATCTCCTGTAGTATTTCTGATATACCAGTTACATCAGACCGTTTAAACAAATCCTCAAAATATTTGGAAGCTATATTCTCCATTCCCAAAGGTGACTCATCCCAAACGTTATCCGGGCCAAATAACCCAACAATCCTATTCCGGACCCTCCTTTGCTTAGTCGAAGCATGAAAATATTTTGTATTTTTATCTCCCACCCGTAACCAGAATTTCCGGCTCTTCTGTTGCCAATACAACTCCTCATCCCGATAAGCCTCTTTTAATTTTCTCTCAATGTCCCGAATCTCATCCTGAGAAATCAAGTCATCCATCTTGGCCTCCTGTAAGACAGCCTTCAGTGAAGAGATAAGGGACGGGCCAGAAGTGACATTATTTTTCCGCCACCACAAAATCGAATTTCGACAGTTCCTAATTTTATCCACAAAAGCCGGTACCCGAAAATTGTTTGTGCGTGCCCACCCGGACTCTACCGCACCTAGAAGTCCGTCCTTCCCCAACCAACGTTTATCAAAACGAAACTGCCTATACCGGCGAGAAGTTGTCTTCAGGCAAGTAGCCAGAATGGGACAATGATCAGATCCGACCATCTCCAAATAATCCACCCTCGAATTTGGGAAAAAACTATGCCAATCTTCATTACCTAGAGAACGATCTAAGCGACACCGAACCACCTGATTATTACAACGATTACCTCGCCAGGATAGTTGCTCTCCATAACACGGGAATTCAAGCATACCACAGTGCCGAATCATTGTTTGAAAGGGCACAAAAGAGGAAGCAGGCCGTAAAGCCCCACCCCTTTTCTCGTGATTCCCAACAAGTTCATTGAAATCTCCAATCAAAAACCAAGGATCTATCCGGAAAGAACCAATATCCATTAACTTCTCCCATACCTTTGCCCGATTTTGTGGAATTGGATCCCCATAAACAAAAGACAAATAAACCAATTGTTGGCCAAATGAAGCTTTAACATCAATAATTCGATTACTATCATATAAAATAGAAAGTTTTATTTCATCCATGAAAAATAAAGCTAACCCTCCACTAGAATCATGGGGATCAACAGTGTACAAATTATTATAACCAAACTTTTTTGAAATTTTTGTAAATAAGAAAAACACTTTTTAGTTTCTGATAAAAATAAACACTTTTTAGGGTTTAGGGTTTAGGGTTTAGGGTTTAGGGTTTAGGGTTTA
>NC_025701.1:34183975-34184509 GCF_000633955.1 Camelina sativa | reverse complement strand
TCATCAGAGTTTCTATCCTAGGGAGATCCTATCATGTGGTATCAGAGTCAACTCTGTGCCAAGGCTAAGCGATTCTGAAAACCCTAATCTCGCTTTTGTTGCTTAAAATTTGTTTGTTTAGTTTTAGGGTTTTGTTTTCGTTGACCATTAGAGTATAAATCGAATTTTGTGAGTCTAGGATTTAGTTTTGTGTTGTTTTCTTTGATTTTTTTTGGTTCGCTGTTTAACTTTTTGTGTCTTCGATTTGTGGTGTGTTTAGTATTCGTGTGAGTCTTGCTTAGTTTTAGGGTTTGAAATTTTCCTTGTTGTTCGTTTGTGTTTAGGATTCCGAGTCTTATAGTTTATTTTCGTTTTCTCATTCAAGGAACAACTTACTGCGAGTTCCTTTTTTAATTTGCAGGTACAATGGAGCTTTCCCCAGAAGCTATGAAAGCTTTGAACCAAGCCATGTCCAAGCAAATAGCAGAAGCAAACAAGTTAATGTCTACTCAGTTTCAGCAACAGATGGAGCAGCTCAGCAACAAGTTTGAAAAA
>NC_025701.1:34179114-34182400 GCF_000633955.1 Camelina sativa | reverse complement strand
AAGAAGTTTGTGCCTACACATTATCAGAGGGAGATTCTTAACAAGCTTAGGCGTCTCATTCAAGGCACTAAGTCTGTTAGAGACTACTATCAGGAGCTGGAAACACTTATGATCAGGGCTGATCTAAGGGAAAGTGAAGACATGGTTATGTCGAGGTTTCTTGGGGGTTTAAACAGAGAGATTCAAGACAAGGTAGAGTTGCAGGACTATGAGGATGTGCAAGAAATGGTACATAAGGCAGAGCTGATGGAATCGCTGATCAAGAGAAAGGGAGTAAGGTCTACATTCACGCCTAACATGTCCAAGCCGAGGGAGTTCAGCAAACCCGCCTTCAGCAAGGACAGTAAACGCGTGACAGCCACAGTCAAAGAGGAGGTTAAAATGACTTCAAGCCCAAGAGTAGTACCTCTACAAGTCATATTAGGTGTTTCAAATGCCAAGGAATGGGACATTATTTCAGAGACTGTCCAAACAAGAAGATGTTTCTTCTTCAAGAAGGAGGAGAAATTATGCCAGTAGACAGTTCAGAGAGTGAATCAGAGTCTAAACTCTGTGAAGAAGGTGAACCAGCAGTCATGGGAGAGATGTTGGTAGCACGCAGAGCTTTAAGTGTTCAGGTTCACCCAAATGATAGAGGACAGCATGAGAACCTATTTCACACACGGTGTATGGTTCAAGACAAGGTCTGCACCTTGATCGTTGATGGTGGAAGCTGTACTAATGCAGCTAGTGAAGAGATGGTACAAAAGCTTAAGCTCAAGACTACTTCACATCCAAGACCTTATCAGCTACAGTGGTTGAACAACAAGGGTGCTTTGACAGTTTCGCAGCAAGTGATGTAGAAACTAGCGATTGGGAAGTATGAGGATAAGCTGCTTTGTGATGTTATTCCAATGAAGTCAAGTCATATCCTTTTGGGAAGACCATGGCAGTTCGACAGAAGAGTGTTCCATGATGGTTACACCAACAAGCAAACGTTTGAGTTCAAGGGACGCAAGGTTACTCTTCTACCGCTTACACCCAGTGAAATCTACAAGGACCAGCTTCACATGAACCGCAAGGATACAGAGAAAGTGTCTCACAGCCTGTACATCAATCACAGCGAGTTCAACAAGCTATTTGATCCAGAGATGACCACATTCATGTTTGTGTACAAGGAAACACTCACCAGTACTAAGTCAGCAGGAGAGCTTCCACGCGAGATGATAGAGATTATAGAGGAGTATAAGGATGTGTTTCCAGAAGAGATACCTCCAGGCTTACCTCCAATACGTGGGATAGAGCATCAGATTGATTTGGTACCAGGTTCAGCTTTACCGAACAGACCAGCTTACAGAACTAATCCAGTAGAAACTAAAGAGCTTCAGAAGCAAGTAGAAGAGCTGATGAGTAAGGGACATATCCGAGAGAGTCTCAGTCCATGTGCAGTACCAGTATTGCTTGTACCAAAGAAAGATGGTTCATGGAGGATGTGTGTTGACTGCAGAGCTATTAACAATATCACAGTGAAGTACAGACACCCAATTCCGAGATTAGATGACATGTTGGATGAGTTATGTGGATCAACAGTCTTCTCAAAGATAGATTTGAAGAGTGGGTATCATCAGATCAGAATGAAGGAAGGAGATGAATGGAAAACAGCTTTCAAGACCAAGCAAGGGCTCTACGAATGGCTAGTCATGCCGTTTGGTCTCACCAATGCTCCTAGCACCTTCATGCGATTAATGAATCATGCTCTCAGACCGTTCATAGGCATCTTTGTGGTTGTGTATTTCGACGACATACTCATCTACAGTAAAGGTCTAGAAGAACACTTAGAACACATCCGCCAAGTTCTAAATGTTCTTCGTTCTCAATCCCTCTTTGCTAATTTCTCTAAATGTTCATTCTGTACTACTGAGGTTGTTTTTCTAGGCTTTGTTGTCAGTGCAGAAGGAGTTAGAGTGGACGATGAGAAGGTCAAGGCTATCAAGGAGTGGCCAACACCCAAAAACGTGGCAGAAGTCAGGAGCTTTCATGGACTAGCAGGCTTCTACAGGCGATTTGTGCAAGACTTCAGTACTATTGCAGCGCCACTTACAGAAGTTGTCAAGAAGGATGTAGGATTCAGATGGGAGGAAGCACAAGAGAAGGCGTTTTCAACCTTAAAAGAGAAGCTTATCTCTGCCCCTATTCTCTTACTTCCTGATTTTATGAAAACTTTTGAGATTGAATGTGATGCTTCCGGAGTGGGTATAGGTGCTGTTTTGATGCAGGATAGGAAGCCAGTAGCTTACTTCAGTGAGAAGCTAGGAGGATCGACATTGAACTATCCTACATATGACAAGGAGCTGTACGCCTTGGTTCGGGCTCTTCAAACGTGGCAGCATTACCTGTGGCCCAAGGAGTTCGTTATTCACACTGATCACGAGTCCCTGAAGCATCTCAAAGGACAACAGAAGCTCAACAAGAGACATGCTAGATGGATGGAGTTCATTGAGACTTTTCCCTACACGGTTAAGTACAAGAAAGGTAAGGATAATGTAGTCGCAGATGCATTATCCAGGAGGTACACTCTCGTTTCTACTTTGTCTTCTAAGTTAGAAGGTTTTGCTAAAGTAGTAGGACTTTATGAGACTGACATTGATTTTGCTGAGAGCTATGGCAAATGCCATAAGTTTGCTTTTGAAAACTATTATAGGCAGGATGGATATCTGTTCTTTAAGGATGGATTGTGTATACCAAGAGGATCCATGAGGGAGCTGCTGATCAAAGAAGCTCACGGAGGTGGACTAGCTGGACATTTCGGAGTGTCAAAGACTCTACTTGGACTGCAAGAACACTTCTATTGGCCTCAAATGAAGAAAGACGTTGAGAAGGTTTGTTCTAGGTGCCACATCTGCAAAATGGCGAAGGGTAAGGTACAGCCTCACGGCTTGTACACTCCTCTACGGATTCCTTCTCAACCTTGGACTCATATTTCTATGGATTTTGTTCTTGGCTTACCTCGAACCAGAAATTGTAGAGATTCTATTTTTGTTGTGGTTGACAGGTTTAGCAAGATGGCTCACTTCATTTCAAGTCACAAGACGGATGATGGTGTTATTGTAGCTAACTTGTTTTTCAGGGAAGTAGTACGCCTACATGGAATGCCTCAAGTAATTGTCTCTGACCGAGATACCAAGTTTCTAGGACACTTCTGGAGGACGTTATGGGCTAAATTAGGAACCAAGCTTTCATTCTCAACCACATGTCACCCGCAAACAGATGGACAAACCGAAGTGGTGAACAGGACGCTATCTACACT
>NC_025701.1:34176569-34177317 GCF_000633955.1 Camelina sativa | reverse complement strand
TTTGAGGACAAATCCTTTTGAAGAGGGGGAGGATGATATGATCGTGGCAAGCAAGGAGCCAGAGGCTGCAGAGCAACCGGAGGTGGTGGGAAGGATTACTCANATAGTCGCTAATTTATGTAGTCGTATTTATAGTCGCCTTTTAGCGACTAATGTACGACCAAAAGATGTAGTCGTTATATAGTCATTAAGTAGTCATCTCATAGTCATTAAAATACGACTATATTACGACTATAGTGTGATTAATTAATAACTAAGTGTTGTAGTCGCTATATAGTCACTTACCGTAGTGACTATTTAGAAACTACATTACAACTATTTGGCCACTGATGTTGATTTCAGAATCTATATGTTACGACTATTTAGCCACTGATGTTGATTTCAAAATTTGAAAGTTTCATATACTAATTTCCCATTATCCTCTTATTTTCATTCCCATTATCCTCTTCTTTTCATTCTTGTATACCAATTTTAATTGAAAGATTCGAATTTGGAAAGACATAATATCGAAATATTGAAATACAATACATGTTCAAGTTACAGAAATCAAAAGAGCGAGAGATAGAGTTCATACAAAAGTGGCAATGAGTTCATACAAAAGAGCAAGAGATAGAGTTCATACAAAAGAGCAAGAGATAGAGTTCATCCGAGTAGAGTGAGATAGAGTTCATCTAAAAAGAGTTAAGACATAGAAGAAACCTATTAAGCAGCGGTTGATGGAGTTGGAGCTGGATCATCTTGGGGAAGA
>NC_025701.1:34145519-34175334 GCF_000633955.1 Camelina sativa | reverse complement strand
GACTGTAGTTCGGGCAACACCGGAGAAGATTCTTCTTCAAAGTTGTTCCCTTGAGAAGATGGATGCGATGGATGCGACTGACTTCTCGCCTGAGTTTGAGAGCGTCGAACAGGAGAAGGTGGAGAGACTTCCCGACTTCTGTCCTGACTTCTCGCCTGACTTCTCGCCTGACTTCTCCCCTGAGTTTGAGAGGGTCGAACTGGAGAAGGCGGAGAGACATCCCGACTTCTTCCCTGAGTCCGTGGATTGAAGTGGACTTCTTCTGAAGGAGTCCGGTGTAGCTCGGGTGGAGGTGGATGTGTAGACGAGTTCTGAAAAAGTTGTTGCGGCGGAGGATAGTTCCGGATCTGGGCTGGAGACTGTCGTTGCAAACCGCTGACTTGTGCTTCAGGCGTCTACAGAGGAGGAGGATCTTGTCCCGCCGGCGTGAAGTTGTACCGATTGGGCAGAGTATTAGGCCGTCGATTTGGTGGTGCCCCCGTCGCTCTCTGAGTAACGTTAGGACCAACCTTCCTCTTCTTCCCTCGATGTGGCATCTTGTTGGTGATTGAAACTGATAGATTCGAAGAGATTAGGGTTGTGTTGTGAGATTAGGGTTTGAGAGAGGCGATAGAGTTGAGTTTCGAGAGAGGCGATAGAGTTGAGTTTCGAGAGATTAGGGTTGTGTGTGAGATTAGGGTTTTCACGATTATATAGTTAGTGGGTTAATGGGTTTAGGTTAGTTAGTGGGTTAATGGGTTTAGGTTAGTTAATGGGCCTTAAAATTATAATTAAGATATAAATTATGATTAAGATAGAAATTATAATAATAAAATTAATTTATAATTATAATTATAATTTCTATAATAAAATTAAGATAGAAAAGATTCTATATATAATTTCTATCTTAATTATAATAATAATTAAAAGAATTTGTAATGATAATTTCTATCTTAATTATAATAATAACTAAAATAATAAATTAATTTTATTATTATAATTTCTATCTTAATTATATCTTAATTTTATTATTATAATTTCTATCTTAATTTACATAAAATATTTTAGTACTTATTAATCCTTAATGAATATTGAAACAAAAAAAAAAAGAAATAAGGAAAAGATTCTATATATAACCTATATAGATGCTTTAAATAGAGCATATTCATAAGAAATCCTATGCAAATATTGTTTGTGAATAAAAGTAAGAAAATGATAGGCTTCTTAAAACATATGTTTGTTTTCTTCTTCTACTTTCCCTTCTATTGCCGACAGGTTCTTTCGTATGACAGTTACTTCACGATCGTTTAAATGCATCAAACAGATACATCATAACTCTTCTACCTGAGAGACATCTATTGTTCTTGCAAACACTACATGGACAGAAAAACTTACCGCCACTATTCTGAACTGTATCTTGGCTATTTCCAAACGAGAATTGGTCCAACCCCACTAATTCGAATTCTAATGAAAAATTTCCCGCCATTATATATATATATTGTGTTTTTTTTAAGAACTATATATATATATATTTTTTGGAGAATATAAAAGGAGAAAATAAAAGGTTTTATAAAGTCAAATTTTTGGTTGTGATCTACATTTTTTTTTGGGGAAGGAAAGACAATTGTGTTGGAATGAAGGAGACAAATGGGTGCAATTTGTTTTTAAAGACTACATCTATGCCACTAATAGGCGACTACTCAATATCAGTTGGCCCCCACAAAAAAAACCACGTTTTTTAACTGTATTTTATGACTATTTGGCGACTACGGGGTGACTATTTAATGACTCGCCGAATGAGTCGTAGAATAGTCGCTAAATTGACGACTATAGTACGACTATCTACTGTGGTCGGTAAAGTAGAGACTGATTGGCGACTAAATTACTGTAGTCACAACTTAGTCGCAAAATGGTCACTATCTAGTCGTTATTTTTGGCGACTACAAATGTAGTCACTACTTGTAGTCGCTAATCGACTGTTTTCTTGTAGTGACACCATCATCACCGATTCTCATCATCATTCATCAGTCTACAGCCTTCATCAGAGTTTCTATCCTAGGGAGATCCTATCACTTAAGGAGAAGCTGGCCCATCTGTCTTGGCTGCAAAAGAAAGAGAGAGCAAACGTTTGGGTTTTGCTATAAAAACAAGAAGACTAGAAACAAGAGCCGAATGAATATGCAAAGAGCTGTGAAGGGAAAGAAGGTTAAGAAGAGGAAGAAACGGGAACCTAGCCTGCCAAGACTTGGAACTCCGGGAATGAAACGAGTTTAAAGAAATGAGGGATCTCATTGGCATGAGAGATTTGGAAGAAAAAGATTTCAAGCTTAAGAGGAAGAATGTTGGTATAAGCTTGAAGAAAGCTTGAGGTGCAAGCTATACTAATCCTACCGAGTTACGGAATTATGATTAATTCTATTTAGGAGTTATCTAAATATGTTAGTTTACCGGTTCAGAATAGGAAAGTTGTTAACTCTAGGGTTGAGCCATTGTTATAAATACCAAGAGAGCGTTTCATAGAGAGGTGCGCGTCTTAGGTATTATTGAAAGATACACACAAGATGTGTGGCGTCACCCCATGAATAAGATAGAGAGATCTGTTGATGGTATTGTTGAAGTTCTACTTCTAGATAATAAATTCTGGACTTGGTCCCGGGGATGTAGGTTATCCAAACCCCGTTAACAAAGCTTATGTCTTGCTTACTTTTATACTGTTACATACCGTTGTCGTACTTTAACATATATATCTAGCTACATATATGTGCTTTATTTCTTCTTCTCCGGGATAAATTGTCTTTGGTCCCATTATTAACATTATACTTCCTGAAGACCAAATCATCATTGGAATTTAGTGTCAAGGTCCAAAGGGGGTGGTGTTGCTTACATACACACTTTGTACTTTGTATCGCAGCCGCCATTGTTGAAAAATCTCCGTTGACATGGAAACACACCCTCGATTTCACACGCGTGCGCTCCACATGCTTTGTTCCTTCAAAAGATGAGGCGCGTGACTGACACCGTCTTGCGTCTCGCGAAGGAGGGATTAGTGTGTTGGTTAGACCATTAGTTAAATTCAAATCGAGCAAAATTGCAATTATCTCTTGAAAGTCCAACATAAACACCATTATTTGAATCAAAGTAGAAACTCCTCCGTCTAGTTTTGGCGGCTCTCTCTCACATAATCTTCTTCGCCCTAGAAATTTTGGTGCCGACGATGCTCAGGCTACGGAGGTCTCCTTCTCTATTTCTCACCGCCTTGTTCTTCTTGTGTAATTTCGGTTCCGTTCAAGTGGTTCGAGCCCAAAACCGAACTGGAGCCACCACTTATCCCGACGAAGGTCTTGTCGTCTTCTTCTTCTTCTTCTTGTTTGAACACTTGACATGCTCAAACTCAATCGATCGAATTGAAGGCTGTAGCCTAGATCTTGTTTAGTATAATATATATATATATATATATATATTTTTAATGACCATTAATAAATAAACCGGTTAACTTAGTTTCATTCATCAAATGACATTTGGTTTTTATGTAATCAATCATTATTTGTTTAGTAGTTAAATCGTAATTAGTGAAAAAGAGCTAATAATAATTGACCGTTACAGCGCGAGCTTTGAACTCCATCTTTGCGGCTTGGAAGATACAGGAGCGGAGTAAATGGAACATCAGCGGCGAACTTTGCTCCGGCGCCGCCATTGACCCCAATGTCCTCGACGACAACCCTGCATACAATCCTCTCATCAAATGCGACTGCAGTTTCGAAAACTCCACAATCTGTCGCATCACCAACATGTACGCCTCTTTTTGCTGCACCCCATGTGTTCGACGAATTCTCCCACCGGGAATTGACTTTTACTATTTACAGTATATATATATATATATATATATATATATATTTTCTTTTTCCTCGAATGATTTCCGATTTCATGCGGTAACCGTAACACTATGCTTCAGTTTATTATGTCAAGTCTCAAATTCTTCTCCTTGTTGTTTTGACAGCAAGGTTTTTGCGAGGGAAGTTGTAGGGCCTATACCTGAAGAGCTCTGGACTTTGAAATACCTCACAAATCTGTATGGTTTCATCAACAATGTCACTTGATTCTATATTGGCTAGCTACAAAAAGAACAT
Organism: Camelina sativa; assembly: GCF_000633955.1. Lineage (NCBI taxonomy): Eukaryota > Viridiplantae > Streptophyta > Magnoliopsida > Brassicales > Brassicaceae > Camelina > Camelina sativa. Next base: position 34,171,228 of record NC_025701.1, on the reverse strand, counting down.
TCACATTCAGAAACATCATTGCTTCAGCTATTATGCCGCACAGAATCTATCAGAATGGAACCTCAAAATCACATTTTGTTTTCTCCTTCTTTCAGGAACTTGGGTCAAAATGTTCTCACAGGCTCTCTGCCTCCAGCTATTGGAAATTTGACTCGAATGCAATGGATGTAAAGCCTGTGAAACCTTCTTTGTCTTCTTTTTGTGGTGTTTTTCTAACGCCTTCAATTAATAATGTCGAGTCTCTCACGCTCAAATGTTTATCGCGTAGGACTTTTGGGATCAATGCGTTGTCTGGCCCTATTCCTAAGGAAATTGGTTTCCTAACAGATCTAAGATTACTGTAAGCCCAGGTTGCTTCTTCATTGTTTACATATGATAGTCTCTTCAGACTGCTTCTGAAAGATTTTGACGGTTCCTTCTACATATGTATGTTTTTTTTTGCAGTAGTATTAGTTCAAATAACTTCTCCGGTTCTATACCAGATGAGTTCGGAAATTGTGCAAAACTTCAGCAAATGTGAGTGTATCTGTCAAGTCGACAAGTCTTTTATGTATTTATTTCCTGGTTATGATTTTGATAGGAAATCCTTAACCTCAGAAATCATATAGTGATTACCGACAACGAAATTCTCAATTTAGTTAATTTTTAAAGGATTTCTTCCATCTATTGCAGCTTCATAGATAGTTCTGGGCTCAGCGGGAGGATACCTTTATCATTTGCTAATCTCGTGGACCTGGAACAAGCGTAAGATATATTGAATTTGAGTATTAACTTATCGTTGGGATTGGAAAGTTTGTAATCTAGTATTTATTACTTTACATTTTAGTCTTGCCATTGGGTGATTTTTAATCTTCATGTTGTATCAGTTGGCTTGCTGATCTGGAAGTTACAGGTCAGATACCAGACTTTATAGGAAAATGGACCAAACTTACTACCTTGTAAGAAGATTTCATTTTTACAGAGTTATAATGGACCGTTGATCTTGTTTTTTATATCCTTTATATTAATTTTACTCAGTAGAGAATTATTCTCCATTACATTGTAAATTTGGGATTCACTGACTGGCACATGTTTTACTGCAGGAGAATTCTCGGAACTGGTTTGAGTGGTCCAATTCCATCGTCATTTGCCAACTTAACTGCTTTGACAGAACTGTATGCGTTGCATTGTGTCAAAAGTTTTATTGTTTACTGTTTTTCTATCTTTCCCTTTCTCCATAATCCATATATTCATATTCTATATGTAGGAGGCTTGGTGATATATCCAATGGAAGCTCATCTCTTGAATTCATCAAAGACATGAAATCTCTTAGTGTATTGTAAGGGAGTCATGATTCAAATTCTACTCCATTCATGCACTGTTTNATCTGGAAGTTACAGGTCAGATACCAGACTTTATAGGAAAATGGACCAAACTTACTACCTTGTAAGAAGATTTCATTTTTACAGAGTTATAATGGACCGTTGATCTTGTTTTTTATATCCTTTATATTAATTTTACTCAGTAGAGAATTATTCTCCATTACCTTGTAAATTTGGGATTCAATGACTGGCACATGTTTTACTGCAGGAGAATTCTCGGAACTGGTTTGAGTGGTCCAATTCCATCGTCATTTGCCAACTTAACTGCTTTGACAGAACTGTATGTGTTGCATTGTGTCAAAAGTTTTATTGTTTACTGTTTTTCTATCTTTCCCTTTCTCCATATATTCATATTCTATATGTAGGAGGCTTGGTGATATATCCAATGGAAGCTCATCTCTTGAATTCATCAAAGACATGAAATCTCTTAGTGTATTGTAAGGGAGTCATGATTCAAATTCTACTCCATTCATGCACTGTTGAACTGTTTCTTCCTCCTTGAATTTAATGTTTATGATATATGCCACAGAGTATTGAGGAACAATAATCTCACTGGGACAATACCATCTAATATTGGAGGATACTCAAGTTTGCAACAAGTGTAAGTACATATGTCAATGTGTTTCTTCAAATGCTCTGAAAGCTGTTTTCAAAAAAGAGTGAGATGATTATCAAAAGTCACGGAAAGAATACGACATGATCTTAATCTGCTGATAATAATTTTTATATTCTTCCTCATTCATTACTAAACAGAAATAGTTTAATTTTTTACCGTGTAATTTTGTTTGTTTTCTAGTGATTTGAGCTTCAACAAACTACATGGACCAATTCCGGCTTCACTTTTTAACTTAATTGGACTTACTCACTTGTAAGATGATATGTTTTCTGCTTCTTTTGGATCTCTATGTATAACTACCCGTATATTTCTGAAACATATTTGTTGTCCTTATATCAGGTTTCTGGGAAACAACACGTTGAATGGTTCCTTGCCCACTCAAAAGAGCCAGTCTTTGAGCTATATGTGAGTAACAAAATCCATTAAAAGGCAAACACCTAATGTTGTGGAGTGATTGTTAAGAGATCCTCCTGATATATTTACTGGACTCCGATTTTAGTTGAATAAGGTTCCAGTCTTGGTGACACGGAAGACTTGCCAAGATAGTCAGTTGGGTTGGAATTTATTACATATTCAATAAATTTTAACTATGTTTTTCTTTACTTACAGAGATGTGTCGTATAATGATTTGTCTGGAAGTCTTCCTTCATGGGTCAGCTTACCAAAATTAAAACTGTAAGTAAACAAAACACTATATAATTTCAGTCTCACAAATGACAACACTATATGCTAGGGAATAATAAACAAAACTGTATGTTATCTGTGCAGCAACCTAATTGCTAACAACTTCACATTGGAAGATGACAACAGGTGAATTTAAATATGTTCTTGCTGACGCTTGAAATTCTAGTATGTTTCTCGTTGTGTATAAACAACTTCTAATTTCTTTCTTAAATTTCTGTTTTTTATGGTTAAAAGGGTTTTATCAGGACTTAATTGCCTGCAGAAGAATTTCCCCTGCAATCGAGGCAAAGGAGTCTGTAAGTATAACAAACGCATGTACAATGCTTGTATCTACTATTGGAAGAAAAAATTGTTAAAAGGTTTTTGCTATTGACTGGTAAATAGATTCTGACTTTTCGATCAACTGCGGAGGCCCAGAGATAAGGTCAACTAACGGAGCACTATTTGAGAGGGAGGACGAGGAACTTGGACCAGCTTCGTTTGCCATAAGTGCTGGTCAGAGATGGGCAGCCAGTAGTGTAGGACTTTTTGCTGGAAGTAGCAGCAATATATACAAAGCTACTTCGCAATCACAATTTGTCAACACTTTGGACTCGGAGCTTTTTCAGTCAGCAAGACTGTCTGCATCTTCCCTAAGGTATTATGGGTTGGGGCTAGAAAATGGAGGCTATACTGTAACACTTCAGTTTGCTGAAATACAAATTCTAGGTTCTACTTCTAACACTTGGAAAGGTTTAGGAAGACGACGTTTTGACATTTATGTCCAGGTCTGCACTAGTTGATCAAGCTTTCCGCTTTAGAAGTGATCTTTTTCCATATTTGGTGATAAATACTAAGATATAGCCCCGTTTTTCCAGGGAAGACTTGTTGAAAAGGATTTTGATGTACGTAAAACAGCTGGTGACTCTACTGTTCGAGCAATTCAGAAAGTATATAAGGCAAATGTATCAGAAAATCACCTCGAAATTCATCTTTTCTGGGCTGGGAAAGGAACATGTTGTATTCCTATCCAAGGGGCTTATGGACCATTAATATCAGCCGTCAGTGCAACACCAGGTAACGCAAAGGGAGAATTCTTTCTCCATCCTGATTTTCACTATCTTCAGATGCTAGTTAGTGCCTAAGTGTTACATATGCATGTTCAGATTTCACACCAACTGTTGGTAATAGGCCACCATCACGGCGAAAGAACACGACTGGTATTATTGTGGGTGTCATTGTTGGTGTTGGACTTTTGAGCATCTTTGCAGGTGTAGCTATCTTCATTATTCGAAAAAGAAGAAAACGGTACACAGATGATGAAGGTATAGATGTAATAGGAACATAAACAATCCCTTGAGCCGAAGACTATGGGTCCTCTAATTAAATCTTAAACTTGAATATCTTCTTTCGAATTGGTTGATTTCTTAGAACCGACGTTTTTCTTGCAGAGATACTTAGTATGGACGTAAAGCCTTTCACCTTTACTTACTCGGAACTTAAAAGTGCAACGCAAGATTTCGATTCTTCAAACAAGCTTGGAGAGGGGGGATTTGGGCCTGTTTATAAGGTAAGTCCCATACCGAAATGGATGAAATATCTGTATATTCTTCAAGATACTAGGAAAGAAGATTAGATGTAATACTTTTTTTTTTTTTAAATAACACATTCAACAGGGGAAACTGAATGATGGAAGAGAAGTAGCAGTGAAGCTATTGTCGGTAGGATCCCGGCAAGGGAAGGGGCAATTTGTTGCAGAAATTGTAGCAATCTCTGCAGTTCAACATCGCAACTTAGTAAGGCTTTATGGGTGCTGCTATGAAGGAGATCATCGTTTGCTTGTATATGAATACCTTCCTAACGGAAGTCTTGATCAGGCTCTATTCGGTACGCACAGGACATAGTTTATCGATCCATGCTTCTGCCAGGCTACCTGCACTCATTATGTAGTTGTAATTGATTTGAATGTTGCAGGGGATAAAACTTTACATCTTGATTGGTCAACTCGTTATGAGATATGTCTGGGAGTAGCTAGAGGTCTAGTCTATCTCCACGAGGAGGCGAGGATTCGCATAGTACACAGAGATGTGAAAGCCAGCAACATTTTACTTGATTCTAAACTGGTCCCAAAAGTTTCTGATTTTGGGCTGGCGAAACTATACGATGACAAGAAAACCCATATAAGTACCCGAGTAGCTGGGACGATGTATGTATCCTAAAACCCTGACAACATAGGCTGTAATTTTGGTTTTCTTATGACACATTTTCGTGCTGTTTTTTGTACCAATGCAGTGGATATCTTGCACCAGAGTATGCCATGCGTGGGCATCTAACAGAGAAAATAGATGTGTATGCCTTTGGTGTTGTGGCTCTTGAGCTAGTGAGTGGAAGGCCAAACTCTGATGAGAACTTGGAGGATGAAAAAAGATACCTTCTTGAATGGGTACGTCCTTGTTATAATTGAGTGATATTATTGGTAATGTACACAACTTCAACATATGTGACCATGAATGGTGAATCTGGTGGTGCCCTTTAGCAAACTCTTATATTGATTGAGTAACCTTTGTTTACAGGCGTGGAATCTACACGAGAAAAGTCGTGAAGTTGAACTTATTGATCATGAGCTGACTGAATTCAATATGGAAGAAGTGAAACGCATGATTGGCATAGCTCTGCTGTGCACACAGACATCTCATGCCTTGAGACCACCAATGTCACGAGTGGTGGCCATGCTTTCAGGAGATGTTGAGGTCAGTGATGTCACGTCAAAGCCAGGATACCTAACCGACTGGAGATTTGATGACACCACAGGCTCTTCTCTCAGCGGCTTTCAAACTAAAGACACGGGCGTTTCTGAATCCTTCACGAGCTTTGTGGCGCCTGGATCCGAGGGAAATAACGACTCTAAGCCAATGCTTGGAATTAACGAGGGAAGATGACAAAAGACCCTTCACTGTAATTATAGAGATGTTTGTGAATATGAGGATCATTCCTTGATTGGAAATACTCTAGATTTCACTTTGATTAAATAACAATGAAATTTCTGAGTTTGACTTGATCGTTGTGATGCGCCGCCCTCTATTTATGTCTTTAACCAAATCAATGCCGTCCCTTCAGTTGCCCACTTCCTCACTACAGTGTAATACGTGTATATATAAGTGTTGGAATTCTAATGATGTAATAAGTGCTAATATAATAAGAACAGTTTCATGAGTGGTTCTACGAGCTCAAACGACTCATGAAACGTGTGGTTTTTATATTATGTTTATAAAATAGTCAATAGAGAAACGGTGCATACCAGAGCGTGAACAAGCAATAAACGAAGAGTTCGAGGTAAAGAAGAGTTCCTGACTTTTAGTCCAAGCAAATAACGAGGACCGGTAGGTGCATGGAAGCCTTAGCCTAAAGAAGGTGGAATTATATAGAACTTGAGTAAACGGATAATGCAAGAAGAGGTGGTTTCTAGTCTCCACGGAACCAGTAACAGAGACAACAATCAGATGTTACCTGCATCCACGATGAAGCAAGCCTGGACCTGGTTGGAACTTGGAAGCCTCGCTAGGTTTGTCTGGTTTTGAGTCTTTGAACCATACCAAGTCAGTCCAGTCCTTTTCAGGGTCTCTAGGCGGCTAGGCATAAGAACCCGCCAAACTTTACTTGACGTAAATCTTATAAACAAGAGCCATGTTGAAATAATTACGTAAATCTTATAAACGTTACTTAATTGTGTTTTCTTGAATTGAATGTTTTGGGTATCCTCTTTTTTAATTTTGGTGATGTTTACTAGTCGTTAGTTAATTACGACTCGCAGCGCAGCCGCCAACGCTGACACAGCAGGCGGCCTCCTCGGTCCACGCACGTGAGCTTGATCGCCCTAAAAGACCAATTGATTAATAGTACAAATTAGCACAATGCATCTCTTAACTAGTTTTGCCAACGGTATCGTTAAACTGAAGAACAGAGGAATGTTATTGTCTTATTTGGTGAATCATAAAAGGAACCAAATCTAAAACCTCTGCAAAATAAACTCTTTCTACAATTCAAGGCAGAAGCAGCGTTTTTGTTACTTGTGTAACAAGACGACGATGACAAGGCTACGGAGGTCTCCGTGTTTACACCTCATTGTGTGGTACTTCTGTATTGCCGGTTCCGTTCACGTAGTTCGATCTCAAAACCAAACCGGAGCCACTACTCATCCCGACGAAGGTCTGTCATTTAAAGTTTTAAAACTTAGAAAAGATTCCTCGGATCCTGATTAATCGTAATTAGACTAATTTAAGACTTTAAAATATTATATGGAGTCGAAAAGGAAAAAGAAAAAAAAAAAAAAAAAAAAGGAAGGTTAAAGCTTAATAAGAAAAAATTGACCGTTGTGGTTGTGGATAAATTAAACAGCGCGAGCTTTGAACTCCATCTTCGCGGCTTGGAAGATACAGGAGCGGAGTAAATGGAACATCAGCGGCGAACTTTGCACCGGGGCCGCCATCGACGCCAGTGTCCTCGACACCAACACTGCATTCAATCCTCTCATCAAATGCGACTGTAGTTTCGAAAACTCCACAATCTGCCGCATAAACAACATGTACGCCTCTAAATCCCCTAATTATTATTTTTTATTTTTGTTTTTGCTGCACCCCATGTGTTCGACGAAATTTCCCACTGGGAATTAGTGCTTCATTCAACTCATGTTCCATATACTATGTTGTTTCGTTTGTCTTCTTCACAGCAAGGTTTATGCGTTAGATGTTAAAGGACCTATACCTCAAGAGCTCTGGACTTTGACATTCCTCACCAATCTGTACGTATTCTTGATTCATACAACCACCCACTTACCTCATTAGGTTAATATATTTGTATATGGTGAGAAATCTATTAATTTGATCCAATATTGGTCATTTCAAAATCACATCTTTCAGGAACCTAGGTCAAAATTTTCTCACAGGCTCACTGCCTCCTGCAATTGGAAACCTGACTCGAATGCAGTGGATGTAATACCTCTTCTTCCTTTTTCTTCGTTTTTGGTGATTAATTTTCTACACTTTCTTGTCTCTCACGCTCTCACATATAGGACTTTTGGGATCAATGCCTTGTCTGGCCCTCTTCCTAAGGAAATCGGTTTGCTTACAGATTTAAGATTACTGTAAGCTTCTTAATTGTTCCAATTCGAAAAAAAATATCACTCTGCTTTTGGAGGTTTTGATGGTTCCTTACACCTATGTACACTATTTTATTTATTCTGCAGTAGTATTGGTTCAAATAACTTTTCCGGATCTATACCAGACGAGATTGGGAATTGTACAAAACTACAGCAGATGTGAGTCTGTCTGTCAAATCTACAAGTGAGCTATGTACTTCAAAATTTTCAATTTTTTTTAACATCTATTGCAGATACATAGACAGTTCTGGACTCAGCGGGAGAATACCTTTATCATTTGCTAATTTTATGGAGCTAGAACAAGCGTAAGCAATATTGAATTCGAGTTTAAACTTTATTGTTGGGATTGTAAAGTTTGTAATCTATTTATTACTTTACATTTTAGTCTTGCCATTGGGTGATTTTTAATCTTCATGTTGTATCAGTTGGCTTGTTGATCTGGAAGTTACAGGTCAGATACCAGACTTTATAGGAAAATGGACGAAACTTACTACATTGTAAGAAGATTTCATTTCTACGGAGTTATAATGGACCGTTGATCTTGTTTTTTATATGCTTTATATTAATGTTACTCAGTAAAAATTCCTCCATTACATTGTAAATTTGGGATTCACTGACTGGCACATGTTTTACTGCAGGAGAATTCTCGGAACTGGTTTGAGTGGTCCAATTCCATCGTCATTTGCCAACTTAACTGCTTTGACAGAACTGTATGCGTTGCATTGTGTCAAAAGTTTTATTGTTTACTGTTTTTCTATCTTTCCCTTTCTCCATAATCCATATATTCATATTCTATATGTAGGAGGCTTGGTGATATATCCAATGGAAGCTCATCTCTTGAATTCATCAAAGACATGAAATCTCTTAGTGTATTGTAAGGGAGTCATGATTCAAATTCTACTCCATTCATGTACTGTTGAACTGTTTCTTCCTCCTCCTTGAATTTAATATTTATCATTTATGATATATGCCACAGAGTATTGAGGAACAACAATCTCACTGGGACAATACCATCTACTATTGGAGGATACTCAAGTTTGCAACAAGTGTAAGTACATATGTCAAAGTGTTTCTTCACATGCTCTGAAAACTGTTTCAGGGTCTTTTGTGTAAAACGAGTCATGGCAAGAATACAAAATGATCTTATACCGCGGATAAAGAAATTAGTAATTCATTACTAAACAGGAATAGTTTAATGTTTTAACGTACAATTTTTGTCTGTTTTCCAACAAGTGGAAGTAATTTGTATCTGTTTTCCAGTGATTTGAGCTTCAACAAACTACATGGACCGATTCCGGCTTCACTTTTCAACTTGAGTTTACTTACTCACTTGTAAGACGATACTTTTTTCTGCTTCTTTAGGGTCTTTATGTACAACTACCGGGATTATTATAGATACCAATTGTTGTTTTATAATAGGTTTCTGGGAAACAACACGTTGAATGGTTCCTTGCCCACTCAAAAGATACAGTCTTTGAGCAATATGTGAGTAACGAAATCTTTTATAAAATTGTTTCATCTTTAAAAGCGTTTGTTAACATAATTACAGATTCTCCTGATTATTGCGCTTTTATGCTTATAGAGATGTGTCGTACAATGATTTGTCTGGAAGTCTTCCTTCATGGGTCAGCTTACCAAATTTGAAACTGTAAGTAACAAAACACTATATCTCATCTTTTATTCAAGGTGTGTTTCAGTCTCAGAATTTTCTTTTATGTATATTGATTAGGTTTCTTCATATCCAGCATGAAGCTTTTTATTCGATTTTTTTATTATAATCATGTGCTAAGGAATATTGAACAACACTGTATGTTATTTGTGCAGTAACCTAGTTGCTAACAACTTCACATTAGAAGGTCTTGACAACAGGTGATTTTCTTAAAAAAAGTCCCTGTTGGTGCAATATGTTTCTCTTTTCGGTCTTTTTATTTTTCTGCAACGACTTATCATCTTTTTCTTAAATATTTTACTTTTGTTAAAAGGGTTTTACCAGGACTGATCTGCCTGCAGAAAAAATTCCCCTGCAATCAAGGCAAAGGAATCTGTAAGTGTAACAGAGATATATTTTGTTATCCTACATGTGCAGTAAACAAACACATGGACAATTGGAATTGGAAAAAATTGTTTAAGCATTTCTGTATTGATTGGTGTCTAGATTCTAACTTTTCGATCAACTGCGGAGGCCCAGAGAAAAGATCTGTTAGAGAAGCACTATTTGAGAAGGATGACGAGAATCTTGGACCAGCTTCATTTATTGTGAGTGCTGGTCAGAGATGGGCAGTCAGTAGTGTAGGACTTTTTTCCGGAAGTAGCAATATATACATAGCGACTTCACAATCACAGTTTATCAACACTTTGGATCCAGAACTTTTCCAGTCAGCAAGACTTTCTGCATCTTCCCTGAGGTATTATGGGTTGGGGCTAGAAAATGGAGGCTACACTGTAACACTCCAGTTTGCTGAAATACAAATTGAAGGTTCTAACACTTGGAAAGGTATTGGAAGACGACGATTTGACATTTATGTCCAGGTCTGCACCTCTTGATCGAGCTTTCTGCTTTGCAATTTAACTTTTTGGTTCTGATGAATTCTAAGATTTATCTCTGTTTTTCCAGGGAAGACTTGTTGAGAAGGATTTTGATATACGCAGAACAGCTGGTGACTCTACTGTTCGAGCAGTTCAGAGAGAATATAAAGCAAATGTATCAGAAAATTACCTCGAGATTCATCTTTTCTGGGCTGGGAAAGGAACATGTTGTATTCCTATCCAAGGGGCTTATGGACCATTAATATCAGCCGTTAATGCAACACCAGGTAACGCAAAGGGAGAATTCTTTCTCCTTCCTGATTTTCACTATCTTCAGATGCTAGCTAGTCCCTAAGTGTGACGGATTCCTGTTCAGATTTCAGACCAACTGTGGCTAATAGGACACCATCTAAAGGAAAGAACAGGACTGGTACCATTGTGGGCATCATTGTTGGCATAGGATTTTTAAGCATCTTTGCGGGTGTGGTCATGTTCATTATCCGAAAAAGAAGAAAGTGGTACACAGATGATGAAGGTATATATGTAATAAGAACACAAAATGCCCTTGAGTTGAAGAATTTTGGCCCTAAAAATTAAATATGAGTATCATCTTTTAAATTGATTTATTTAAGAACCGACATTGTCTCTTGCAGAACTACTTAGTATGGACGTAAAACCTTACACCTTTACTTACTCGGAACTTAAAAGTGCAACTCAAGATTTTGATCCCTCAAACAAGCTTGGAGAAGGAGGATTTGGGGCTGTTTATAAGGTAAGTCCCACACTGAAATGGACGAAGTATCTGTATATTCTTAGATATACTAGGAAAGAATAGATGTAATAACTTTTAGTACGTTTTGTTTTGATTAAAACATTCAATAGGGAAACCTAAATGATGGAAGAGAGGTTGCGGTGAAGCTGTTGTCAGTTGGATCCCGGCAAGGGAAGGGACAGTTTGTTGCAGAAATTGTAGCAATTTCTGCAGTTCTACATCGCAACCTAGTAAAACTTTACGGGTGCTGCTTTGAAGGAGAGCATCGTTTGCTCGTGTATGAGTATCTACCTAATGGAAGTCTCGATCAGGCATTATTTGGTAATGAACAGAAAAATGACTCCCTGCTTTTGCCAAGCTAAAGTACTCAATATGCCCTTGGTTTGGATGTTGCAGGGAATAGGACTTTACTTCTTGATTGGTCAACCCGTTATGAGATATGTCTTGGAGTTGCCCGAGGTCTAGTTTATCTCCATGAAGAGGCGAGTGTTCGCATAGTACACAGAGATGTGAAGGCCAGTAACATTTTGCTTGACTCCAAACTGGTCCCAAAAGTCTCTGATTTTGGGCTTGCGAAACTATACGATGACAAGAAAACCCACATAAGCACCCGAGTAGCAGGGACAATGTAAGTAATCTACAAACCCTGACCTTGGGTTTGCATCACAATTACAGATTAGTAACACTTGTTCGTGGTGTTGTTGTATCAATGCAGTGGGTATCTTGCGCCAGAGTATGCCATGCGTGGACATCTAACAGAAAAAACGGATGTGTATGCCTTTGGTGTTGTGGCTCTGGAGCTAGTGAGTGGAAGGCAAAACTCTGATGAGAACATGGAGGAGGAAAAGAAATATCTTCTTGAATGGGTACGTCCTTGCGTATTATGATTGATTGTTAGTGAAGGAAGTTTGAGAATGGCAAAAGCCAATAATCCTTGTGTATTTCTTGTATACAGGCATGGAATCTACACGAGCAAGGCCGTGACGTTGAACTTATTGATGATGAGCTGACTGATTTCAACATGGAAGAAGCGAAGCGCATGATTTGCATTGCTCTGTTGTGCACACAGACATCTCATGTCTTGAGACCACCAATGTCACGAGTGGTGGGCATGCTGTCAGGAGATGTTGAAGTCAGTGATGTCACGTCAAAGCCAGGCTACCTTACCGACTGGAGATTTGATGACACGACAGGCTCCTCTCTCAGCGGCTTTCAAACCAAAGGCACAACAGGGTACTCCACGAGCTTTATGGCGTGTGGAACTGAAATATCACCCAGATACAGGGACTCTAAGCCAATGCTTGGAGCCAAGATCAATGAGGGAAGATAACAATGTATCATCTGCTATTGATGGCTACGGAGATGTTTGTATATGGAAGATAACAATATTGACAATTTTCTTCTTTGATTGGAGAAACAGATTTCACTGTGATTCAATAATAATAATATGTTTAGTAGCTCTAAGTTCGAGTGGATCTTTGACAGGTCGTGATGGGCTCTGAAGGTTAAAGGTGACTGACTCTGAGCTTAGACGTATATGTTGTGGGCTTGCTCTGAGCTTTCAGAGATGTCTTAGTGTCCTGAAGAGAGATAACAGTTTCAATAAGGCCTTTCATTTTTTTCCTTCCTCACATTTAAATTGTGAACGACTTATTTCATTGTTTCCTAAATCACGTTGTTGAACAATGTCATCATTTTCTTTCCCGTGTACTTCTCACATTTACTTAACAAGAATCGCTTCGTCTCAACAATGAACCAATCGGTTCTCTATCAGATTCTGCTAATGGAAGAATATTTTAGATTATTACACTACTTTGATACACGGTTATCATGTCTCAGTGATTGCTAGTTCTGCATTAATTCTTTAAATAAAGTGACAGCTGATTCCATGTTTGAAGGACTCAAGATTCAATTGACTTATTTGCAGAAAATGCTTTTTGACAGGCAGGTTTATGCAAGATAGAGAGTTTTACATCTTCCAAGTTTCTTGTATGATTCCGTTTAGACTGAATCAACTCAAAATGATACTAACCAGCGCAGGTATTATGTGCTTAAATCATAGGAAAAAAAAATCCCTAAAAAACATTTTAAAAAAACGTTAATCTATATAATAATAGCAATCTGAATAAATGTGAAGAACAGTCGTATATTTTCATTATGACTTTTCATTAAAAAAATTAAGTTGAATCTTTTCATCGTGACTTTTCATTAAAAAATATATTATTTAATTATTCTTTTAACAAAAAAATTATATGGTTGCGTCTCTTTTAAAAGTTGTATCTGTTGAATGTACAATTGTGTTTCTTACAAACAGTTGTGACTTTTGTATATAATATTAACAATATGATTAAATGTGAATACTTTTGTATATAATATTAGCAATATGAATAAATGGGAAGATCAGTTGTGTCTTTTCATTGTAACCTTTTATTAAAAAAATTATGACTTTTTATTAAAAAAAATTCAGTTGCATCTTTTCATCGTAGCTTTTCATTAAAAAAATATTATTTAATTATTCTTTTGACAAAAACATTATATGGTTGCGTCTCTTTAGAAAGTTGCATCTGTTGAATGTAGAGTTTTGTCTTTTACAAACAATTGAGATTTTTGTATATAATATTAGCAATATGAATAAATGCAAAGAACAGTTGAGTCTTTTCATTGTGACTTTTTGTTCAAAAAGTTGTGACTTTTCATTAAAAAAATTCAGTTGCATTTTTTCATCGTGACTTTTCATTAAAAAATATTATTTAATTATTCTTTTGACAAAAAAATTATATGGTTGCGTCTTTTTAGAAAGTTGCATCTATTGAATGTAGAGTTATGTCTCTTACAAATAGCTGTGACTTGTGTATATAATATTAGCAATATGAATAAATGAGAAGAACAGTTGCGTCTTTTCATCGTAACTTTTTATTAAATTTTTCTTTTACGGTTGCATCTCTTTAGAAAGTTGCATCTGTTGAATGTAGAGTTGTGTCTTTTACAAACAGTTGTGTTTTTTACGAACAATTGTATCTATTCAAATGTTCACATCTTTAGCAATTCTGTCTATTCAAATATTCTTATCATTAGTAATTTATATAATTTTTTTTTTCTTTTGTAACAATTTCAAACTTTTCTTTTAGTTCAAATGTACATGTCTTTAGGATTATATATATTTGTTCTTCTTTTGGGAAATTTTTAAACTTTCTTTTTAACATATGATAATAATGTATAATAATAGCAATCTCAATAAATACAAATAACAGTTGTATCTTTTCGTTATACCTTTTCATAAAATATTTTATTTATTAATTTATTGACAAAAATTCTATGGTTGCGTCTCTTTAAAAGGTTGCGTCTCTTTAAAAAGTTGCATCTGTTAAATGTAAAATTGTGTCTCTTACAAACAGTTATGTCTATTCAAATGTTCACATCTTTAGAAAAATATATATATCGGTTCTTCTTTCGTGAAAATTTCATACTTTCTTTTCAATTCAAAGGTACACATCTTAAAAAATTTATATATTTGTTTTTGTTTTACATAATTTTCATACTTCCTATTCAACAAAGATTTTTCATAAATCTGAATAAATGCAAAGAACAGTTGCATCTTTTATACAATTCATAAATATTTTATTTCTTTATTTCTAGACAGAAACTTCTACGGTTGCGTCTCTTTTAAAATTTGCGTCTGTTGAAAGTAAAGATGTGTCTCTTCCAAAGAGTTGTGTCTATTCAAATGTTCACATCTTTAGATATCTATATATTTGTTCTTTTTTGAGAAATCTTTAAACATCTATATATTTTCTTCTTTTGTGAAATTTTCAAACCTTCTTTTCAATACAAAGGTACACATCTTTAAAAAATTATATATTGTTTTTCTTTTAGAAAATTTTCAAAATTTCTACTCAACACAGTTTTTTTTTCATAAATCTGAAATATATGTGAAATGGTCAAAACATCAATCTATTAGAGACATAGGGAGTACAACAATTCATAAAATAAATCAAAATTGCAATAGATTTTTCACAGTGATGAGAAATCATTTTTACATCATTGTTAAAATTATGTAAAAATGATTTCTCATCACTGTGAAAAATCTATTGCAATTTTGATTTATTTTATGAATTGTTGTACTCCCTATGTCTCTAATAGATTGATGTTTTGACCATTTCACATATATTAAGAAAAAGTTAAATTTTTATCTATAAATTAATTTATAATTACTTTTTGGTAGAAAGAGAAAATATAAACCTTAGATAACCTGTCATGTGGAGGAAAATATAAGTGAAAAAATTAATTTAGTATTTTAATGTACAACATCAATCTTTTAGGAACAAGAAAAATATTAAAACATCAATCTATTAGAGACAGATGAAATAAGTATTAATTATATTCAATATCTGAGAATAATTTTTCATAAATTATGAATTTTTATTTATTAAAATATATTAAACTAATAATCTGAATAAATGCGAAGAACAGTTGTATCTTTTCGTTATACCTTTTCATAAAATATTTTATTTATTAATTTATTGACAAAAAAATTCTATGGTTGCATCTCTTTAAAAAGTTGCATCCGTTGAATGTAAAGTTGTGTCTCTTACAAACAGTTGTGTCTATTCAAATGTTCACATCTTTAGAAAGAAAAAAATATATATATATATATATTCTTCTTTTGTGAAAATTTCATACTTTCTTTTCAATTCAAAGGTACACATCTTAAAAAAATTATATATTTGTTTTTGTTTTACATAATTTTCAAACTTCCTATTCAACAAAGATTTTTCATAAATCCGAATAAATGCGAAGAACAGATGCATCTTTTATACAATTCATAAATATTTTATTTATTTATTTTTAGACAGGATCTTCTACGGTTG
Organism: Camelina sativa; assembly: GCF_000633955.1. Lineage (NCBI taxonomy): Eukaryota > Viridiplantae > Streptophyta > Magnoliopsida > Brassicales > Brassicaceae > Camelina > Camelina sativa. Next base: position 34,155,267 of record NC_025701.1, on the reverse strand, counting down.
CGTCTCTTTTAAAATTTGCGTCTGTTGAATGTAAAGGTGTGTCTCTTACAAAGAGTTGTGTCTATTCAAATATTCACATCTTTAGATATCTATATATTTGTTCTTTTTTTTAGAAACCTTTAAACATCTATATATTTTCTTCTTTTGTGAAATTTTCAAACTTTCTTTTCAATTCAAAGGTACACATCTTAAAAAATTATATATTGTTTTTCTTTTAGAAAATTTTAAAAATTTCTACTCAACACAGTTTTTTCAAAAATCTGAATAAATGCAATTAACAATTGCATCTTTTCGTTATAGCTTTTCATCAACTATTTTATTTATTTATTATTTGACAGAAACTTCTACGGTTGCGTCTCTTTAAAATTTTTTGTCTCTTCATAATATGATGAATCAAAATAATTTGAAATTCAATTTTCAATGTCATTCTCTACTCTATAAATTATTTATCAACATACATAATTTTTACATCATCACTGTGAGAAATCTATTGCAATTTTGATTAATTTTATGAATCGTTGTACTCCTTATGTCTCTAATAGATTGATATTTTGACCATTTCACATATATTAAGAAAAGTTTAATTTTTATCTATAAATTAATTTATAATTACTTTTTGGTAGAAAGAGAAAATATAAACCTTAGATAACATGTCATGTGAAAAAAATATAAAGTAAAAAAATTAATTTATTATTTTAATGTACAACATCAATCTTTTAGGAACAAGAAAAGTATTAAAACATCAGTCTATTAGAGACAGATGAAGTAATTATTAATTATATTCAGTATCTGAGTATAGTTCTTCATAAATTATGAATTTTTATTTATTAAAATATATTAAACTAAATTATTCTAACCTATTTAATTGAATCACTGCAACATTTGCTATATTTAATATTTAAGTTCACATCACTTGGATAAAATCTTCATAAATTATTATTTACTAGATTTTAATTACAAAAATATATTTAAATGAATTATTACAACCTTTTAATGAAACCACATAAAAATTAGTTTATTTGATGAACCATTAAAGCTTTCGATTTCTATTGTGAACCCTTGTAACTTTTGGAAAATTTGATATTTATGGTTGTGTCTATGATACTAAAATAAAATTAAAATGACATATTTTCATTACAACTCTTCTTTATGTTCTTTTTTTTTATTTAGATATGTGGATTTAAGTACATCAAATTTTATTTAAAAATGCAATTACCTATCATATGTTTATAGTATTAATCATTATTTATTTAATCGTAATTTTTTTTATCATATATGTCTATAGCATTAATTATTATTTATTTAATTACATGTGAAGGTAACGTTATTTTTAAGAATATTTATCAATTAATATATGAAGAAAATTTCAAAATTTTGTACTTTTTGAATTTATTATTAATTAACCTAATAAATATAAATAATTAAAGAAAATTTGTAATAACTATTTTATTAAAATGAGTTCCCCGCGATATTCCGGGGGCACAATACCTAGTGTAATCAATAGAAAAGTAAGATATATAGATACGATTATGCTATGATTGTAAATGACAAAATATTAGGTGCTTCTGTATTCCTAAAATAATCCAAGCTTGTATCTTGGAACATGATGAAAGAAAAGAAAAAATAACTTTTTCATAGATATCACTCTTTTCGGACTGTCAAAGCCTTATCAATCTGTTAATGAAGATGGCTTCCACATCGAGCTTTTTGGACTCTTACAAGAACTTCGGAGTAGCTTTGATGCTATATCTTTCACTTTTATTCCTCGTCTTGCCAATCATGTGGCAGATTCGTTAGCAAAAGAGGCTTTAGCCTCCTGTGACTTATTGGGTTTAAACTCTATTTCTATTTAATGAAAGCTATTTGGTGACAAAAAAAAAAAAAAAGGATTATTATGGATTTTGCCACTTTTCACTCCAATTATTTGACTTTGCCATTTTCTTTCAACATAACGTGTAAACTTGTGTTTTAAAATCTTGAAAAACCAAAATGGCAAAATCCACAAATGCCACTAAGAAAAGGGGCTTCTTTCATAAGTGAATCAATTATGAAAAAATCATTTTTTGGAGTGGTCTTTGTTGATTTTACCACTTTCTTTTTCTAAGTCACAAAAATTTGATTTAACATGTGTTTTATTTGTTATGTTTGGGTTTAATCGGTTCTATATGTTCTTAGGGTTTAGTATTTGGTATTAAGTATCTATTGTATTAAACAAAAACTAAAAATACGTATTTTTTTCTTCTCAAAAATGGTAAAATCCACAAATTATTCAAAAAATGATATATCCAAAAGATTATTTCAAAAAGTGGCATATTTAACAAGAATCCCTTCATAAGTAACTCATCACTTTTATTCAATAATAATAATTACCAAGTTTGAGTGGTCGTGATGGACCTCGATCGCACTAGCTATGAATGAATTCATGTCCTGAAGTTAAGGTATACTGACTCTTCTTCACTTGCAACTTGTTCGTTGGAAATGTAATCATGAGTGTTATAATGATTAAGATAGATCACTTTAAAGAGTGGGTTCCAGTACTAGTACGAAATGCATTAGTTGCCAAATAATCCATTTAAGACGTCGTCCCAAGTTGATAATTGACGACGACTTTAAATTTCGTTTATAGTCAGTCAATCTTACGTACACTATAGTGTTGATCAAACTAAAGTTATCTTGGCTATGATTGGTGAGATTGCATAGTAAGTCTTCCCTCATAGTAGTAGTAAGTCTTCTCCTCTCTCTGCTAATAGTGTTGGAGAGAAATTTATAGCTAGCTAGAAAAGAAAAGGACAATTATTTGATATAGTATATCTGTCTATGTATCCAACTGCGTACTGTGTATATGTATTGAAAAACATATACAATAATCATAGCCATTGACATCTCAACCAACTAGGTCTAAGACAAAATGGATCTACATAGTCTATATATAAACACTCATAGCTAGTAGTCCTGTGTTTTTGAACCAAAGTGTTTATAAAACCTCTTTCATCTGACTGTCTAGCTTTTTGGACATCTTGATCTTTAGTCTTCTCCGTTGTTGAGAGATGCTCAGGCTACCGAGCTCTTCGTTTCTGCTCCTGACCCTCTGGTTCTTCTTGTATTGTTCCGGTTTGGTTCACGTGGTGGTTCGAGCCCAAAACCGAACCGTACCCACTACTCATCCGGACGAAGGTTTGTCTTTCAACACTTGACAAAAGTTCAATCATCGTCATGTCATCGATCGATTCGATTTTGTGGATTATGTTTTCAACAAACAAATAAATTATCAACCGTAAACATATAAAATGCTGCTTGTCAAAAGTAAATTAATAAATTGCTTAAGAAAAAATTATCCTCTATATATTAATATATATACAGTATACTAATATAATCACTCTTTTAGTTCAGTTAATGTGTAAACTCAATTAGTTAACAGAGAGTTGTTTAGTTAAGCCTTAAATTTAATTAAGCTTGTACGTGAATAGATTAAGGGGCTCATAATCTATATAATAATAACAATCTGAATAAATACGAACAATAGTTGCAACTTTTTGTAGTATCTTTTCATAAAAAAATTGTTTTTTTATCTGAATAAATACGAACAAAAGTTGCAACTTTTTGTAGTATCTTTTCATAAAAAAAATTGTTTAAAAAAAAAAGAAATTCAAACGGTTGTATCTGTTCATTGTAGAGTTGTGTCTTTTTAGTATATTTTATTCATATTTTTATCACAATTTTTCAATCTAATTGGTATGTCTATTTAAATAATCATGTCTTTTGAACTCTCTATATATTTGTCTCTTCATCAATAACTAACAAGTTTGTTGAACAAATTTTTTGTTTTATGTTGAATATAAATAATTTGAATATTAATATCTAATATTCAACGTTATAGCAATAGATAAATTTAATACAACTTAATAAAAAATTCAAAATTTGCGTCTATTTATCATAACTTTTCGTTAAAAGAATTTTTAAATTTATAAATAAAATAATAATAATCTGAATAAATGTGAACAACAGTTACAATTTTTTGTAGTACCTTTTCATAAAATATTTGTTTTTTTGTTTTTTTAAAACACAAACGGTTATATATGTTCATTGTAAAGTTATGTCTTTTCACTATATTTTATTCATATTTTTTCATACAACTTTTCGTTCTAATAGGTGTGTTTATTTAAATAGTCATTCTTTTTGAACTCTCTATATATTTGTCTCTTTATCAATAACTAACAAATCATTGTTCGTTGAAACAAATTTTCCGTTTTATGTTGAATCCAAATAAATAAAACTTAACATAGAATTTACAGTTGTATCTATTTATGTTAACTTTTTGTTAAAAAAAAAACTATTTTAAGTTGTGTATTTTAATTTTATGTTTCGTTGATACAATTTCACTCATTATTAAATATATATTTAAGTATAATAATTATTTATTAGAAAATTGCATTTATTCCTTACAACTATTAGTTTAATATTCTTAGTTAGAATCACTTTGTCATAATAGTTTTTTAATTGTAGCTCTTTACCATATATAATTCTTCATAAAATATCTTATATTTATAAAATTTTAAACAATGTTTTTTTGCAAAGTTGTGTCTATTCTACATAAATATTTGTTTGTTATTTAATAATAATCAAATTAAAAAAATATTTAAAAAATAAATAATCGACCGTTGTGTGGTTGTGGATAAATTAAACAGCGCGAGCTTTGAACTCCATCTTTGCGGCTTGGAAGATACAGGAGCGGAGTAAATGGAACATCAGCGGCGAACTTTGCACCGGGGCCGCCATCGACCCCAATGTCCTCGACACCAACACTGCATTCAATCCTCTCATCAAATGCGACTGTAGTTTCGAAAACTCCACAATCTGCCGCATAAACAACATGTACGCCTCTAAATCCCCTAATTATTATTTTTTATTTTTGTTTTTGCTGCACCCCATGTGTTCGACGAAATTTCCCACTGGGAATTAGTGCTTCATTCAACTCATGTTCCATATACTATGTTGTTTCGTTTGTCTTCTTCACAGCAAGGTTTATGCGTTAGATGTTAAAGGACCTATACCTCAAGAGCTCTGGACTTTGACATTCCTCACCAATCTGTACGTATTCTTGATTCATACAACCACCCACTTACCTCATTAGGTTAATATATTTGTATATGGTGAGAAATCTATTAATTTGATCCAATATTGGTCATTTCAAAATCACATCTTTCAGGAACCTAGGTCAAAATTTTCTCACAGGCTCACTGCCTCCTGCAATTGGAAACCTGACTCGAATGCAGTGGATGTAATACCTCTTCTTCCTTTTTCTTCGTTTTTGGTGATTAATTTTCTACACTTTCTTGTCTCTCACGCTCTCACATATAGGACTTTTGGGATCAATGCCTTGTCTGGCCCTCTCCCTAAGGAAATCGGTTTGCTTACAGATTTAAGATTACTGTAAGCTTCTTTATTGTTCCAATTCGAATATGTCTTCAGTACACTGCTTTTGGAGGATTTGATGGTTCCTTATACCTTATATATATATATATATATATATATATTCTATTTTGTTTTTTCTGCAGTAGTATTGGTTCAAATAACTTTTCCGGTTCTATACCAGCTGAGATTGGGAGTTGTACCAAACTACAGCAAATGTTAGTCTGTCTGTCAGTTCTACAAGTGCTATGTATTTATTTCCTGTCTATAATTGTGTGTTCACCGACCACAAAAGTCTTGTGCAATTAGTTTTTAAGAATTTCTTACATCTTTTGCAGGTACGTAGATAGTTCTGGACTCAGCGGGGGAATACCTTTATCGTTTGCTAATTTTTTGGATCTGGAACAAGCGTAAGATATATTGAATTCAAATATTTTTTTTTATTTTTTTTTGTAATCTATTTTTTTTATTTTTTTTTTTCATTTTAGTTTTTTCCTTGGGGTAATTGATGCCCTTGATGTTGTGCCAGTTGGATTATGGATCTGGAACTTACAGGTCGGATACCAGAGTTTATAGGAAACTGGACTAAACTTACTACCTTGTAAGAAAATTTCATTTCTACCGAGTTATATTATGGACGTGTTCCATTGCTCTTGTATATATGTTTATTTCTATACACTTTATTGAATAATTCTTCGTTGCATCTAAACTGGGAATAAACTACTGGTACGTTTTACTGCAGGAGAATTGTCGGAACTGGTTTGAGTGGTCCAATACCGTCATCATTTTCCAGATTAATTTCTTTGACAGAACTGTATGTGTTGCATTGTTGTCAGAAACATTTTTTTTTTGCTCTTTCTTTCGTTTCTTCCACGTATTCATATTTTATATGTAGGAGGCTTGGTGATATATCCAATGGAGGCTCTTCTCTTGATTTCATCAAAGACATGAAGAATCTAAGTACACTGTAATGCAGCTTTGATTCCAACTTCTGCTCCAATTTATGATCAGATAAAAGTACTGTTGAACTGTTTCTCCCTCCTCCGTGTATTTAGAAATTATGATATCTGTTGCAGAGTATTAAGGAACAACAATCTCACTGGGACAATACCGTCTACTATTGGAGGATACTCAAGTTTGAAACAAGTGTAAGTACATATGTCATTGTATCTTCACATGTTCTGAAAGCTGTTTCAGGGTCTTTTCTGTAAAAAGGCTGAGATGATTTGTGAAAGTCAATGAGATAATTCCGTATTCTTCCTCATTCATTACTAACCAGGATTAGTTTAATGTTTAACCGTTTAATTCATGTTTGTTTTTCCAGTGATTTGAGCTTCAACAAACTACAAGGACCAATTCCGGCTTCACTTTTCAACTTAAGTGAACTTGCTCTCTTGTAAGATGATATGTTGTCTGTATATTTTGGGATATTATCTAAGGTTGCTGTTGTTTATTTTGGGTATCACCTCCTTAACATTGCTAATTGGACTTTCTCTCTTGTAAGATGATATGTTGTTACCCGATTATTTTTATAAAGAATTGTTGTTTTCATATATATTAGGTTTCTGGGAAACAACACGTTGAATGGATCCTTGCCCACTCAAAAGGGGCAGTCTCTGAGCACTGTGTGAGTAACTAAATCCTTTATAATTGTTTCATCTTCAAAAGCCACAACGTAGATAGACAGTTTGTTAACAGATCCTCCTGGTATAGACTCGACTTCGTAAACTGTTTACTGGGCACTTATTTAACTCGAATAAGGTTCCACTCTTGGTGGGTGACAGAGATAACTTTACAAGAATATAAGAAAACTGTTTTTGGACATATGATATATTTGGTAGATCCTAATTATCGTTCTTTTATGCTTGCAGAGATGTGTCGTACAATGATTTGTCGGGAAGTCTTCCTTCATGGGTCAGCTTACCAAACATGAAAGTGTCAGTAAACAATAACAATAGCTTTTCCCAACTTATTATTCAAATGTTCTTACAATCTTAGAAATATTCCCACGCCTTCTTCATATCCAGCGTGAAGCCTCCTTTTTGTTGGAAATATTTATAATAATCACTTGTTAGGGAATAACAAAAAGAAGTGTATGTTGTATGTGCAGCAATCTTGTTGCTAACAACTTCACGTTGGAAGGTCTAGACAACAGGTAATTTCTTAATATGTCCTTGTTGGTGCTTGAAATTTCAATACGTTTCTTTTTTCTTTTTTTTCTTTTTTTCCCGCAGAAGGATGCAAGTATATCCGACTTATCATTTTTTTCTTTTTGTTACAAGAGTTTTATCAGGACTAAATTGCCTGCAGAAGAACTTCCCCTGCAATCGAGGCAAAGGAATCTGTAAGTGTAACAAAAAGATATCCTCATAACTTTTTGTTCACCATGTGGAGTGAGCAAACATATGAACAGTGCTTTTAAGACTTTCGCTATTGACTGGTGTCTAGATTTTAACTTTTCGATCAACTGCGGAGGCCCAGAGAAAAGGTCTGTTAGCGGTGCACTATTTGAGAAGGAGGACGGGGATCTTGGACCAGCTTCGTTTGTCGTGAGTGCTGCTAAGAGATGGGCAGCCAGTAGTGTAGGAAATTTTGCCGGAAGTAGCTATAATGTATACATAGCTAATTCAATGGCACAATTTACCAACACTGTGGACTCAGAGCTCTTTCAGTCAGCAAGACTCTCTGCATCTTCCCTAAGGTATTATGGGTTGGGGCTAGAAAATGGAGGCTACACCATAAGACTTCAGTTTGCCGAAATACAAATTGTAGGTTCTAACAGTTGGAAAGGTACTGGAAGACGACGTTTTGACATTTATGTCCAGGTCTGCACTACTTGATCGAGCTTTCTGCTCTACAAATTTACTTTTTGGTTTACTAATTTTCTCCGAATTTGGTTCTGATGAATTCTGAGATTGAGCTTTATTTTTCCAGGGAAGACTTGTTGAAAAGGATTTTGATGTACGCAGAACAGCTGGTGACTCTACTCTTCGAGCTGTTCAGAGAGAATATAAAGCAAATGTATCAGAAAATCACCTCGAAATTCATCTTTTCTGGGCTGGAAAAGGAACATGCTGTATTCCTATCCAAGGTGCTTATGGGCCATTAATATCGGCCGTCAGTGCAACACCAGGTAACAAAAAGTGGTGAATCTTTGTTTCCCCCTGATTTTCACTATCTCCAGATTCTAGTTAGTGCCTAAGTGTCACATATTCATGTTCAGATTTCACACCAACTGTTGGTAATAGGCCACCATCAAAGGGAAAGAACAGGACTGGTACTATTGTGGGTGTCATTGTTGGCGTTGGACTTTTGAGCATCTTTGCGGGTGTGGTTATCTTCATCATTCGAAAAAGAAGAAAGCCGTACACAGATGATGAAGGTATATATATAATAAGAACATAAACAATCCCTTGAGCTGAAGAATTAAAGTTGAATATCATCTCTTATATTGGTTGATTTCAAGTACTGAATTTTTTCTGGCAGAGATACTTAGTATGGACGTAAAGCCATACACCTTTACTTACTCGGAACTTAAAAGTGCAACACAAGACTTTAATCCCTCAAACAAGCTTGGAGAAGGTGGGTTTGGGGCTGTTTATAAGGTAAGTCCCTTATAGAAACGAACGAAATAGCTGTATATTATTCTGAGATACTAGGAAAAAAGGGTAAATGTAATACCTTTTTAATATGTTTTGTTTTGAATAACACATTCAACAGGGAAACCTAAATGATGGACGAGAGGTCGCGGTGAAGCAGTTATCAGTTGGATCACGGCAAGGAAAGGGACAATTTGTTGCAGAAGTTGTAGCAATTTCTGCAGTTCTACATCGCAACCTAGTAAAACTTTACGGATGCTGCTTTGAAGGAGATCATCGTTTGCTCGTATATGAGTACCTCCCTAAGGGAAGTCTCGATCAGGCATTATTTGGTACTGAGCAGAAACATGACTTGACTATCTCTGCTTCTGCCAAGCTAAAGTACTCATTATGCCATTGGGTTGGNACTATTTCTGCTTCTGCCAAGCTAAAGTACTCATTATGCCATTGGGTTGGATGTTTCAGGGGATAAGACTTTACATCTTGATTGGCCAACCCGTTATGAGATATGTATATCTCCACGAGGAGGCGAGTGTTCGAATAATACACAGAGATGTGAAGGCCAGCAACATTTTACTTGACTCTGAACTGGTCCCAAAAGTTTCTGATTTTGGGCTTGCAAAACTGTATGATGACAAGAAAACCCATATTAGTACCCGAGTGGCAGGGACAATGTAAGTAACCCATAGACCCTGACCTTTGGGTTGCGACACAATTATGGATATGTAACACATGTTAGT